>NC_133418.1:112664000-112977625 GCF_049350105.2 Macaca mulatta
CAGAACTGTATCAGCTTTCAGGCTCAGTGTGGCCAAAGAGAGGGGAATCCTGAGGTTTTACTTTCCAAGCCACCTACTTTTCTTGAGTTTAATCAACTCCAAGATTTGAGCAGAGCATCCAGCAGGACTGGTAGCTACCAGGAGCTTAGGGGATGTCACCCAGGGACCAGAGCTCCAGCTCAAGAACCCCAGATCTTCCGTCTGCCAAACACACACAACTTGATGAGGAGGACTGGGAAGGGCAGGGGTTTCTGCTGGGGAACACATGGATGTGCTGCAGAGGTCAATGCACCCCCATTCCACAGGAGGTCAATGTACCCCCATTCCACAGGAGGTCGATGCAGCCCATTCCACATGAGGCCGATGCACCCCCATTCCACATGAGGCCGATGCACCCCCATTCCACAGGAGGTCAATGCACCCCCATTCCACAGGAGGTCAATGCACCCCCATTCCACATGAGGCCGATGCACCCCCATTCCACAGGAGGCTGATGCACCCCCATTCCACAGGAGGTCGATGCACCCCCATTCCACAGGAGGCCGATGCACCCCCATTCCACAGGAGGCCGATGCACCCCCATTCCACAGGAGGCTGATGCACCCCCATTCCACAGGTCAATGCACCCCCATTCCACAGGAGGTCAATGCACCCCCATTCCACAGGAGGCCGATGCACCCCCATTCCACAGGAGGTCAATGCACCCCCATTCCACAGCAGGGGGCACAGGAGCTCTGCACTCCCTGCCAGACCTTTCCCTAAGTATCCCCCTTATAATACAACTGTAATCATAAAGTATAGTGCTTGCCTGAGTTCTGTGAGTTGTTCTAGCAAATTATCAAACCTGAGGGGGTCATGGGAACTGATGTGGTTTGGCTCTGTGTCCCCACCCAAATCTCATCTTTAATTGTAATCGCCGTGTGTCTAGGGAGGGACCTGTGACCCCCACATGTGGAGGGAGAGAGGTGATTGGATTGTGAGGGCAGCTTCCCCCATGCTGTTCTCCTGATAGCAAGTGAGTTCTCATGACATCTGATGGTTTCATAAGGGGCTCTTACCCCTCTCTCTCTCTCTCTCTCTTTCTCTCTCTCTCTGTCTCTCTCTCTCTCTGTCTCTTTCTCTCTCTCATCTGCCACCAGGTAGGATATGCCTGCTTCCCCTTCCGCCATAATTATAGGTTTCCCGAGGCCTCCCCAGTCATGTAGAACTTGAGTCAATTAGACCTCTTTCCTTCATAAATTACCCAGTGTCTAGTATATCTTTAGAGCAGTGTAAGAATGGACTAATACAGGAACCCTTGAATTTATAACCAGTTGGATAGAAGTGCAACGACCTGGGGACCCCCATAGTGTGGCTGGAGTCTTGTCAGGGCAGTCTTGTGGAGGCCTAAACCTTTAACATGTAGAGTCCTACACTAATTCCAGGTAGTTAGATCAGCGTTGAATTGCAAACCACCCAGTTGGCGTGGAAACAGGATGGAACCCTGCCCCAAGCGCCCCAAGCTCTAGATGTAGGAACAGTCTTCTCAGCAGGTCGGGGGTCCCTCCTTTGTGTCCCACTGTGCCCTGCCTGACTTCTACCTTAGTGCCTCTGATGTGCTTGGGAATTCGTTTGTTTGCATGAATGTCTCTCCCACAAGACCCAGGCTACTCATGGGAAAGGACTAGAGGGTACTCAGGTCTCACGGAAGTTAAAGCCTTTTGAGGGAGTGTTTATGTTTAAGTGTTACATATAAGTGTTTTATAAAATCCTAAGACCGTGTGCCACACCACCAAGGCCCCTCTGGCCTTGGAAGAGACCAGGAGTGTGGTGAGGTACCCTGAAGCTCAAGCACCACTGGCCTCACAGCAAACCTGCTGTGGCCAGACCCCCATTTCATCCTCCCTGGCATCTGGCTCGCAGAGGACATTCTGAGCCCATGTAGCAATGAATGAAAGATTAAGTAATTCATCCACAAACACAGATCCAAGTAGGAGTAAGGCATTTCTTAACCTTAGACTTAAAAGATGATTTGATTCCTTCTGTTTAGATAACAAGGGCTTTTTTTTCCTTTGAGGTCTGACCTCACTTACTATTTTTGCCTGAGTCCCTGCAGTGAGACTTGGACGGACACACAGGCTGTGATGACGGGGTCTAAACACACAGAAGCCGGAGACACTGGTCATCTGCTCTTTGCAACCAGTTTACAAAAATCCCCCAAGAAATGTGTGTTTTCATTTCAAAGTTAAACCACTAAAGAGTCAAAGAAAGAGGGCTGAAATGCCAATTTAGGGCTCATTTTAAGTTTAGGGGGATTGAAGGTCTCTGTTTCAGTGCCAAAAGCTCTCTCTTTGTGGAGAATCCAAGTCATTAGGTTGCCCTGGCATTTGCTGGGGTTTATAATAAAATAGTTAGAGGCTTTTTCACAGTCACACAGCATTAGGAGACGTGTTGTGTGGCACGTCATGCCTCTCATGCCACAAGGAATTCTAGAACCACTCCTCCCCTTCCTTCCTGCTGTCACTGCCCTGGTTTGGCCTCAGAAGCGAGTCTGAGATGAACAAAGCGGCACTGGACGTGAGATCACACTGACCTAAGTCCCGCTCTGACTGGCTCTGAGGCACCAGCTGCGTCACTGAAACTTCTCTGAGCCTCTACTTATTTATAAGATCCCAGCACTCGGTAGCTTCCACTATCTTGGCATCTCCCCATACCCTGGGTACCATTTCAAGCTTCCTTTGTATGAAACAGGAATCCCAATTTTTCATCTCAGGTAGCTGAAGAGTGACATCTGAAATGTCATTTGGAATCACTACCCTGGCTTCTATCTTCAGTGGCAGAGAAGACTGTGCTACCAAGAGGATAAATACAAAAGGGTCCCTCTTGCCAGCCTGAAAACAGCCGGAAGGTGCAGTCATGGGCCACGAAGGGCTCAATGGAGGTGGCTGGGTCATGCCAGGATATGCAATTAGGAGCTGGAAGCTATACAAAGATAAACTCAAAAGGTCAGACGGTAAAATCAAGAGATGAGGTATGAGATGGGAAACTATCTTCTGGTAGTCTCATGCCTCCCTAGGGAAGCATGAGACCTGTTTTGCCTCTAGGGAATCAGCAACTCATTACTGAATAACTAAAATGTTGTTGACGAACTCCTCAAGCCCCAGAAGGAAATGAGCTTATGTCCTTGCCTGTGTCTCCCTTTCATGCCTCTGAACCTCCTCCCCAGGCAGTTGATGAAATGGTCATTTGTGCAGGGGTCACTGTGAGTTCAGAGCAGCCTGCAGTTCTCCAATTCACAGCAATAAGAGCTGGATGTGTTTCAATTAGGTTCACAAGACTATGAAGTCATCCTGGATCCCAATCAGCTGATTAAAAATAATCACATTCCATTTTCAGAGAACTTGAGTATTTTGAGGATAGGAAAGAGTCTAATTATTTTTCTATATGATTGCCTCCTTCTAACTATTCCACAGTGGCAATGGAAACTAATGTTTTCCAGCACCTCCCATTGACTAGGCACCTTGCTATTTGCTTTTCCTGTGTTACTTCCTCTTATCCTGACGTCAGACCTGGAAGGCAGAATCATCATCTCTATTTTAGAGATAAAGAGGCTGCAATTTAACATGCAAAGCTTAAGATGACTTCCCTACGCCTGTGCAGTCAGGACAGTCTGGTTCTAATCCTGGAACTTAATCTGTTCAACTCCAAATCGGATCCAGCCAGGGCCTAAAGTTCACCTTCTTCTCTCTGGGCCCCCTGTGGCCTTCTTTGCTTCAGATCTGACTTTCCAGGGACCATGTGAAGCGGTCAGGCAAAGCTTGTGCAGCTCCAGTCCAGTCTGAGAAGAGCAGAGGCTGAGTTGTGGCTGTCATTGTGTTCAGGCCAGGCTGGTTCAGCTTGATCAATGTCAATGGGATTTCCAAAGTCAGAAGTGCCCTGGGCACCAGGTGAATTGACATGGTTCAGCTCTTCAGAAGATAGCTGTGCTCTCTTTTGCTCAGGGCCAGTATACTGCTATTACTGTGTTAATTTACATCTGGCTGTATTTTCCTAACCACCTTGCAGTTTTAGAATATGTCCCTCAAACGAAATAGACACAAGTGTTCTCAGATTCTCGGTCAAATCTCACCTTATGGTTTCAGCTTTCCAGGACAGCGCTGCCCACACCATTCCTTCTCCTGGAATGCCTATTCAGTTATCTTCTTTCCACCTGACGTAGTCTTGTTCCTCAAGACTCAGGGCAGTGCTCCTTCCCCCAAAAAGCCTGACCTGATGCCCTCGGCTAGGTGTGACCTTTGTTTCTCTGACCTTTGACATCTGCCTCTCCGGTGGCATTTAGCATAGTGCCTTGGGGCCTTGGTTTACTCCTGGGGGCTAGGAGCTCCTTCCCGTCTTTCTCCTTCATGTATCCCTTTGTTCCTTGAACATCCTGCCTGAGATAACATCTAAAACAAGGGCTGTGCATGGACGAAGACACATGTTACACTCAATTGTCCAACTTCATGTGAGTCCCTTGGTTCTCTCACTCAGGATCTGCAACTGCCCGCCTCCTAGAGTGTTGTAAAGATGAATTTTGTTCTGTGTCTGTAAACCGTATGCACAGTGACCACTCACTCCTGGCCAGTCACAGTGCCTAGAATACAGCAGGCCCCTGGGCACAACGAGCCATTGTTTCCCCAGACAAGGACCCTGTTTCAGCCCTGCCAGTGGTCTCTGCTGCCCCCTGGGGCAACCCTCTGAGGTCGTCAGGAGATGGTGCTAGATGGCCTGTGCAGGCAGCACCCAGGGCAGGCAGTTCACCCTCGGCTTTGGGTATTTGAGAAGTTTATTTTCTCCTTAAATCAGGAGGCACTAGAGGGTGAGAACCACACTAATCAAGCTCGTAGGCAACTGAAACAAAACAAAAGAGGTGCCTTATGCAAATTTCTCGCCTTCTACTGGAGAAGAGAGTTCTAGCCTGAGGTTCCCCATGGAAACTGTTGGACTGTCCTTCTCCTGATAGTGAGAAATGCACTAAGCATCAGGGGCATTCTTAGGAAGGCCAGAGCTACAGCAATGGGCTCTGAGTGACCCCATGGGTCTGTATCATCCAGAGATCGCTTATCACTAAGCCAACTTCTGTTGGCTCTGCAGGCAGCCTACCCTGGTGGGCATCTCTGGACCTTTTAACCAGTGCTTACTAGTTTCCTAATATGCTTTATCAATTACCAATGTGACAGTCCTCTGAGCAATTGTTGATTGCAGACATATTTTAAGTTCTGAGACAAGAGATTTCCCTATGCTTCATTTTAAATGACTAATAATTAACAAATGACTGATATTCACAGGTTGTTTTCCTATTCATAAAATGCCTTCACAGACATTGCATTTAACTGTCCTATCATACTGTGAGGAGTGGAGTATTGTCTCATTTAACAAATAAAGAAGTTAAAGCCAATTGCCTGCATTCACGCCAAAGCCACTAGCTCAGGAAGAATAAAACCAGGCTTCAAGTCCAAGTCCTTTGACTCCGAATACTGTGTTCTTTCTATTAATTATATTTATAAAATAGTCTTTGTTTTCATAGTGCTTTTCCTGGTTCTCCAACAACCTGAGGCATTGCGTCCTGTCTGTTTCAGCATGTGAGCTCAAGGAGAGAGCAGAAGCTCCATGAAGCAGGGCTCTGTCTGTCTGTTGATTGCTCTAGGGGTCCTGAAAATAAGGATTGCTTAATAATTGTTTTGTGAATAAAGGGTGAAAAGTACAGAGAGATAAATTACAGGTCCCAAATTGCATAGCTAATAGCTACTAAAGTTAGGAATTGAGCCTTGTTTTTCTGTGTGGGTGTTTTGATTTTGGTCTTTTTGAGACAGGGTCTCTGTCACCCAGGCTGGAGTATAGACGTGTGATGGTTAATACTGAGCGTCAACTTGATTGGACTGAAGGATACAAAGTATAGATCCTGGGTGTGTGTGTGAGGGTGTTGTCAAAAGAGATTAACATTGGAGTCAGTGGACTGGGAAAGGCAGATCCACCCTTAATCTGGGTGAGCGCGATCTAATCAGCTGCCAGTGAGGCTAGAATATAAGCAGGCAGAAGAATGTGAATGTGAAAGGAGAGACTGGCCTAGCCTCCCAGCCTACCTCTTTCTCCCATGTTGGAGGCTTCCTGCCCTTGAAAATCAGACTCCAAGTTCTTCAGTTTGGGACTCAGACTGGCTTTCCTTGCTCCTCAGCTTGCAGAGGACCTATCATGGGACCTTGTGATCATGTGTGTTAATAATAAATTTCCCTTTACATATCTATCCCATTAGTTCTGACCCTCTAGAGAACCTAATACACGTGGTGTGATCACAGCACACTACAGCCTCAACCTCCCATGCTCAAGCGATCTTCCTGCCTCAGCCTCAGCCTCAGCCTCCCAAGTAGCTGGGACTATAGGCACATGCCACCAAGCCTAACTAATTTTCTTTCTTTTCTTTTTTTTTTTTTTTGGAGAGATAGAGTCTACACTATGCTTCCAAGGCTGGCCTTGAACCCCTGAACTCAAGTGATCTTCCCACTTCTGCCTCTCAAAGTGTTGGGATTACAGGTGTGAGCCACCCTGCCTGGTTGAGCCTTGATTTCTTGATCTAAGTCTAATTATATTCCCAAATCAACATTCTGCTGTATAAACGGAATACTAGATCATTTCCCCTATTATTGGAAGCAACACTCAGCTTTGCATATTATCTCAAGGGAAAAAAAGTCAGGAAATTAAAGCTGATTGCTTTATGTGCACCATATCCAGTAATTCCCAAGTCACCCCAAAGGAAGAGAGTATCCTTTTTGCACAGACAACTAAATCAAATCTTAGAGAAGTCATATAACTTGTCCAAAATCACAATGGAGGAACACACGTGGGTCAGGATACCTGATTAAAATATATTCATTGCAGCTACTGTAGTGAACAAGGTGAGAGGAGAATGTGCAAGGGACTAGAACGCTACTGTGTTTTGTGCCAGTGCTCACCTGTGGGTGACTTTACTTCTTTCATTTCCAAAAAAAAAAAAAAAATTATTACCAGATTGGGTAGTAGGACTAGCCACTACTAAGCTCTTAGAGAAGCATCACTAATGTGCAATGATGGAAAGGATGGTGTGTAGCAAAAGTTTCAGAGGACCATGATAATTCAAGGCAAGGAGAATTCCCAAAGATGTGCAATCATTAGGCGAAGGCTTTGTAGAGACCACGAGGTTCAAGGTCACCAAACTGGAATGAATAATGAAAAGCTTCTGCTTCTACCACTTACTGCCTGTGACATGAATAAATAACTTAACCTCACTTATCCCCAGCAAAATGGGGATGATTAGAGTCTGCCTTACAGAGCAGTCTGCCTCACAGTAGAATAAATGAGATGATCTCAGAGAGCACTTAGCTTTGTACCCAGCACACCATCAGCACTCAGTCAATGCTATCTATAAGAATAATCACAGCAAGCACCACACCAATAGCATCCAGGTTCAGAGCTGAAGCTCTTTCTCCCACCTCTATTTCAAAAAAAATACCGAAGGATCTTATGAGTCCTTTCTTAACCACTTCAGAGAGGAGAAAACAGCCTCCTGCTCCGCATTGCTGCTACCCGTGTTGGTGTTAGGCTCTCTTCTGATACCTGCATATGGGCCTCTGCCCCATCCGAGGTCTTCCTGCTTGTCTCATACATCTGTCCATCCTCAGTGCCAGTGCAGGTTCTGGCACGTGTTAAACACTCAGCGGATGGTTGGCAAATATGCTAGGGATTCAGAAATAAGTAAGAAAATGAACCTTAACTTTATGGAATTCACAATGTAAATTTCAGATTATCTGAATAGCGATTTAGTCTATAAAGATTCAGGGAGCACCTACCAATGTGCTAACCCGGGTGCTCATATTCCGGAGCTAAAATTCTGTTTGCTTTCTCAGAAAAAGAGTCTTAGCCAGTGGAAGGGCCAGACAAATAAACCTATAATTGCATCACATTACAGAGCTTTGAGCGCTCCAGGTACCCCAGTCTCCTGACAAACAGAGGAATCCAAACGATGGGCAAACCCTTAGGCCATCATTACATGAACCATTTCATCTATTTTCTAAAGCTGCCATCATTCTGCACAAGGAGAACAGAATCATCATTGAATATGACTGTGGCTAAGTCTCAGCTGGACCAAAAAAAGACCTAGAAAAGCAGGAGTGACCCAGCCTCCACGGGAGGAACAGCAATGTTACAGGCCCATGTTAGCATGTGTGAGCGCAGGCATGTCAGGAGCTAAGCTGAGATCCAGGAGCAAGAGAAGGACAAACCCCTAGGAAGGTATCAGTGGGGGGCGAGCTCTTGAGAACAAGCATGCAAGCTTTAGTGTAGCAAGAAGCTAGGGCCCAGTAGAGAAAGGGGAGTAGAAATAACCTCAACAGCTTTCTGCTCCTGCGCCTCTGGCTTGCAAGCTCAGTGCCCAGGGCCACCTGTCACACAGCAGGTTGCAGAGCATCCTAAATGAGGTGAAGTCTAAAGAACATGTTTTTGTAATTCTGAGATCTGTCAGGGACAGGGTGGTTCTGGTATTGAGTGGTTCAGACAGTGGAAAGTTGGCTGTGGGATAAAAGGAGCGATGTGTCACAAGAGAGGAGAGCACAGCATGATAGGAGGCAGCAAGGATGGACCCAGAGACTGCATGGCAGGAGGTGGCCGAGGGCAGGCAGGAGATGCAGTGGAAGAGGCACTGAAACTGAGAGGAAGAGGAATGAAGGAGGGGAAAGAGAATCTTCTACAGGAAAATGGGAACCAGATGATCCAAGCCCCTGGGGTGCAAGCAAACATGGGCTATGACAGGCACATAGGCAGCCCCCTGCTGCAGTGTGGGGCTGTGAAGGGCACAGTGGAGAGGAGACCACGACAGTCCCAAGCCTGGGGGTGGGTCCCGTGCTCGCTGCCAGTATTGGACTTTGTCCTGTGAGCTGTGAGCATCCTAGCATTGATCATAACATGATAGAGAGTTCCCTTTTCATCATGTATACTGTTGCCTTTCTACCCTTTCCCCAAGAATGTAAGTGCAATGAGAGTTTTGACCAAATCTGACACATAGTACATGTTTAATAAAATTTGCTGAATGAATATGTGCTACATGCTTAGCAATGTATCCAGTGTATAAATGTCAGCTATTATGAGCTATTCTTTCAAACATAGTAACCTGTTATTTGTGTTCTTCAATGCACGGTTGGTTTGTTTTTGGAAGAGAGAGTAATCGTAAATACATGACTGTTACGTCCCCATTCCACCTCTGATTTACTTTTCAGTGATTTTCATGAATGTCCTCCCCATCCTTCCCTCTCCCCTACCCCATGCCACCACCTCCATTAATTCCTTCAGGACAAGAACTCCTTTGACTGAGTTCATGCCAATAGAAGAACCCCTGTACCAGGGCATATGAGGATAACGAATCCATGGAAAGTCAACAGAAATATTTATCCCAAGTTTCCTGCATGTCAGGCTATGACAGCTTGCCTTCTGTCTCAAACACTATGTTCATGTCAATAAATCTGCTAAACTCCTCCACCAACCTGCTCTCTCTTCCCAAGGCAGAGAAGCTGTGAAGAATGGGTGTTCTGTCTTAGAAAAAAAAAAAAATTGCACTACTCCCCAGGGTGCATTTGAAGTGCACCTTGGGAGAAAATTATGCCTTTGAAAACTCTGTCTAATTATACCTTAGTTGACAAAATTAGGCGCTGACCCCAAAGTGCTGCAATAGCTGCAGTTGTATAAATGGTAGGTTGGGATGTGTCTGCCTGTGTGTGGTATGGGCGGTGTGTGGTGTGGGTGTGTGTGGTGTGTGTGTCTGTGGTTTATATGTGTGTGTGTGTGTGGTATGTGGTGTGGTATGTGTGTGTGGTATGTGATATATGCGTGTATGTGCATATGTGTGTGGTGTATGTGTGTAGAAGGTGGTATATGTGGTGGTATGTGTATGGTGTATGTGTGTTATGTGGTTTGTGTTTGTGTGTGTGGTTGGGAGTCGTGTGATATATGTGTGTTTGTGCTTATGTGTGTGTGGTTAGGAGTGTGTGGCATATGTGTTTGTGTTGTGTATGTGGTTTGTGTGTGTGTGTGTGTGTCGTTGGGCAGGTGTGTGGCACATGTGTCTTTGTGTTGTGTGGGGTGTGTGTGTGTGTGTGTGTGTGTGTGGTGTGGTACCTTTCCTTTGCAGAGGTCACAGCATAATGAAGGATCCCATTGTCTTCCTAACTTTTGACTGGAGGTCCCGCTGTCCCCCTGAGACCTCCATATTTCGGAAGATGTATCATGGTGTGGAATAAGGCACAGGCTTTGAAATGCAGAAACTCCAAGTCAGATTTCAGCTTCAGCCACAGCTGGGTGAGAAACAGGCATGTTTTGTCACTTCTCTGAGTCTCATTTATCACATTTACAGCCTGGGGGCAATACAAGTTAGAAGAAATTGTAAGGCTGAATGGGAAAATATGGAAAAACAAACAAACAAACCCTGATTTCAGTGTCCGGCACACAAAAGGACTTCACATAGCAGGCTGAGGACCAGGCCTTGGCCCTGTTTCATCTGACGCACACTAGGTGCCCAGTATATAAGCTGTACTGAGGCAATGATGTGCACATGACTCTCACCCTCACTGGTGGTGATTATGGCCTTGAGGAAGGATGGCAGAGCTGAGAGGAGAGGAAAGAAAGAAGGCCAGGAATTCTTAGGTACTGTGTACTATTTCCCAGTGTTAAGTACTGCTGTGGGCTTCCACCTAAAAAGGACAAGACAATAAAGCTGGACTTCCACCTCTCCCAACAACAGATGAAAGTGCAGTCCCCTCATGGCACAAGGAGGTGCCCATTCCAGTTGCAGCTGCTACATGCTGGCGTCCTGACATCCTCTCCTCAGCCACTCTACAAATGAACCTGAGGCAGTCCCCTCCCTTTGGGGACCTTGATTTCCCAAATTAAAGGAAGTTCCTGGATTGGATTGAGTGGTTTTCAAACCATGCTGCAGCAACTCCTGCACAGGGAGTTCGAGAGCAGCTGGGAGATGGATGGGAGGAGAGCAGGCATGGGACATCTCTTGTCTGCAATGTAAGCACCTCCACATTTGTCTGTTCGGGGTTCTGAGCTCCTGCCTCCCACAGGAGACTTAATGTGAACAAAGGACACCATCCAAAGCTAAAATAAAAACCAAAACAAACAAGCATGAGCACAACCACCATCATGATAAAATCATCTCCCCATAAAGCAACAATAAAGTTGGACAAACCTGCCTAAAACAGCCGCTTCAGTCCTCTGGAAACCAACCCAAGTCATACAACAAACTGAGAAGCAGTTTTTCCGAAAATTACCAAATTTCTTTTAAGAACAGCAGGTATCTGGGATGTTCTTTCCAGAGCTGCTTCCATCTCCACCCCCAACTCTGTCAATAATTCAATGACATGGGCAGAGGCAGAGGCTGTGAAAACAATAAGCTCCATCCATTACCACTTTCAGAGAGCTAATGTGATTTGAGGTGTTGTAGGCTCGAGTGGCAAACAACAGTGAGAGCAGGTGGCTCCACCATCCTGAGACTGAGGTCCTTTTGGGGCAAGCAGGGGACCAAGGGAATAGTCAAGGAATTAATAACTGGTGGACAAGTGAGGGATTTTATGAGGGGATGGGGTGAAGCGATGGTGATGGGCTGTGAGAAGCTGCCCGCACATCCTGGGCTGACAACAGGGCACTCACATGCACAACAGAGACGGGAGCATAGTCCTGGTCTTCAGAGCCCATGTGCTCTTTTGTACCCAGCAGACGTGAGAGGTGAGCAAACCTAGCCAAAAATTAAAAAAAAAAAAAAAAAAGGAATAAAAACTGGAAATCAAGGAAATAGAAACAGAAAAACAATAGAGAAAATCAGTGAAAATGAAAGTTGTGTTTTTGACAAGATCAACAAGATTGACAAGTCCTTAGCTAGACTGGAACAGAAAATAGAGAAGAGATACCAATTACAAAACCAGAAATAAAAGTGAGTACCTTTTTTATTATAAGGGTTATAAGGGAACATTATGAATAATTTTCTACCAACAAATTAAGAAACTTAAATGAACTGGACACTTTCCTAGAAAGACACAAATTATCCCAAAACTGACTGCAGAAGAAATAGAAAAATCTTAATATATCTATAACTAAAATTATAAATTTTTCTATGTAGAAAATCCCAGACCCAGCTGAATTCACTGATGAATCATATATTTAAAGAACAAGTTAATATCAAACTGTCACAAACTTTTCTAAAAAATAGAGGAGGAAGTAATATTCCCCTAGATCATTCTATGAGACTACTGTTACCCTGATATCAAAGTCAGATGAAGACATTTCAAAACAAGAACATTACAAACCAATATCCTTTATAAACATAGATGCAAAATCTTTAACAAAATATTAGAAAACTAAATCCAGCAACTTCCAATACGTGTTAAATACTATTACCAAGTGTGGTTTATCCCAGGAATATAAACATTTTTAGCATAGCCTTTGACAAAATCTAACGCCTATTCATGATAAACAAAAAACAAAAAAAACTAAAATAAACAAAAAACTCTAAACCAGATGGATATAGAAGAAGAGTTCCTTAACTTGATGAAGGACATTTATAAGAAACCTACCGTTAATATTATATTTAGTAGTGAAGACTTTACGCTTTCCCTCTAATATCAATAACTGCAAGGATGTAAATTTTATCTCTTCTATTTAGCATTATATTGAAAGGAAGAAAAAAGAAGAAAGGAAAGAAGGAGGTAGGGAGGAAAGGAAGGAAGAAAGAAGGAAGAAAAAAGGAAAAATTAGGAAGAAAGAAAACTGGGGAAAAAAGGATTAGACAGGATGACATAAAACTGTCTTTATTCACATGACACAATCTTATATGTAAAAGAATTCTGAAGAATGCACAACAATACTACTAGAACTAATAAATGAGCTTAGCAGGTTGGAGTATATGCTGGCAATAAACAATCCAAAAATGAAATCAAGAAAAAATGTAATTCATAATAGCACTAAAAAGAATAAAATGTTTAGGGGAAAAAAAATGAACAAAAGGAGTCCGTAATTTTTACTCTGAAAACTACAAAATATTGCTAGAAGGAAATGAAAAGGCATCTCATGCTCATGGAGTTGAAGACTTAGTATTGTAAAGATGGTGCTTTTTACTAAATTGATTTATAGATTCAACACAATCCCTATCAACATCCTAGCAGAATTTTTAGTAGAAATTGACATGCTAACCTACATTTATATGAAAATACAAAGGATCTAGAAAAGTCAAATCAGTTTTGAAAACAAAAATAACAAAGTTAGAGGACATTATTTAATGCCAAAACTTACTATAACTCTATAGTAATCAAGACAGTGTGGAAGGATAGCTACATCAATTAGTGAAATAGAATTGGTGTCTACAAAAACTTTTGTATTTATAGGCAACTGACTGAGTAAAGATTCCAAAGCAACTCAGCAGGGTAATCTTTTCAATGAACTGCAAATGATGCTGGGAAAATGGAAGATTCATACGAATAAAAAATAAAAATAAAAACAAAAAACCCCTAGACTCTTATCATACACAAAAATTAACAAAAAATGGATCATATATTAAATATAACTTTTAGAAATGATAAGACTTCTAAAAAGAACACATAGGGGAAAACCTTTGAGATATTAATTAGACAAAGAATTGTTGGATGCAACACCAAATGCATGAGCCATAACGGAAAAAAAGAAATGATAAATTGGACTCCACTAAAATTTAAAACATTTGTGCTTCAAAAGATACCATTAAGATAATGAAAGAAACATTGAAATAATACATTTGCAAACCATGTATCTGATGAAGGACATGCATCAGAAATGTGAAAACTCTTATAACTCAAAAAGAGGATGCCCAAAAAGCCAAATACAAAGTGGCAAAAGATTTAAACAGATATTTCACCAAAGAAGGCATATAAATGACTAATAGACATCTGAAAAGGTGTTTATCATTAGTAATTAGGTAAATTCCACAACCACTGGAATAGCTGGAATTTTAGAAGCCAGACAATATCGAGTGTTGACAAAGATGTGGAGTGACTGGAAACTCCCACCGCCATGTGCTCGTAGCTGGTGGGAACACAAAATGATACAGCTGCTTTAGAAAAACAGTTTGAACGTTTCTCAAAATGTTAAACACAAACTTACCATGGAACCCAACAGCTTACTTTTAGAAATATACCCAAGAGAAATAAAAATATATATCCATGCAAAGATTTGCACATGAATATAGCATCATTATTCTTCATAGCCAAAATTGGAAAAATCTAATTGTCTGTCACACAATGGATGGGTAAGCAAAATGCATTTCAGCTGTATACTTAAATACCACCCAGCATTGTAAAAGGACAAAATAGTGATAACCTGCTTCAATACAAATGAACCTTAAAATATTATGCCAAGAGTAAAGAAGCCAGAACAGACTATATACCATATTATTCCATTTCTATGACACATCCAGAAAAGACTAATTGATAGAGACCAAAAGCAGATCAGTTCTTGGCTGAAGCTGGGAGTGAGAATGGAGGTTGACTGCAAAGTCAAAGGGATTACAGGGGAGTAATGGAAAAGTTCTAAAACTAGATTTGGTTTGATGGTTGCACTACTCTGTAAATTTTCTAAAACTTGAATTGTACACTTACAATAGGTGAGTCTCATGGAATGTAAATTATAAATGAGCTATGTTTAAAAACAGATTAGAAACTCCAAATAAAGGCTGGGCATGGTGGCTCATGCACTTTGGGAGGCTGAGGCAGGTGGATCATGAGGTCAGGAGATCGAGACCATTCTAGCTAACACAGTGAAACCCTGTCTCTACTAAAAATACAAAACTTAGCTGGGTGTGGTGGTGGGCGCCTGTAGTCCCAGCTACTTAAGAGACTGAGGCAGAAGAATCGCTTGAACCCGGGAGGCGGAGGTTGCAGTGAGCCGAGATAGCGCCACTGCACTCCAGCCTGGGTGACAGAGTGAGACTCCATCTCAAAAACAAAACAAACAAACAAACAAAAAACAAACAACAACAAAAAAAAGAAAAAAGAGACACTCTGAATAAAAGAGAACAAAACCCCCTTAAATACCTCACTGAATGTCCTTTGTGTCTCTCATGCTGCATGAGCTGAGACCCTGGATCTCAAGTTTGTTTCTGCCCACCCTTTGAGAACTGAAGCTCCCCGTGTCAGAGAGAACTCCGTGTCCAGCTTCCCCTGAACTATGCAGTTCCATTCACTAGGAAATGCTCACCTCTTTTTGCAACCCATAATATATACATTTCAGAGACTATTATTTCTTTCCTTCTACCAGGCATAAGTAAAGCCCATCCTCAGATGACCTGCATAATAACTAATATATAGTCTATTTAATAATGCTCTCAGCTGCATTTTAAAGCAGAAAGCCCACTTGTAGAAGAGTTCTCATTTTTTGTTATAAAATTTTCCAATTAGATTGAGTGCATTTGACCCAATTTAAAAGAGAAGAAAATACTCTCTGGTATTTTCAGATAAGACATATTTTTTCTTGTCAGTAACAGAGCTGCTTTCTCCATTTCCAGAAACCTCTGGGCATGGAAACATGTCAGCAGTAGAGCTAACTCAGAACTGTGTTTGAACTCAGGCTGACAAGATCTCCTTGAATACAGGTTCTGTAAGAATCCATGGTTTTGTGGAGTAGCACGACCTTCAGCTCTACTTGTTCTATCTGCTAGACAATTCTACTTTCCAGGGTCATCTCTTCTGGGCATGGATTAAGGCACAAGTACATTTTAACCGCAGGGCCAAACATCCACTATATAAAACACACAGCAAAAGGCTGCAGGGAGATGCCAGGTTGAAGTGTATTTGGAGAGATCTTCAGGCTAATTTGACAATCACTTAGACATCAAAAGGATATTGTCTTCTTTTCAAATGAAGTTCTTGGCCTGCATGATGCCCAACGCCAGATCCTGCACTCTGACCCAAGTCAAAGAAAATAGAATCGAAAAATCAAAATGACTCCATTTAAATCATCATTGGCATACAACATCTGTTCCCATGCACATTCTCCTGTCAAGGACAGAGTTTTCAGGAGAACCCACCTGCCTCACTGCACTCTCCATCATTACTCTAAAAATTCGGGAATCCATGTCTAGTCTTACTCATCCAGTACATTCTCCCCACTGTTGCCTAAATAATCTTTCAAAAAATATAATCAATTTTCTGCTCGTTATTCCTTGTAGGCTCTGTTTGCTTCTGGCATAAAGTTTAGACACCCAAGCCTAGCATCGACCCTATCATCTATATTCGTACTGAAGCCTCTCAACTAGGTTCCGGTTTCCTTGTGCAGCCCATGGTCTGGGATCACAGGATCTGCCTGTCTCTAAATGAGCCACTCACACCCATGGGTCAGCCCGGCACTCAGCTGCATCCTGTGCTGGCTTCTCCTTCTGAGAATGTTTATTCTTTCTTCAAGCCTCAGCTGCAATATAATCCGCTCTCGGAAAACTTTCCAAATTGCTCTCCACCCAGAGGTTAGTCACTTCCTTCTCTTTGTCCTGAGGAACCTCACAGATATATGTTTCAAAGCATTTCTGTCCCGATGCCATAGAATTGTTCGTAAGTCAGTGGCCTGGAAAGACCACAGATTCTTTCAGGCCTGGCACTTTTTCATATTTATTTGGTGTCATCCTTTGGACAAAGTGGGAAACACAGGAAAGAATTCATAATAAATAACAAATTGTGGAGGGAGAAGAGAGAGAAGGAGGTATTTACTCGAAGTCTTGTAGCTTGGGGGAAACAGTGGGAGGTAAGACAAGACACTGAGATAAAGAATGAGATGCAAAGACGTTGGGGATGGAAAAAGAGTAAGTTTATTTGTAATGTGTGGTATACCAAGGGCCTGCGGGGCACTTGTTAAAACATTGGTGCTTCAGAAGATACCACTGTTGTTGTTAAGTGGACAGTAGGGTATGCTTCTGCATGCTCCTCAGTGTTGGAGGCTCAGGAGAAAGGTCAGGTTTGGAAGTGAAAGTTTTTAAAAATCAGTAGGCTTTGTAGGTAGCTACAGCCATGGATATCATGAAAGTCGGAAAAACTGTGGAGAGCTATAAAACCCTGCATAATCAAATATTTTAAAAGTAGACATCAAGAGAATGAGAAGACATGCCCCAGACTGGGAGAAAATATTTGCAAAAGACATAGCCAACAAAAGACTGTTATCCAAAATATACAAAGAACTCCTAAAACTCAGCAATGAGAAAATGAACAATCTGACTGTTAAAATATGCAAAAGGCCTAAACAGACACTTCACAAAAGAAGGTATACAGATGGCAAATAAGCGTATGCAACATGCTTCATATCATGTAACATTAGGGAACTGCAGATTAAAGCAGCAGTGAGATACCATGACACACCTATTAGTACACCAAGGAACAAAACACTGAGAGCAACAAGAGGAAAGATGTGGAGCAGCAGGAGCTCACAACTGCTGCTGGTGGGAATGCAAAATGGTGCAGCCACTTCGGAAGACAGTTCAATAGTTTCTTACAAAACTAAACATACGAATATCATATGAACCAGTAATTGTGCTTCTTGGTATTTATCCAAATGAGTTGAGCACTTAGGCCCGCACCAAAACCTGCACGCAGATGTTTATGGAAGATTTGTTCACAATCTCCAAAACTTGGAAACAACCAAGATTTCCTTTAGTAAGTGAATGGACAAATAAACGACAGTACATTCAGACAATACAATGTTGTTCAGCACTAGAAAAAAATGAGCTATCAACCAGCCTGGCCAACATGGTGAACCATGGCAATCCTAGTCTCTGATAAAACAAACTTCAAACCAAAAGAGACAAAGAAGGCCATTACATAATGGTAAAGGGATCAATTCAACAAGAAGAGATAACTATCCTAAATATATACGCAACCAATACAGGAGCACCCAGATTCATAAAGCAAGTCCTTAGAGACGTACAAAGAGACTTAGACTCCCAAACAATAATAATAGGAGACTTCAACACCCCACTGTGAACATTAGACAGATCAATGAGACAGAAAATTAACAAGGATATCCAGTACGGACCTAAGAGACATCGACAGAACTCTCCACCCCAAATCAACAGAATATACATTCTTCTCAGCACCACATCGCACTTATTCCAAAATTGACCACATAGTTGGAAGTAAAGCACTCCTCAGCAAATGTAAAAGAACAGAAATTAAAACAAACTGTCTCTCAGACCACAGTGCAATCAAACTAGAACTCAGGATTAAGAAACTCACTCAAAACCGCACAACTACATGGAAACTGAACAACCTGCTCCTGAATGACTACTGGGTACATAACGAAATGAAGGCAGAAATAAAGATTCTCTTTGAAACCAATGAGAGTAAAGACACAACATACCAGAATCTCTGGGACACATTTAAAGCAATGTGTAGAGGGAAATTTATAGCACTAAATGCCCACAAGAGAAAGCAGGAAAGATCTAAAATTGACACCCTAACATCACAATTAAAAGAACTAGAGAAGCAAGAGCAAACACATTCAAAAGCTAGCAGAAGGCAAGAAATAACTAAGATCAGAGCAGAACTGAAAGAGTTAGAGACACAAAAAAAACGCTTCAAAAAATCAATGAATCCAGGAGCTGGTTTTTTGAAAAGATCAACAAAACTGATAGACCGCTAGCAAGACTAACAAAGAAGAAAAGAGAGAAAAATCAAATAGACGCAATAAAAACTGATAAAGGGGATATCACCACTGATCCCACAGAAATACAAACTACCATCAGAGAATACTATAAACACCTCTATGCAAATAAACTAGAAAATCTAGAAGAAATGGATAAATTCCTGGACTCATACACCCTCCAAAAACTAAACCAGGAAGAAGTTGAATCGATGAATAGACCAATAACAGGCTCTGAAATTGAGGCAATAGTTAATAGCCTACCAACCAAAAAAAGTCCAGGACCAGACGGATTCACAGCCAAATTCTACCAGAGGTACAAGGAGGAGCTGGTACCATTCCTTCTGAAACTATTCCAATCAATAGAAAAAGAAAAAGAAAACTCATTTCAGGAGGCCAGCATCATCCTGATACCAAAGCCTAGCAGAAACACAGCAAAAAAAGAGAATTTTAGACCAATATCCCTGATGAACATCAATGCAAAAATCCTCAACAAAATACTGGCAAACTGAATCCAGCAGCACATCAAAAAGCTTATCCACTATGATCAAGTGGACCTCCTCCCTGGGATGCAAGGCTGGTTCAACATACACAAATCAATAAACGTAATCCAGCATATAAACAGAACCAAAGACAAAAACCACATGATTATCTCAATAGATGCAGAAAAGGCCTTTGACAAAATTCAACAGCCCTTCATGCTAAAAACTCTCAATAAATTATGTATTGATGGAACGTATCTCAAAATAATAAGAGCTATTTATGACAAACCCACAGCCAATATCATACTGAATGGGCAAAAACTGGAAGCATTCCCTTTGAAAACTGGCACAAGACAGGGATGCCCTCTCTCACCACTCCTATTCAACATAGTGTTGGAAGTTCTAGTTAGGGCAATCAGGCAGGAGAAAGAAATAAAGGGTATTCAATTAGGAAGAGAGGAAGTCAAATTGTCCCTGTTTGCAGATGACATGATTGTATATTTAGAAAACGCCATCATCTCAGCCCAAAATCTCCTTAAGCTGATAAGCAACTTCAGCAAAGTCTCAGGATACAAAATCAACGTTCAAAAATCACAAGAATTCTTATACACCAATAACAGACAAACAGAGAGCCAAATCATGAGTGAACTCCCATTCACAATTGTTTCAAAGACAGTAAAATACCTAGGAATCCAACTTACAAGGGATGTGAAGGACCTCTTCAAGGAGAACTACAAACCACTGCTCATCGAAATAAAAGAGGGCACAAACAAATAGAAGAACATTGTATGCTCATGGATAGGAAGAATCAATATTGTGAAAATGGCTATATTGTCCAAGGTAATTTATAGATTCAATGCCGTCCACATTAAGCTACCAATGACTTTCTTCACAGAATTGGAAAAAACTACTTTAAGGTTCATATGGAACCAAAAAAGAGCCCTCATTGCTAAGACAATCCTAAGCCAAAAGAACAAAGCTGGAGGCATCATGCTACCTGACTTCAAACTATACTATAAGGCTACAGTAACCAAAACAGCATGGTACTGGTACCAAAACAGAGATATCAACCAATGGAACAGAACAGCGCCCTCAGAAATAATACCACACATCTACAACCATCTGATCTTTGACAAACCTGACAAAAACAAGAAATGGGGAAAGGATTCCCTATTTAATAAATGGTGCTGGGGAAACTGGCTAGCCATATGTAGAAAGCTGACACTGGATTCCTTCTTTGCACCTTATACAAAAAATAATTCGAGATCGATTAAAGACTTAAATGTTAGACTTAAAACCATAAAAACCCTAGAAGAAAACCTAGGCAATACCATTCAGGACATAGGCATGGGCAAGGACTTCATGTCTGAAACACCAAAAGCAATGGCGACAAATGCCAAAATTGACAAATGGGATCTAATTAAACCGAGGAGCTTCTGCACAGCAAAGGAAACTACCATTAGAGTGAACAGGCAACCTACAGAATGTGAGAAAATTTTTACAATCTACTCATCTGACAAAGGGCTAATATCCAGAATCTACAAAGAACTCAAACAAACTTACAAGAAAAAAAAAAAAAAAAACATCAAAAGGTGGGTGAAGGATATGAACAGACACTTCTCAAAAGAAGACATTCATACAGCCAACAGACACATGAAAAAATGCTCATCGCCACTGGCCATCAGAGAAATGCAAATCAAAGTCACAATGAGATACAATCTCATACCAGTTAGAATGGCGATCATTAAAAAGTCAGGAAACAACAGGTGCTGGAGAGGATGTGGAGAAATAGGAACACTTTTACACTGTCAGTGGGACTGTAAACTAGTTCAACCATTGTAGAAAACAGTGTGGTGATTCCTCAAGGATCTAGAACTAGAAATACCATTTGACCCAGCCATCCCATTACTGGGTATATATCCAAAGGATTATAAATCATGCTGCTATAAAGACACATGCACACGTATGTTTATTGTGGCACTATTCACAATAGCAAAGAGTTGGAACCAACCCGAATGTCCATCAATGATAGACTGGATTAAGAAAATGTGGCACATATACACCATGGAATACTACGCAGCCATAAAAAAGGATGAGTTCATGTCCTTTGGAGGGACATGGATGAAGCTTGAAACCATCATTCTCAGCAAACTATCGCAAGGACAGAAAACCAAACACTGCATGTTCTCACTCATAGGTGAGAATCAAACAGTGAGAACACTTGGACACAGGAAGGGGAACATCACACACCAGGGCCTGTTGTGGGGTGGGGGAAGTGGAGAGGGATAGCATTAGGAGATATACCTAATGTAAATGACAAAAATGGGTGCAACACACCAAAATGGCACGTGTATACATATGTAACAAACCTGCACATTGTGCACATGTACCCTAGAACTTAAAGCATAATTTTAAAAGAAAGAAATAAAGAAACCCCGCCTCTGCTAAAATATAAAAATTAGTCAGGCGCTTGTAATCCCAGCTACTCAGGAGGCTGAAGCAGGAGAATTGTTTGAGCCCAGGAGGCAGAAGTTGCAGTGAGCCGACGCTGTGCCACTGCACTCCAGCCTGGCCGACAGAGTGAGATTCTGTCTCCAAAAAATAAAATAAAGTAAAATAAAAAATAAAATAAAATAAGCAATAAGCTATGAAGCCATAAAAAGACATGGAGGAAACTTAAATGTATATTACTTAGAAAAACCAATTTGAAAGGCTATCTACTGTATGATTTCAACTATATGGCATTTGAGAAAAGGCAGAACCATGGAGACAGTAAACAAAATTAATGCTACTAGGGATTTGCAGATTAGCAGGGAGGGAGGGATAAATAGGTGAAATACAGAGGCTATTTTGAGCAGTGAAACTATTCTGTAAGGTACTACAATGGATATGTTATTATATGTTGGTCAAAACCCAAAGAGTGGACAGCAACAAGTGTGAACCCAAACTATCAACTTTGGGTGATGATGATGTATCAAGGTAGGTTGTCAACTGTAACAAACGTGCCTCTGCTCAGAGATGTTGATAGTAGAAGAGATTGTGCACAGTGGGAACTCTCTGTACTTTCTGTTCCATTTTGCCGTGAACCTAAAACAGCTCTAAAGTTTGTCAATGTTTTCTTAAAAGTAAACAGAAGAATAAAAGTCAATGAAGGACCAGGAAGGAAAATTCAGAGTGACACATCTTCAAGATTTAAATGAAAATGTTTTCCTCTGATTTATTCTTTCCAGAAAATGCTCCTGCAGGCCAGGTGTGGTAGCTCACGCTTGTAATCCCAGCACTTTGGGAGGCCAGGTGGGCAGATCGTGTGAGCCCAGGAGTTCAAGACCAGCCTGGGAAATACAGTAAGCCTGTTGTTGTCCCAGCTATTCAGGAGACTGAGGTGGGAGGGTAACTTAGCAGGAGATTGAGGCTGCAGTGAGAGCTGTGATCATGTCACTGCACTGCAGCCTGGGCAACAGAGTGAGAACCTGTCTCAAAAAGAAAAAAGAAGGAAGGGAGGGAGGGAGGAAGAGAGGGAGGGGGGAAGAGAGGGAGGGAGAGAGGGAGGGAGGGAGGGACGGAGGAAGGAAGGAAGGAAGGAAGGAAGGAAGGAAGGAAGGAAGGAAGGAAGGAAGGAAGGAAGGAAGGAAGGAAGGCAGGCAGGCAGGCAGGCAGGCAGGCAGGCAGGCAGGCAGAGAAGGGAAGGAGGGAGGGAGAGAGGGAGGGAAGGAGAGAGAGAGGGAGGGAGAGAGGGAGGGAGGGAGGGAGGGAGGGAGGGAGGGAGGGAGGGAGGAAGGAAGGAAGGGAGAGAAGGAAAGGAGAGAGGGAGGAAGGAAGGAAGGGAGAGAAGGAAAGGAGAGAGGGAGGAAGGAAGAAAGGAAGGGAGAGAAGGGAAGGAGGGAGGGAGGAAGGAAGGAAGGAAGGGAGAGAAGGGAAGAAGGGAAGGAGGGAGGGAGGGAGGGAGGGAGGGAGGGAGGGAGGGAGGGAGGAAGGAAGGAAGGAAGGGAGGGAGGAAGGACGGAAGGAAGGAAGGAAGGAAGGAAGGAAGGAAGGAAGGAAGGAAGGAAGGAAGGAAGGAAGGAAGGAAGGAAAAGAAAATACCCCTGCAGAGTTCTGTCACATGAGGGAGGGACAGTCGCCTGTGTGTGTTTGGGGATATGGGAGTCTAATTGGTATTTACACAGCCTTTCAACCTCTCTGCCTATTTTTAGCTCCATCACAAACCCTACGTTGAGAAACATCTACTATCTCCAATGGTGAAGCCTTCCTCAGGTTCTGAACTGCAAACTGCTTTTCCTTTTTATTTTTCCCCATTTCTTCCATGGGATTAAGCTTTTTAAAGTCTGTAAATTCAATTATCACTTGTCCATCAGCTTTCTGGTTCCAAGTCTTTTGATATATTCTCCCTTCCCGTTCTGTTATATATGTTTTTGCGATTAATGCCATTTTAATAGTGCTACAGGGAGAGTAGAGGTAAATGTATTCAAAATGCCATATTCAATGAGAAGCCAGCTTTTTTTCTGTTTTTCATAAGGCCAGATGGCCCTATCTCAAAAACTGAGATTTTCCCCTAAAAGCATAACATTTTAATTTTGAAATGACTACAGATACTCCTGAAGTTAGAGTTTGGTCATACCACATAGACTGGTTATTTCCAAGCAAGCACTTTACTAATGTTTCAGATATGCAGTGCATACTTGTTGATTGATATTAATTTATTACTGCCAATAATCAAAATGTTCTTGCCATATCCCCAGCAGACATACAAATCCATATTTAGATAGTAAGAAAAGACTACTGCTACTGTTAACAGCAGCACTTACGATTTTTTAACAACTACTTTGCCAGCTACTGATTTAGCTGCTTTTCATGAATTATCTCATTTAATACTTAGAACATTTCTATTAGATAACTATTAATGCCTCTTAACAGATAAGAGAAGAAGTAGTAAATAATTATTTAAAGAAGACACCCCCTAATGAATGGCCACACACATACACATACACACACACACACACACACACACACACACACACACAGCCACCTGGAGCCCAGCCCCTATTTTTCTCAGCTAAAACATCAGATTATAAATTAACAACAGATAAGACAACTTTCCTTTTACCACGTGAATGTCTTTTGTTATTGTTACTGTTTTACAGATGCTTTCTAGGTGGTGGTCTGAGGAATGCTGCGTCCATCCTAAGGATGAGGCCAGTCCCCTAAGCGAACTCTAACCCAAAGGGCAGGCCGCAGCAGGCTATATTAGTCACCTTAGTCTGGCCTCTAAGAAGAGCAGTGAAGGGGAAGCAGCATTTTGGAAACTAAAGTTTGTCATTCATTAGGTGTCTGGACAATGGATACTTAATCTGGCTGATGATAAGATACAAGATCCGTGGACCCACCCCAGATATTAAAATACACCAGGAGGGAAGGCAATGAACAATTTCCCTCGTGCAGTTCACATTCTGTTGGAATGAGACATCGAAAGATGAAGAGTTAGGCAAAGTAGCAGAAGCAAGTGTGGGCCCTTAGGTGCAATGATGTCCTTCTGTCCAGAGGAGGAAGACACACAGGAGGTGGTGAGGTCGCCAGCTGTCAAATGTATTGTCCATGCAATGGTCAGAAACCAGTAACCAGTAAACCAGACAAAATGTATTCTTTTTCCATTTTCTTGATTCATTTTTCCCCAGGCTCTGAACATGGATTTTGAAGATGTGGCGTGTTAGTGCCTCTGACTAGAATCAAAATATAATGGGGTGGGAGAGCGGGGTGCACCTGGGTCTCTGCACAGCAGTGGGTGCTGCATGTAGAGGGTGGGGCCCCAGAGGGCCTGGGCTGAGACCCAGGACGGCAGAGGCAGGGCTGCCCAGTCACTATCCACCCTGGAGCCAGACAATGTCCTTCTATAATTTAGTTCTATGTTTCTGGAGGATCCTATATTTTGCTTTAAAATGAGTGGCCCTATCCTTATATAGTGGTTCTTTGATTGAGTTATTCATGTTCCCTAATATATCTGGAGATGTGCCAGTGATATTGGAATTTGGGAAATTGATGTGGCCCATCTTCCTGGAATGTTGATTTTGTTTCATGGTAAACCCTTTTAAGAATTAATCTTATATTTTAAAAACTGGGTTGTATTGTGGGATAGAAGGCAAAATTCACTGCAATATGTTTAAAGATGAAAGGAATCATTCTAAAAAGCGTTTTCATAAGCAGAGAATGCTTGGAGCTCTGACCTGCAGACACCCACTTTCTCCTACCTTTAAGATAATGTTTCATTTATTCACATTTCCATTATCAAACATTTACAAAGTTCCTGATATATGCCAGGCACTGTTGGTAGTGAGAGCAATGAGACCCCTGTTCTCATGGCAGTTACAGTCTAGAAAAAAGAGGACACATGGTGCTGATGCCTGAGGAGGAAACAAAGTCAGCAGGAGCCAGAGTGAGTTGAGGGGAGGCTACTTAACGAAAGTGACTTGGAAAGGCTTCTGTGACAAGGTGCCGTTTGAGCTAAAACCCACATGTGGACAAGGAACCAGCCATGTGAAGAGGTGGGAGCATTCTAGGCAAAGAGCAGAGCCAACCACAACCTCCCTGAGACAGAAAACAACTGGAGTGCCCAAGAGCAGACAGCAGAGCAGGGAATCCACAGCTTAACAGGTGCATATGGGGAGAAGCAGGTGCAACAGAAGTTGCATCAGAATCATCTGGTGAGCACAGACAAAAATGCAGCCTCCCCGGCTCCACCCAGATTGACAGATTCAGAATCTAAGAGGCAAAAGCCCAGAATTCTACATTTTAAGATTCTCCAGGTCCTCCCCGACACACACACACACACACACACACACACACAGTTTAAGAACACCATTTTAAATAAACTTAAGCTGACACATTTTTGAAACACAGTCATGTGAGCTACCATGATTGCTTGGGAATTTCTTCCTGGATAAGCCTGTGATGTTGTCCAAGAGTGTGAGAGGGCTGTCTTCCAAAACTCTATCGTACATCCTTTCCTGGTGAACCCAAACCTCAGATTTTCTTTATCTAGTGGAACTTTCCAGGAAACACCAAAAAAGTGATTCAGCACAGGGGAAAAATGGGCCGTTGTTTCAGAAGAGCAGACCCCTATTGCACTCCTGGGTTGTGTGGCAGCCTGGACTTCGTTTGGTTTTTCATATGAAATAAAGAAGCGCTGGGATTTGATTGGGCAACAGCTGTTCGCATGAATTAACTATCTCTGAATTTAGAAAATTGCTGTGTTCACCAGATCATCTTCCCAGCTGGTTAAATGAAGACAAACAGAGACAATTATTATAATTTTGTGCAGTTGTGGGGGGTATTCTGCAAAAGTTACAGTATTTCTATATTTTTTACATTAGAGATAAAAAGAGATGAATGACTTCAATTTTCTTGGAACTTCAATTACAGGGCTTGAATTGTCCCTGAGATAAGGGAGAGAAGTTGGAAATTCCCAGTACAGAGCCATCCTATTAAAGATGATCTCTGAGATCAGTAATGCAAACAGAACTGTGGAGCATGCCAGGAAACTCAGATTGACTCTTATTTGCAATTATTTTAGTAGTTGCTTTTTGATATTTACCAACTTCTCAATAAGGGGAGTGTCCATGAGATCTGTCAGATACACAATTTGATGCTGACGGTGATCGTGATTTCCAAAGGGAATCGGATGTTACCTGGGGTTTTAGCTTCGTGTATCCCTCACCTGTCCTACAAGGAGAAGAGAAGGACGGGAGTCAGTGGTTTCTACCAAGAAACAGAGGAAAGTAGTTTAACTGAAGCTCAAGACTACATCTTGGAATAGAGTAACTAATGTTTGTGCAGCACTTCCACAGTTTACATAACCGCGGAAGTTATATAAAACACAGTTTGGCCGGGCGCGGTGGCTCACGCCTGTAATCCCAGCACTTTAGGGATGCCAAGGCAGGCAGATCATGAGGTCAGGAGTTTGAGACCAGCCTGACCAACACAGTGAAACCCCACCCCTAAAAATACAAAAATCAGCCGGGCATGGTGGCATGCGCCTGTAACACCAGCTACTAAGGAGACTGAGGCAGGAGAATTGCTTGAACCCAGGCAGCGGAGGTTGTGGTGCGCCACTGCACTCCAGCCTGGGCGACAGAGCGAGACTCCGTCTCAAAAGAAAGCAGTTTGTATGACTGAGTTTATCCTTTTGATTCTCACAATGACCCTGGGAGGCTAGATCTGCATTGTTAAAGAAATGGAGACCCTGAGAGATTCAAGTTTACCCCAGAGGGTCTGCCTGAAAGTGACTATGTATTTTCAATCTAGATACTAGATTCTACCATATGTCACACTTCACTAAACTGCCAGGCTTTTCCACCTCCGTGTCTGAAGAAAGGAAAAAAATTCACTTCATATAGACAGCCATGAGGTAAGAGGTAGGAAATTTGGGGTCTTATTATGGATTGCTTACTAATTTAGTATTTCACACACTGGTCCCAGTTTAGGAGAATAAGCAGACTTGGATGGAATGACTTGTCTAAAATTAATCAATTCTGTGTGGAAGGACATTCTAGAATATGTGCATTATGTAATGTGTATATATTTATATATGTTTGTATACATGATGAAGTATCATCCACGGTTTCAGAGGATGTACATAACAATCATATCCAAGCCTCTAGGCTGGCCAGTCCAATGGATATAGCATTAGAATCTACCAGCTCTTCAAACAGTTTGGACCTGATAGATTCTCAAAGACATTTTTCTCAGCACTTTCCTTCTTTTCATTTATATGTTTTAAAACTATGATTTTGCACTAGCTTGATTCACTCACAAGGTAATCAGGAGAATAGAAACTTCTACTTTTGTTCCATAGCCAAGTTATCACTGTGAATCAAGTGCACAGAAAGGCTCAGCTGATGAATGTTTCACAGGGATGCTTTATTCCCATGGGTGGACACCACGTGCAACATTGTCCAATAGGGGCCCAGAGGCTTTGGGATCATGGGTGTGAGTGCACCTCCAAAATCAGTATCGCTTTGCACTTGCGATGTACGTGTGTACTCCCCTCAGTTGGGGGAATTCTACTTCTGAGAACCACAAGAAAGAAGTCTTCGCTTGAAGAAACCTAAGAACTCATGAGTAAAATCGACTTGGGGAATAGTCGTTGGAAGTGAATCTATAAAAGCGTTCAGAAATACTATGTGGTCCTTAAAATAAAACGATATATACATAGACATTGAAGATAATATGAATGGCATCTTAGACTTCACAGTTCAGTAAAATTTAATTCAGAATAATTGCATTACACTCTTGCCTATATCTATATCTGTATATGCCATTTAACAAATCTGCATGATTTTCTTTTGGTGTCTACTATTTCATCGGAACATTCAGTGCTTTTCTGAAGAGAGAGGGGAATTTCTTATCAGGCTTTCTAAAAACAGTTCAAACTCAAATACTGAATAATTTTATTCTGAATCATTTAACTCATGGCCTCAAAGTTTAGAAACACAGTAGTATTAAAAAGTTTACATTAAGTCATGAAGGCCAGGCATGGTGGCTCACGCCTGTAATCCCAGAATTTTAGGAGGCTGGGCAGATCACCTGAGGTCAGGAGTTTGAAACCAGCCTGGCCAACATAGTGAAACTCCATCTTTAGTAAAAATACAAAATTTAGCCAGGCATGGTAGTGAGCACCTGTAATCCCAGCTGCTTAAGAGGCTGAGGCAGAAGAATTGCTTGAACCCAGGAGGTGGAGTTTGCAGTGAGCCAAGATCATGCTACTGCATTCCAGCCTGGATGGATGACAGAGGGAGACTGAGTCCTCCCCACCCCCAAAAAAAAGATGAATCATGGGTCTCCAAGGTTAGAGAAGAAGTGGCTGCCATATGTATGCTTGCACAATAAGTACTGTTGGGCTTCAAAAGGAATAGAAATCATTTCTGATTGCAATAATAAAAAAAAATGCTTATTACCTTACAATGCAATTACTCCATGTTTGAGGTGGCATTTGAGTTCTCCATGAAGACTAAGCAGTATTTTTTAAAACTAGTATGGGGAAAGGGAAGGGTTTTAATAAAGGACAATCCTCCAGGCAGGGTTGCAGAGGGGTCAGGGAGGAAGGCTGCAAGGTGTATGCAAGCTCACAGAAGAGGCAAGTTCAAGAGGCCATGGTGGGAGGTGAGACTGAAGATGGTTGCAGAAGCTCTTACCGCTGTACTTTCCGAGACAAACAGTGGGTAGACTTTGAACAGGAGGCTGCATTGTTGAAGCGATCCCCTCTGACTGTTGCTAGAGTCCCCAGGCATGTGCTGGGCCATGCACTGGGCCATAGGTCATGACCTTGGCATTAGCATGACCCTGACCCCTTCTGTAGTATGATAGGAAATAGATTTGGTCTTTGTCCCCGATTGCTGTACAGAGCTCCTAAAACACTTGGAAGTTCCTGAGTGACAGGTGTGTCCTTTGCTATTCATAATGAGTCCCTTTTGATCATACCTGAGTTTATGCTTATGAGATGACTGAGGTTGGGGCCCCAAGACAGCCTCTGGATGGGACTGGTCACCGGAAAGATCAAGTGATTAGAAAGTTGGAATTTTCCGCCCCACCCACTGACCTCTGGGGGCTGGGGTCAGCTGGAGATGAAACTCTATAAAAGCTCTTGAACAATGAGACTTGATGAGCTTCCAGGCTGCTGAACCCTCTGCACCTCTCCCCTCAGGCTGTTCATCTGTATGCTTTGTGGTATGTTTTATAATAAACGCATAAACACAAGTAAACTTTCCCTGAGTTCTGGGAGCCATCCTAGCAAAGTATCAAACCTGAGGAGAGGGTCAGTGATGGGAATTTCCGATTTACAGCCAGTCAGTCAAACGCACGGGAGGACCAGACTTGCCACTGGCATGGGAAGGGGCTATGGTCTTGCAGGACTGAGGTTTACCTTGCAGGATCTGATACTAACTCCAGGTAAATGGAGTTAGAATTCAATTAAATAGTAGGACACCCAGATGGCATCAGAGAATCGGTCAGTGTGAGGGAGAAAACCACACATGCAGTGTCAGAAGCACCCTGTGAGAGAGGAAAGAGACTGTGTTCACGGATCTTCTCAGGCCTCTGCATTGCAGGAGAGGAACCAGAAACTGCATTTCCCAGGGCCCCTTTCCCCTGCTGGTTCTGGGTTCCAGATGGCAGGGAATGCAACTTCAGAGAGGCATGGAAAGTTGAGAGAAGACAGTGCCCCCCAGAAAGTGTGTGGAAGGAGTGGTTCACAGAGGGGCTAAGCACACTTTCCAGGAGGCCCATCTTCCTTGCTGCAGGTTGCAGGCCTTGGTGTGGACTCCCTGACTGGTTCTCCCAGCTGTCCAGTGGTTCTGTAAGCCACTGCTTCCCAGTATGAACACTCTTTCTGTCGTGGAAAGCACAGGGTATCTCTGTTTCCTGACTGACAGTTTGGATGGGGAGAGACTGGCGGGAAGAAGAAGGTTTAAGAGGCATGCATTTGTCTGGTGTGCAGTACTGGGCTCAAAACCAGAATCGAATCTCGTTTTAAGCATCTCATATATTCACCCTTGATTGCTCAGTCACTCTGCCCTCCTGGTCACCCTTGGAGACAGTAAATTTCACCTTAGTCAAGGTAGGAGTGGGAGGTGGCTCACTCCCAATGACATCTACAAGCCAAATTTCACCTTTTTCCTTTCTCTCACTTGGCTTTACCAGGCTGGTATCTATATTTCAGCCCTTAACTTCATTGGACAACATTTCTATTCAAATCCAGAAGGTACACGGCTTCCATGAGGACAATTCTGATCCACTTTGATGGTTGAGCACTTTTTAAGGTCAGGACTTCAGTGAAGTTTGAGAGAGAGAATTCAACTAGCCCAGTGTATAAGAACCTCTCGTCAGTAAAGCTGACACAGTTCTCTCCTCAAATGTATCCTTGTTCCATCTCTACTGACTCACTTAGAGCAAAATGACAAGCCTTCATGCCAGAAGAAAGAGGCGGAAATCTGCAGTCACAGAGTGTGGGGTAGGGAGCAAGGGAAACAGCATTCCGTAATTAATCTATTAGGTGGTATTGCAGACGTCCTCCCGTTCTCTGGCCCCTCGCATCAGGAGGGTTTGGTATAATAGCCCCAGTTTACTCAGAACTCTGGCTCACGGTGAAGAAACACCTGGCCCAAGAGCATGCAGCTGACTGGAAAGTGGCCAGGCCATTTCTCTCAGATTCCAAAGTCCCCAAGGATCTTACCCCCTCCATTTTCCAAGGGGTCCTGAACCCCTGAGTCCAATTGACAAGCAAGTTCTTAGGCCAGTATTCAACACAGAGCGCACACAAGAGAGCAGACGCTGACAGGTGTGGGGCAGCAGGTAGAGACAGGTGTGCACTCCAGACTTGAGGCGGGACATATTTTAACCAAAAGCCTTCTATGCTTCTAAACATAAGAGGAGAACTGGAAGTAAATCTTGAGTGAGGTACTTCATAATGAGTTCACTTGGCTCTCCTGAATCCAATATTGAGGAGTTCTGCTGAATGAAATTCACTAGGAAAGGCTAGAAACAGGCTCATTATTTTTATTACCCTTTTAAAGGCTTCATTTAAATCCCAGGATTGTAAAATACGTCCCATGTCCTGAAATTGTAAATTGAATCAAGACCAAGAAACTGGCCCAGAAAACTTGCCTGAGCTGCTGAAAAGGGTGATGCTTGTGGATGTAATTTCCATATGCCCCTGATGTTTCTATCTCAAGGCCAAGTCCCCTGTATCACAGCTCTTCTCACAGTGCAGGCATTCCTCAGCCACGGCACCATGTGTCCTGAGGCTGAGAAAGTAAAGCTGGGGGGTCTGCAGAGCCACCTGCTCATTGTGCTCTCATCGGAGCTGAGGAGTGGCTCATTTTTGGCCCCCCATGGAACAGAAAGTCCAAGTGACTTCTTACAGTGGGGAAAGGAAAGCCTTGCTTCACCTTTGTTCCCTTGAGGACTTTCCATCACCTTCAGAATGAAGCTCAGGCTCTGCAAATTGGCATTGGGCGTCCTTTGTGCTGTGACCCCGCCTTCTTCTCCAGCCACATCTCCTGACCCCCACTTCTCCTCTCTGTGCCCCCCATAAACCCTGGAACCTCTTCATTGCCCACTGCTTTTTCCTTTTCAAGCTTAAAAAGCTCCACAAACTATTAACATATGACCTTCTCAATCCCAATCAAACAATATCCTCATGCAAAGCTCACCTCGGCAATGACAATTTCTGAAACTCCCCAGAAAGAATGCATTTCCCCACCCGTCCCATGTATTTCCCTTACAGCCAATGAATCTCATGTAAAATGGTGGTGCATTCCCTTATAATCATTTCTTCCCATGTGATCCTGCAGATCAAGACCATGTACAACTCACTTTAATATTTGCTGGCCTGTCAGTGTGTTTGGAACATGTTAGGTACACGATATGTGATTTTTAAATAAAGTTATCCATTAATGATGTCCCTTAAACGATGCATTTAGTGCTTTAAAGAGATTCCTGGATCTGGGATTCCAGGGCAGAACAAGGGAACGTAGTCCTCATCTTCCCTAACTCCTCCTTAGCCTCTCGTTTGTCCAGTGAGAAGGAAGCTCGCTGGGTCTTATTACCTTTGATGGTGAAGACTTCCCACCAACAGACCCCAGGATAGCCACTGCCAGATGTAGCCCTTGTTGAACTCGTTTGTAAATCTCATTGAGTCAGGAGGTCTTTAGAGTTTGTGGTTAAAGTTCCCCATGCCACTGATTTGACAAAGGATGTTTTCTAGACAGCCACCCCTGGAATCTTCAGAACTTAACCCTACACATTGGCTAGTACCTAGAAGCCCTGATATCAGAAGATGAAGTTTAAACAGGAGACACTCGAAGCCTAGGGTGAAGATTGAAAAAGCAAAGACATGATTTCCATAGGAATAACTGTAGCTTGTAAGGAGCCCAGCAGAAAATGGTCCTAGGATATGGCTGGAAATTAGAGAAGAAACAAAGAAAGATAAAAAGCAATGCAAACCCCATGTCTGCACAAAGAAGGTATTTCTCTTTGCTGGCGTGTCTCAGAGGGATCAAACATGTAATTAGGAATAAAATATGTTCCCCCTGTCTTTGCCACTACCTATCTAATTGCTAATTAGCTGGACTATGTGCTTTAGAAGAAAGATATGAATAATGCTTAGAGGCTTTCAGACAAGGATAACGGTCATAGCAATAGAGGAAACCAAGTCCATTGGTGTGTAGAAAATGATGCTTGATTTCTGAGACATACTTATGTCTGTGATATTTAACCACCAAACATCTCTTCACTGGAGCCACCTCACTTCTAAATATCTTTATCCCATAAGATGCATGATTTCCCTTTAGAAAAATCTATTTTCCTAGATTCCACTTTTAAACTAGATTGTAATCCTCATCTTCTTTGTCAAGACACTGAAGCTCTTGAGGCTAAGAGGAAACCTTGAGCCTCTGGAGACAGGATTTGTTCCTGCATTAACAATGGCCCTGATTAGAATCCTGTTGCTCGCTGATGTGGAATCTCCCTTCTTGTTCATTGCACGGACCATGATGAACAGCTCCTTTGTCTGGCTCTCCTAACTACACTGACCCCTTTTGGGGCAGAAACTGGGTGTCCCCAACTCCCAGCCCTCATTTACTGGTCAGTAAATGAGTGACTTGGCTGATGGACCTCAACTCCCAAAAAATGTTGCCTCTTGGGGACAGGGAATATTTGCACCCTCCCTGAGAATTACACAGGAAGTGCATCTTTCAGTAAAACTGCATTTACTGCTTCTCCAAAAATTAAATAACAACACCTTATTTTTTTCATCATTACTTTGTAAAAAAAAAAAAAGTAAACAGACTCAAAAATTGTCTGTTCTTCATTGAATCAAGGCATTAGCGTATGCAGGCTTATGTCATCAGTTTTCATCTGGTGGTCACAGAGCAAAGTCCCTGCAAAATGACTCTTCCCTTTCAGAGATAATTTTAGATTTTAATTCATTTTTTTCTCTCCAGTAGATAAAGTGCTAGTGCATTTAGCCTTAAATAACATGAGGATGTCAAATTGCAATCCAGTGTCTTGAAAAAGGGCACTACCTATGTGCTGATGGAGATATAAAGACTTCAAAACAATTGCAGGGAACTCTAGAGACAGAATGTATGTTAAGAGGCAGTATCTTGCCTGTTTCATTAGTTTTTCTATACTCTGAAAAAAGATGACATCACTATATCTAATCATATTTGTCATGTCCAATGTATTCTATTATAAGCTTAAAAATTGCATATGAAATATTACTGATCAGATAAAAATTTGAGCATATTACTAATGTTTTAGCTTATTTCTCAAAAAGACATAAACAGTATTTCCAGGACGTCTAGAGATATATCGGGATGAGCATATGTAGGGATGCATAAGGACACAGCATTGTGTGAATGTATCTTTATGGGGGGCTGCATTTTGTTGGAGGATGCTTTTTAAAGGACAAATATCTGGCAGCAATCACAAATTCTGGATCGTGGTTCTCCATCTGGTTGGATTTTGAGAGCTTGGAGAATTGAGGCCCCACTGGGCTTGTGGAAAATGCAAGAATGTCAATGGCCATGGCGGTTCTCCTTTCAGCACCCTCTCCCCAACCCCCTTCACAGACACACACACACACACACACACACACACACACAAATATGCATGCACACAGTCTAACCTAGCTTTGTCCACAGGCTTCAAGAGTGCTTTGATGATTGTCTAATTTGACTCCATCTGTACAATGAATGTGGCTAAACAAAAAAGAAACCTCAGAAGATTCTTTCAAGCTAAACCAATTAGATCCAGAGAGGTAAAATGAAGTTATAAATCCAGGGATTCTGAAAATACTCCAAAAGACATTTGTAGCTGCTGTGAATCAGTGGCACAGTTGAAAACACCAGAGTAAGAATATCTGCCCAGTGTGCCACAGCTCTGAGCAGTAGCACACTGCCAGAGCCCCAAGCAGCAGGCCAGAGGCCCAAACAGAGAGTACCCCAGGGAAAGGGAAGGAACACATTTCCCAGCTCCCCAGCTGCTAGGAAAGTACCTCCATAAAGACACCAGGACCTTTCTACTTACCACTGCTCTATGCTTAGGTATTCATCCATACATGTGAGTGAATAAAGGTGAGTTTGGTCAAGTGCTGTGCCACGTACCGGGAATTCAGACATAAACCACATACTGCCTTTGCTGTTTGGTGTCATTGCAGCATAAATAATGATAAGAATAGCCACATTCATTGAAGCTGCTATGCTATGCTACACTCCTAAAATTCATTATCTCAAAATCTCAAAACAACACTGCAAGGAAAGATTATTTTCCCTCGTTTTTATGCCAAAGAAACTAAAGCATGGGAGGTTAAGAAACTCATCATTACAGAGCTCCAAATGGCAGGGCAGGATTTGAACACAGGTCTATCTGCACCTTACCTAAGCTTACTAACCTATTTCACATGTAGCCTGTTTCTCCAGGTGTTAACAATAGCATCTGCATTTCACAGGCTTTGTTCCCAACTCTGGAGGGACATCCTCAGCTCCCTGCAATGCCCACCTCACCCTGGTGTTATTTCTCAAGGTTCCCGGAGAGTGTCTCGGAAATACTCCAGGATACACTGTACATATCTCATGACATACATCCTTTTTCTCCTTCCTCCCCCAACCTACCCCAGTGTCACCTTTTCCAGGCACCACCATGAGGGTGACCCACATGCTAGCTTCCCATAGGGGCCATGGAAGGGCCAGGCACCTCCAGGTCCAGCCCTCTGTACATCCAAGCTGACCAGCAGGGCTCACGCAAGAAGAAGGCCTTCCTCATCCCATCAGCCTCATACTTTGCAGTCAGGGCACTAGAGCAGAGCTCCTTCTGTCCAACATGGTAGTAATGATATCAGTTTTCTGCTTGAGGACAATCCAAGTGACACGTACCATATTATATCCTGAGTAGCTCTTCCCTTAGGCTCTGTTAGTTAACTAAACCTTGGTCGCTAACTAACTTCCTTTTCTCATAGGTTGTGTTTTCTTCAGAAAGCTGAGGCCCCATGCATGTGCCAGATGTGCCAAGTGAAGCCCAGTGGTGGAAAGATGTCCAGGACACCCAGATTGAGCTCCCTCACTACACACACAAACACACACACACACATACACACAGAAGCACACACCCTTCTCAAATAAAAATCTCTTCTGTGCAAAGTAAAAACTGCATATCTTTGCCAGAACAGAAGCTATAGTTTGTGTGCAACCCATGCTTAAGTCATGCAAACAGTTTTTACCTTGAGACTGACCATGTAAATGGAATATGCTTTCCAGGAAAGGCTGCATATCCTAAGCTTTGTCTGAAAGCTCCAGCCACGGGAAATGCAAAGGAGAAGGCCAGGGAGGATGGATGATGCAGTGCTCAAGCCATGTTAAGGATCCTAATGCAATCTCCCCTTTAAGAAGAGGGGACAGGGGGTTGCTTCCAAGGTGGCCAAACATTAACCACTCCAGTCTACAGCTTCCAGCGAGATCGATGTAGAAGACAGGTGACTTCTGCATTTCCAACTGAGGTACCTGGTTCATCTCACTGGCACAGGTTGGAAATGGGTGCAGCCCATGGAGGGCAAGCTGAGGCAGGGCAGGACATTGCCTCACCTGGGAAGCACAAGGGGTTGGAGGATTTCCCTCTCCTAGCCAAGGGAAGCCATGAGTGACTGTACCTGGAGAAGCGGTACACTCCTGTCCAAATACTGTACTTTTCCCACCGTCTTTGCAACCACCAGACCAGGAGATTCCCGTGACTGGCTTGGTGGGTCCCATGCCCACGAAGGCTTGCTCGCTGCTAGCACAGCAGTCTGAGATCAACCTGGGATGCTGAAGTTTGAGGGAGGGAGGGGAGTCCACCATTGCTGAGGCTTGAGTAGGTGGTTCTATGCTCACAGCATAAACAAAGCAGCAGAGAAGCTCGAATTGGGCAGAGCCCACCACAGCTCAGCAAGTCCTACTGCCTCTCTAGATTCTACCTCTGGGGGCAGGGCATATCTGAACAAAAGACAGCAGACAGCTTCTCCAGACTTAAACGTCCCTGCCTGACAGCTCTGAAGAGAGCAGAGGTTCCCCCAGCATGACATTCAACCTCCAATAACAGACAGACTGCCTCCTCAAGTGGATCCTGACCCCTGTGTAGCCTGACTGGGAGACACCTCCCAGTAGGGGCCAACAGACACCTCATACGGGTAGGTGCACCTCTGGGATGAAGCTTCCAAAGGAAGGATCAGGCAGCAATATTTGTTATTCTGCAGCCTCCCCTGGTGATACCCAGGCAAACAGAGTCTGGAGCGGACCTCCAGCAAACTCCAACAGACATGCAGCTGAGGGACCAGTCTATTAGAAGGAAAACTAACAGAGAGAAAAGGAACAGCATCAACATCAACAAAAAGGATATCTACACCAAAACCCCATCTGTAGGTCACCAACATCAAAGACTAAAGGTAGATAAAGCCACAATGATGGGGAGAAACCAGAGCAGAAATGCTGAAAATTCCAAAAACCAGAACGCCTCTTCTCCTCTAAAGGAACACAACTCCTCGCCAGCAAAGGAGCAAAACTGGATGGAGAATGACTTTGACAAGTTGATAGAAGTAGGCTTCAGAAGGTCAGTAATAACAAACCTCTCTGAGCTAAAGGAGCATGTTCTAACCCATCACAAGGAAGCTAAAAACCTTGAAAAAAGGTTAGATGAATGACTAACTAGAATAACCAGTGTAGAGAAGACATTAAATGACCTGATGCAGCTGAAAACCACAGTATGAGAACTGCGTGAAGCATACACAAGCCTTAATAGCTGATTTGATCAAGCAGAAGAAAGGATATCAGATTGAAGGTCAAATTAATGAAATAAAGCAAGAAGACAAGATTAGAGAAAAAAGAGTGAAGAGAAATGAACAAAGCCTCCAAGAAATATGGGACTATGTGAAAAGACCAAATCTACATTTGATTGATGTACCTGAAAGTGACGGGGAGAATGGAACCAAGTTAGAAAACACTCTTCAGGATATTATCCAGGAGAACTTCCCCAACCTAGCAAGGCAGGCCAACATTCAAATTCAGGAAATACAGAGAACACCACAAAGATGCTCCTCGAGAAGAGCAACCCCAAGACACATAATTGTGAGATTCAACAAGGTTGAAATGAAGGAAAAAGTGTTAAGGGCAGCCAGAGAGAAAGGTCAGGTTACACACAAAGGAAAGGCCATCAGACTAACACAGGATCTCTCAGCAGAAACCCTACAAGCCAGAAGACAGTGGGGGCCCATATTCGACATTCTTAAAGAAAAGAATTTTCGGCCAGGTGTGGTGGCTCACGCCTGTAATCCCAGCACTTAGGGAGGCCGAGGCGGGCGGATCACAAGGTCAGGAGATCGAGACCACGGTGAAACCCCGTCTCTACTAAAAATACAAAAAAAAAAATTAGCCGGGCATAGTGGCAGGCACCTGTAGTCCCAGCTACTCGGGAGGCTGAGGCAGGAGAATGGCAGGAACCCGGGAGGCGGAGCTTGCAGTGAGCCAAGATTGTGCCACTGCACTCCAGCCTGGGCGACAGAGCGAGACTCCGTCTCAAAAAAAAAAAAAAAAAAGAATTTTCAACCCAGAATTTCATATCCAGCCAAACTAAGCTTCATAAGTGAAGGAGAAATAAAATCCTTTACAGACAAGCAAATGCTGAGAGATTTGGTCACCACGAGGCCTGCCTTACAAGAGCTCCTGAAGGAAGCACTAAACATGGAAAGGAACAACCGGTACCAGCCACTGCAAAAACATGCCAAATTGTAAAGACCATTGATGCTATGAAGAAACTACATCAATTAATGGGTGAAATAATCAGCTAGCATCATAATGACAGGATCAAATTCACACATAACAATATTAACCTTAAATGCAAATGGGTTAAATGTCCCAGTTAAAAGACACAGACTGGCAAACTGGATAAAGAGTCAAGACCCATCAGTTTGCTGTATTCCGGAGACCCACCTCACAGGCAGAGACACACATAGGCTCAAAATAAAGGAATGGAGGAAGATCTACCGAGCAAATGGAAAGGAAAAAAAAGCAGAGGTTGCAATCCTGATCTCTGATAAAACAGACTTTAAATCAACAAAGATCAAAAGAGACAAAGAAGGCCATTACATAATGGTAAAGGGATCAATTCAACAAGAAGAGATAACTATCCTAAATATATATGCAACCAATACAGGAGCACCCAGATTCATAAAGCAACTTCTTAGAGACCTACAAAGAGACTTAGACTCCCATACAATAATAAGGGGAGACTTTAACACCCCACTGTCAATATTAGACAGATCAATGAGACAGAAAATTAACAAAGATATCCAGGACTTGAACTCAACTCTGCACCAAGCGGACCTAATAGACATCTACAGAGCTCTCCACCCCAAATCAACAGAATATAGATTCTTCTCAGCACTGCATCACACTTATTCTAAAATTGACCACATAATTGGAAGTAAAACATTCTTCAGCAAATGTAAAAGAACAGAAATCACAACAAACTGTCTCTCAGACCACAGTGCAATCAAATTAGAACTCAGGATTAAGAAACTCACTCAAAACCACACAACTACATGGAAACTGAACAACCTGCTCCTGTGTGACTACTGGGTAAATAACGAAACGAAGGCAGAAATAAAGATTCTCTTTGAAACCAATGAGAGTAAAGACACAACATACCAGAATCTCTGGGACACATTTAAAGCAGTGTGTAGAGGGAAATTTATATCACTAAATGCCCACAAGAGAAAGCAGGAGACATCTAAAATTGACACCCTAACATCACAATTAAAAGAACTAGAGAAGCAAGAGCAAACAAATTCAAAAGCTAGCAGAAGACAAGGAATAACTAAGATCAGAGCAGAACTGAAAGAGATAGAGACACAAAAAACCCTTCAAAAAAATCAATGAATCCAGGAGCTGGTTTTTTGAAAAGATCAACAAAATTGATAGACTGCTAGCAAGACTAATAAAGAAGAAAAGAGAGAAGAATCAAATAAACACAATAAAAAACGATAAAGGGGATATCACCACTGATCCCACAGAAATACAAACTACCATCAGAGAATACTATAAACACCTCTATGCAAATAAACTAGAAAATCTAGAAGAAATGGATTAATTCCTGGACACATACACCCTCCCAAGACTAAACCAGGAAGAAGTTGAATCTCTGAATAGATCAATAACAGGTTCTGAAACTGAGGCAATAATTAATAGCCTACCAAAAAAAGAGTCCAGGACCAGATGGATTCACAGCCAAATTCTACCAGAGGTACGAAGAGGAGCTGGTACCATTCCTTCTGAAAGTATTCCAATCAATAGATAAAGAGGGAATCCTCCCTAACTCATTTTATAAGGCCAGCATCATCCTGATACCAAAGGCTGGCAGAGACACAACAAAAAAAAAGAGAATTTTAGGCCAATATCCTTGATGGACATCAATGCAAAATTTCTCAATAAAATACTGGCAAACTGGATCCAGCGGCACATCAAAATCTTATCTACCATGATCAAGTAGCCTTCATCCCTGGGATGCAAGGCTGGTTCAACATATGCAAATCAATAAACGTAATCCATCACATAAACAGAACCAATGACAAAAACTACATGATTATCTCAATAGATGCAGAAAACGCCTTCAACAAAATTCAACAGCCTTTCATGCTAAAAACTCTCAATAAACTGGGTATCAATGGAACACGTCTCAAAATAATAAGAGCTATTTATGACAAACCCACAGCCAATATTACACTGAATGGGCAAAAACTGGATGCATTCCTTTTAAAAACTGGCACAAGACAAGGATGCCCTCTCTTACCACTCCTATTCAACATAGCATTGGAAGTTCTGGCCAGGGCAATCAGGCAAAAGAAAGCAATGAAGGTATTCAAAAAGGAAGAGAAGAAGTCAAACAGTCTCTGTTTGTAGATGACATGATTGTATACTTAGAAAACCCCATCATCTCAGCCCTAAATCTCCTTAAGCTGATAAGCAACTTCAGCAAAGTCTCTGGATACAAAATTAATGTGCAAAAATCACAAGCATTTCTATACACTAATAACAGAGAGCCAAATCATGAGTGAACTCCCATTCACAATTGCTACTAAGAGAACAATAGCTAGGAATATAACTTACAATGGATGTGAAGGACCTCTTCGAGGAGAAGGACAAACCACTGCTCAAGGAAATAAGAGAAAACACAAAAAAATGGAAAAACATTCCATGCTCATGGATAGGAAGAATCAATATCATGAATGGCCTTACTGCCCAAAGTAATTTATAGATTCAATGCTTTACCCATCAAGTTACCACTGACTTTCTTCACAGAATTAGAAAAAACGACTTTAAACTTCATATGGAACCAAAAAAGAGCCCACATAGCCAAGACAATCCTGGGCAAGAAGAACAAATCTGGAGGCATCACACTACCTGACTTCAAACTTTACTACAAGGCTACAGTAATCACAACAGCATGGTACTGGTACCAAAACAGATATATAGACAAATGGAACAGAACAGAGGCCTCAGAAATAACACCACACATCTACCACCATCTGATCTTTGACAAACCTGACACACAAACCAATGGGGAAAGGATTCCCTATTTAATAAATGGTGTTGGGAAAACTGGCTAGCCATATGCAGAAAACTGAAACTGGACCCCTTCCTTACACCTTATACAAAAATCAACTCAAGATGGATCAAAGACTTATACCTAAGACCTAGGATCATAAAAATCCTAGAAGAAAACCTGGGAAATACCATTCAGGACATAGGGATGGGCAATGACTTCATGTCTAAAACACCAGAAACAATGGCAACAAAAGCCAAAATTGACAAATGGGATCTAATTAAACTAAAGAGCTTTTGTGCAGCAAAAGACACTATCATCGGAGTGAACAGGCAACCTACCAAATGGGAGATTTTGCAATCTATCCATCTGACAAAGGGCTAATATCCAGAATCTACAAAGAACTTAAACAAATTTACAAGAAAAAAGCAAACAATCCCATCAAAAATGGGCAAATGATATGAACAGACACTTCTCAAATGATGACATTTATGCAGCCAACAGACATATAAAAAATGCTCGTCATCACTGGTCATTAGAGAAATGCAAATCAAAAACCAGATACCATCTCACACCATTTAGAATGGCAATCATTAGTCTCAGCTACTTGGGAGGCTGAGGTGGGAGAATGGCATGAACCCGGGAGGCGGAGCTTGCAGTGAGCCGAGATCACGCCACTGCACTCCAGCCTGGGAGACACAGTGAGACTCCGTCTCAAAAAAAAAAAAAAAAAAAAAAAAAAAAAAAAAATTCAGGAAACAACAGATGCTAGAGAGGTTGTGGAAAAATAGGAACACTTTTACACTGTTGGTGGGACTGTAAACTAGTTCAACCATTGTGGAAGACAGTGTGGCAATTCCTTAAGGATCTAGAACAAAAGTATCATTTGACCCAGCAATCCCATTACTGGGAATATACCCAAAGGATAATAAATCATTCTACAATAAAGACACATGCACAAGTATGTTTATTGCAGCACTATTCACAATAGAAAAGACTTGGAACCAACCCAAATGTCCATCAGTGATAGACTGGATTAAGAAAATGTGGCACATATACACCATGGAATACTATGCAGCCATAAAAAAGGATGAGTTCATGTACTTTGCAGGGACATGAATGCAGCTGGTCACCATCATTCTCAGCAAACTATCACAAGATCAGAAAACCAAACACCACACGTTCTCACTCATAAGTGGGAGTTGATCAATGAGAACACATGGACGCAGGGAGGGGAACATCACACACCAGGGCCTATGCGGGGTGGGGGGGCTAGGGGAGGGATAGTATTAGGAGAATACCTAATGCAGGTGATGGGTTGATGGGTGCAGCAAACCACCATGGCATGTGTATACGTATGTAACAAAACTGCACATTCTGCACATGTAACCCAGAACTTAAAATATTTTATTTTAAAAAAAGAGATGACAATGATGGACAGCGACAAGGGAAGATGGAGAGAGGGAGGGAGGATGATCTCCCTCTACCATGAGCCCATGTCCCCAAGGGAACCAATATATTTCCTCATTTCCCCCAGGCCAAGCAGCCAAATGATGCCAGTGCTATGGGGTCTGCAGAGAGCAGGAAGCCTCAGCATCAGGGCAGAGGCAGTTCAGTCGTGGGAGAGAGTTTCACAGCAGGACAAGGCACATGGGGGCTGCCTGGCAGCCTGAGCCCCTCTGACTTCCCAGAGCCCAGGCCTGCCCTGGCAGCTTGGCGTTCTTTCTCCCGCCAGCCTGGATCACCTGTCCCTTCAATGTATTTCACTGTTTACATAAATGTGTGAATTTATTCCTTCATTCAATATTCTACACATATGTGTTGAATATCTAGTCTGTGCCAGGCATTCTTCTGGGCACTTGGGCAGGACATGAAATAAACCAAGCAAACATCTCTACCTCTTTAAGTCCCTATTTTCCTGGAGAGAGACAGGCAACAGGTATAATAAGTGGCCAAGCTATTGCTAAGGTAGAAACCGGGAAGTGTTCCGGAGGAAAGTAACACAGGAAGGCGTGTAGGGAGTGCAGCGACCTGGGGAAGCAGCTTACCCAAGAGTCTGAAGAAAGACCTCCCTGTGAAAGGGGCGTGGAAGCAAAGATCTGGAAAGGGGACGGCAGGTCAGGTCCTGCAGTGGGAGCATGTGTAGGACAGTCAAGGGCTGGCAAGAGGGCCGGGGTAGCCAGACAGGAATCAGTGAAAGGGGGAACCGAAGAGGCCAGAAAGGTAGGAGACAGTCAGGGCCCTCAGGGCCATGGGGCATTGAAAGGGCTCTGGGTGTGGCCTTGGCAAGGGGGTCATCACAAGGTCTGAGCAGGGAAGAGACATGATCTGACTTATTTCTTATCACCATGGCAACTGCATGGAGAGCGGATGAAAAGGCAGCACCGCAGAAGCAGGGCCATCAGTTTCCCGTAGTGATCAAGTAAGAGATGAGGACAGCTTGACCTGGCTGTAGCCACAATGCTATTGAGAACTGCTCAGGTGCTGGGAATATCTTAAAGGTAGAGACAGCGAGATTAGCCAGTAGGGTGCATGAAGAATATGAGTTATAAACAGGAGGTAAAGTTGACTACAAGTGTATTACCCTAAGTATCTCAAAGAAAGGAATGGCCATTTCCTAGGATGGGGAAAATCATGAAAGATTAGGGCAGACGATCAGGTATTCCACTGCATGCACATTAGGCTTGAGATAACGAACACAAGTGAAATAACAAGGCAATGGATAGATGAATCTGAATCCAAAGGCCAGGAGAGAGATCTACACTAGACACATGAATTTGGGAAGTACCGGTGCCTAGATGGTATCTAATTCCATGAGACTTAATGAGAACTTCTTGGGACTGAATGTAGAGAGTAAGAGAAGAGGTCCAACAATTGGGCCCTGGGGTCCCAACAAGAAAAGATCAGTGAGATGGGGAGAAACTAGTAAGGAAGACTAAGAAAGCCAGGAGAGTCTTACAGAAGGAAGTGAGCAGAGAATGAACCCAAGGGCAGAAATTACTTCAAAGAACAGGAAAGTGATCAATTGCTCAAAGTTGCTGGGAGGCCAAGTGGGATGAAGGCTGAGAACAGACCTTCTGATGTAGCAGCATACCCATGTCGGGTGCCTGGACAAGAGTAGCTTCAGGGGCGTAGGGGCAGAGGAAAGCCTGATTCGAGCAACGTGCCAGGGCTGAGATGTTTGTCTTATGTCTTCTTCCTGAGCACAAAGGAGGCCCATATTTACTTCACCCAGTCAGTTTCATAACTCAGGAACACACCCAGAGTTTATTCCTGGACACATAGTTCTTATATGACCTCTTTGCTTTCTCAGCACAATCCTTAACTCTGTCTCTCCACCCACCCTTCCCTCCCTCCTTTCCTTTCTCCCTCACTCCGTCTTCCTCTCCCCTTTATGACAGATACAGTCAGGTTATCAGGCTTGAATAGGAAGGCTACATTCGTCATCTGATCTTTGCTCTGAGTCTCTCTATTCAACCGAGAAGTGTCCTGTGACGTTTTCACCCAAAGCCTTATTAAATTTTCTATCTTATTTAAAGACTGAAGCAGGCTTTCCCCAGCCTATCACATATCTCTAGACTGTATTTGCTTTATATATTTGTTGACAAATTGTGCAGTTAATATTGAGCACATCTTTTATATCTAATGTCTTGCACATGCAGACAATAAGGGCCTCCACACACCACAGTCCACACATTCTGTTTCCCACTTTACCTTTGAGCTACGATCTTAGTAAACAGGGACATTTACCAAATATAGTGCTGCTATATAACATGGATCTCTAGCTCTCCAGAATGCTGCATCTATTTTTTTTTCTCACCTCTCAAACTCCCCAGTGTCACGTATTTTTTACACAAAAACTAATAGCAATTTCTGTATTAGTCAAGATAAATAATGCTAGCAGCTTCAACAAAAAACTTTTAAATCTCAATGATGTAGTCTAATCAAAGTTTATCAATCCCATTTTCTTTTCCGACGCACACTGGAATACAACATTTTTCAGGATCCTTTGTAGTTATGTTAGGGCTCTGTGAGCTGGATTTCAGACCTAAGAATGTAAGCAGAAATGCTGTGTGCCAACTCCAGGCAGGCCTGACCACATAAACCCCTGTGCGTCCTGCTTGTGCTCTGCACCTGTATGGTCACTGCAAAGGAGGCAGAAAGTGGAGGATGAAGGTGTCAGACCAGAGAAGAATGGTGCTCTGGGTCATCCCCTGGAGGAGAAACAACAAGAAGAGCCAGTCAGCTCCCAGCAGATGAGGGTGGAAAGGAAAATAAATGACTCTTGTTTATACCACTCAAATAATTCTCACAGAAACTATCCTGCAAGTACATGTGTATTCAAAATATATACATACGGGGGGAAATGGAGGCAGTGAACGAGGACAATTGATTTTGTGAGGATATTTGGTATAAATGAGGGAGATAAATGGAACAATAAAGGGAGAAGAAAAGAGAGAGGGTGTGTGTGTGTGTGTGTGTGTGTGTGTGTGTGTGTGTGTGTGTTGAAAAGATGTATATTTGCATCCTCATGGGAAAGAGCAGGCACAGAAGGAAAAGTGATGGTGAGGTCAGAGAGCAACCAATCAGCCAATGGCAGGAGCAATGTTCTTTGGTAGGAAGAGGACATGGAATGTAATACATGCCACTCAGGAACAGCACTTGCTGTGAGCACAGACAATTCATCTCCACGGCAGGAGAGGAAGCAGTGCATAAGGACGCAGGTTCAGGCTGGTGAGTAGATGGGTTGGTGGTAATTTGCAGAGGTTTGCCTCTGAAAACTTCAATTTTCTCAGCAAGATCACCAGTGGAGATTGCAGATGGGAGAGGGGGTGTCAGAGATTTGAGGAAAGAGATGAAGGTGAGTAATAAAGCTGCTGCATAGGAGCATGGGACAGAGAATGCTCTAGAAGATTACCAAATGTTTGCTGGACAGAGAATGCACTAGATTATCAAATGTTTGCTGGACAGAGAATGCACTAGAAGATTATCAAATGTTTGCTGCATTGCTGTAAGCGTCCACTTGAAATTAATGATCATGAATTACAGCAAGACCAGAATGTTTTTCTCCAGCAGAGTCCAGATTCTAGCTGGTTAAAATGACAGGCTATGGAATTTCAGTTGTGTGAATAGAGCCATGATGATGTATGGGAGAGGGACGGTGGGAAAAAAATAATAGACTTAGTAGATTGCAGGATTCTGTGAGGTAAATGATTGTTGGAGTCAAGGGTACTAAGAGAAAGAAGCCCAAAAGGTGGCAAAGGACAGAGAGAAAGAGGCTTAAAATGGGAGATCATGGAGAAGTTGCCGTTATCACTGATAGTGATGGAATCGTACATATGATTGTGGGAATCAATATTTACATGGATGAGAAAAAGAAGAGGAGGCCAAGGGATTTGAAGGCCCCAGGGGTAAAAGGATCTAAATGGATGCTGAGACCACTCGCCCTGGCAATGTTTCACCTATTAATAGTAAGTCAGGAGCTAAAAACTTCAAACAGTGTGAGAGTGACCTAGTAGTCAGCAAATGACTTCAAGAAGGAAAAGTGTTGGGTGGTACAAACTGGGACCATGGATCAGAACTGGTGGGAGAGTTAGAATACTGGAAGGAAAAGAAAAAAACGTTGGGAGTCTCCCAGAAGAGACAAGGACACCCCCTCACCACATGTGAGCCCATTTTGGGAGGGAGACAGTGTCCTTCTGGGAGAGCCAAGTTTCAGGGAATCAAAGGTAAAGGGAACCATCAGGAAAGAGAGATGCTAGAGGTGTTTTGTATTGATGACCAACCATATGAAGAGATCACAGGGAAAGAGTTACAGGAATTGGAAAAGATTTGATGAAAAACAGAAAGTTGTATTACAGATATTTGTGGGGGTCAGAGTCTGGGGCTGAGAGCTGACCTGAGGCACTTGGGGTGGCTGATCCAATGATTCAAGCAGGGCAAAAGGAGTGTTGGAAGGGGTGAGGGGTAGCAGATGCTGTGGAAATAAAGGGTTGAAAGTTTATCAGGAAGCTCTCAGAGTTCCACGCTCCCACTAGCATTCTGCCACAAACCCCAAAGCAGGCAGAAAATCCTCTTATTGAAGCATGCTAAACTCTCATTTAATGCCTTAAATGAATGAGTGAATGAATCAATCAATCAATGAGCCCAAGATTTTCATTCTAATGAAAAGGACAACCTAAGCTGTGAAGGGGTGGAGTCCCTTGTTCCAGGACACAAGGTAGGAGAAGACATAACCCTTGGGTTGAATGGTAACACTCAAACTAACCAGCTCTGTCACCTTAAGTGATTTCCTCATCCAGGAGCCTCAGTTTTCTAATTTGCAATTTTTTAAAATTTTAACAAGTAGATATTAAAGGCACCCGCTTCATCAGTTGTTGAAGAAAATAGGTTAATGAAGTCTTAAAACTGTGCCTAGCATTTAGTACTCTTCATGTGTTAGCCATGATTATTAACTGTGAGTCCTGCTCAATGTCTTCATATCTAAACCTTTTAACCCACATGTCCCCAAGTCTTCCAGCATTCTGAGCTCAACCTTTCCTACTAGATCCACTTTAAATGGCCTAAGTCCCCATTCCACATACACCAGAAAACCCAATCTCTTCCAAATTTCCAAGGGCTTGCTTTCTCCTCCCCACCCTGGCTCCAGGTTCCTGCTTCTTATAACTCCCAGGATTTGCTAGTTTTCTCACTCCCTAAGGCTGCTGGCCTTCTTCCATCACCTCAGCCCCTTTGGTGTACAACTCAAACTCTCTCTTTTATTCCTCAGAACAACCCTGATACCAGGCTTTCCTGGAAACCAGACACTTACTGAATATTGATAGTGAACCATGGCACCACGTGGATAGCACACACACAATTCATTCCCCTATTTTCTTCATTGACCCTGACTTTCTTCCGCCATCCTTGCCAAGAATTACAGTTTCTAGTTTTAAATTGATGGGCTTCCTTTCATTACCAAGACTTTTTTTTCCCCTCTTCTTTTATTTCACTATTTCCTTTGCACTACTCTGCATTCTCTACACGCATACACACACACACGTGTAATTTCCACCTTCCCTATGCAATGCATGAGGAAGACTCCAAATCCCCGCAAATTCCTGTTACTTAATTATGCACATCAATTTCCACTCTCAACTCCAACCCTATTCCAGATTCTAGCCCTAACTTTGGGGTCTACTCTTCTAAATAGGAAGGCTTGACTGACTCTTTTTAAATTACTTTGTTTTGCTTTTTGCACATTCCAGATGAAGTCCCTAAACACGGCTCCCTTCCCAACAAGAATTTATTCACGTGTTAGATGCTTTATAAAGCACTATCCAGAATATCCTCCTCTGAAGTGAGTAAGAAATTGTATCAAAGGCCCGAGGGACAGGACCCCTGATGGGAGTAGAACATAGTCGCACAAGTGCCAAGACACCAGCGCTCATCTTCGAGGGTTCCATGCTGGATTACAGTAGAAGCTCTTGGAAGGAAAGAGGCCCAAACAACATGACACACAAAAGTTTTAATAAAGGTCAGCAGCAGGCCGTCGGCCAGCCCCCATGCCTGATGTTAGTTTACCCCACAGTGAAGGGACATAGGCATATTGAAGCCACACAGGCCTTCCTGTGACCTGCAAAACATGAACGGGAAGTGCACTTTTGTAGAAAGAAATACAGCCACTTTGCTCACTGCACTACTTAGTTCTGGAAGTTCGTGTTTTACTCCATCTAAGAGAAAGAGGGAAATTAGAAAGAAGGAAAATGAGAAATGTGTTTTTTTTTTTTAAGAAAGAGAAAAGGGAAAAAGTGAGTCTATAATTGGAAACAAGATCTACTGTTCCCCTGCTCTGTCTCTTTAAGGGTGAATTTCAGACTCTGCTTTGCTTCAGGTGACAGCACAGGAAGTATCAGTGAGCTTGGCTCCTTTTTAAGTCTTAGAGAAAACACCCAATCCTGATTGTGAAAATTCAAGCAGAATTTCATTTACTCTTCACCATGAATGATTCCATTTAAAGCAGGAAATAAACTCTGATATCAAAATGTAAATCCAACCTCAGTGCATGAAGTCAGTCTTCATTTTCCTCTCTTTTATCAAACTACCACTCCTTTTATTGGAAATATACAGTTGGCTACATCTACCTGCTTTCAAACACAATCTCCATCTTCATTCAGGCTACTATTAAGTTATACTGCTCCAAGTACTGCGAACTGAGTGGCTTATGAACCACAAAAATTCATTTCTTACAGTTCCAAGGCTGAAAGTCCCAGATCAGGTGCCAGCATGGTCAGGTTCAGGCAAGGGTCCTTTTCCAGATTGTAGGCTTCTGACGTCTTGCTGTGTTCCCACATGATGAAAAGAGAGGTGCTTGCTGTCTGGCCTTTTCCTATAAGGGCACTAATCCCATTCATGAGGGCTCCACCCTCATGACCTAATCACTTCCCAGAGGCTCCACCTCCAAATACTATCACATTGGGGAATCAATTTCAAAATATGAATTTTAGGGGGTAACAGTTCATAACAGACTCTGTCCTTGACATGAGATCACATAGCCATGGCAAAGGTTCCCCCAACCACCACACTTCCTGCACCCACTGAAAATGCAGTGTTATACAGCAACACTCCCTCTTGGTTGGACTTCACCTTTCTGAAGTCAACTACATCTTTTCATTCTAGCTTATAATGGACCAAAAGTAAAGGGGGAGAAGAAAGAGAAAAGAAAGCTCTTATATGACTACCCTGAGTTTTGTTACCTAGACATGTCTTCAAAGACATGACTTTTTTTCCTGAATGTTCTAAAAATGGATGCTATGTATCTGCTAAAAATATGATAATGAACAAGTATGCTTTGAATCACATAATAGCAAATGTCATTTTCCTGTAAGACAGAGTATCAGTCATGAGCACTAATGCCCAGAGAGAGAGTTAAGCTGCTGACCCTAAGGGGAGAGCCAGCCGCACAGCTGTGCATGGGAGCGACCAGAGCAAGTGGCTGAGACAGAGCAGTGTAAGAGAGCTGCTGCTGAGAGAGCTGCTGAATAAAGCCGTATTTCACCTACCTATGCCCCGCCCCAAGTGTTCTTTCAGCTATCTGCCATTCAGCCACCCACTCCCTTTGGACCTCAGCCTGGGCTGGAGCCTGACCCTGAATCTAACACCAAGCCTTATCTTTTCTTCGTGAAACACCCTGAGACAGAATCCTTGTCTCAAGTCACACTATAGCAAAAAAAAAAATGGGTCCTTTTCTGCCCTCAAAGAAGGGAGTGCCTGTTCCGCATCTCTTTACTCATTTAGCAAACACTGATGACGATTTAGATACTGAAGTTGGAAGAGTGAATGTGTTTCTAGGTGCTGTCAGCCTCATTGGTTACAGAATATGCTTGGCTTCGTGGTTCCCCCAAAGCTCCGGGTCTCACACTGAACTGAACTTTGTCAACAGCCCAGTGAAACAGAATGCAGATCATGGCTGTGCTCATTTCAGCATGCTGGTTCCCCCTCCCCTGGGCTCCAGCGGGACTGAGTCAGGTGTCCTTCCTTTTTTGCATTATCCACCAAATATGTGTCTTCATCTTGCCACTCAGAGTGTGACACAGGAACCAACAACATCACATCATCTAAAAGTTTTTTTAAAATGTAAACTCTCAGGCCTCTCTGAGTCAGAATCTGTACTTAGAAGATCCCCAGGCAATTCAAAGGGACAGTAAAGTCACAAAAGGGCAGGTTCTCCAACGCGGCTTCACAATGGCCTCATCTGGAGAACCATAAAAAATGTGCCAGGGTCCCACTTCAGAGACTGATTTATTCTGTAAAGGATGCAGCTGGGACACTGGAATGTTTTAAAGCTCCCCAGATCATTCTACTGTGTAGCTAAGTTTCAGATCGCCTGCCGTAGACAGGACCCACCTGTGTGGAGAAGCCCCCAGTGTTATTTCAGAATAGGCAGAGGTGGGAGTGAGAATAAGGCAGGGTGGGGGCGGAGGACCTGGGAAAGAAGGCGTCGTCAAGACAAGGTCTGAGATGGCCTCTAATTAACCTCCAATTAGACAGCCTCTCATGTAAGCCCTCACTTTACAAGAAGCCAAAGTCAAGAAAAGGTTGATTACTTGCCACAGTCATAAAGCAGGTGAGAATCAAAATAGAAAGCTGTCCACGTGGGGGGATTGGAGAATGCCAGAAGCAAGAACTCTCGGCCTCCTAAATGACTGATGTCTCCGCTATTCTTCTCCCCACCCCCTTTCTGTGGGGCTAGCAATGTCCACAGGTGCTTCCAACACTCTGTAAAACTCTACTAATTCCCTTTGTGCAAACCCTAGAGGCTTTCATAGTTGCTACAACTCACCTGTACATTTGGCTCTGCGCTTCCTGATGATCTATCCAAAAACCAAGATATAGTCGGTCTTGTTACCACAAAGTAAAAAGTGTCCCAGCTCCTCAGAGGAAGCGAAGTCTTTCCTGGCCCTTGCTCCAAAGCTTCATCTAGAAGGAACCTGGAGCAATGACCTAACGCACACTACCTCAAAGGCATCCCACACAGTAATAGTTTTCATAAAGCCATTATGTATAATATCCCTGGATGTAAGCCAAGGAAATAACATTAAAATGCATGAAAATTCTGCTGGGGACTAAGAACATATGGTCCAAGTGCACAGCTTGATGCAGGAGTAAAAATTAGCACAACTAGAGGAAGGGATAAACAGCATGCCCTTCAAATAAGTCCTCATAAATATCACTTCCATTATCCAGGCTTTTGATAAACCAGTCAAGGATTAAGGTTTAATTCACTGCCTCAAATGCCATTGCTTTATGTCATGGATTGAAGGAAAAGCCCAAACGAGAAAATAGTAGGGTTTCCATTCATTTGTGAAAAGTCATAACTCTATCCAAGACATTTAGGAGAATAAAGGATCATCTGTTTTGTGCAAAATGGGGTCAAATGTCTATCCAAAAGGAAAATCCAAGAGTTTTCTCAAAAGAGTTTGTCTCTATTACAACACATAATATACAAACAATTGATCAAGTCTTGAAATTCTTTTTTTTTTTTTTTTTTTTAAGACAGTCTCACTCACCCAGGCTGGAGTGCAGTGGTGACATCTTGGTTCACTGCAACCTCTGCCTCCCAGGTTTGAGCGGTTCTCTCACCTCAGCCTCCCAAGTAGCTGGGATTACAGGCATACACCACCACACCCGGCCAAGTCTTGAAATTCCATACACCATGCATGGTATATAGAATGTACCTAGATGTCTCCATGGTCCCTGTTTCTAAATGTCATGAGAGTCCTGGGGCAGCACTTGGTCAGAGGGCTGGGCACAAGGGAAATTCCTTATGAAATGAGAACATCAAATAAATCTTGAGAGATGAAGCAGCTGTCAATAAGTCAAAATGTGCAGGGACAATCTGAACTGGAGAGTAGCCTGAGCTTTAGAGGTGGGCATTGCTGAATTGTTGGAAGGAGAGGGAGAAATGGACAGGCAGCCTGCCTGGGTGAGGGGAATGACTTGTATGGGGGAGTTGTGGAGCATGCAGGTCAATTCTCTTTACTCCAATAACACTCATCCCTCATTCAAGAGCTCAACTTATAGAAGGGCCCATCATTCAGTGGTTCAAGCTATAAAACAGCATCATCTTCAACTCCTTCTCTTCACCATTCACATCTATTGGCACCATGTCAGTTCTACCAATGGAATATCTTTCAAATCTATTTCTTCCAGCCACCTCTACTTCTCTTAGCTCAGATCTTGTCATCTAGGCTGCATGCCATAAATTATGACCACCAAAATCTGCCTTTAGAAAGTGTGATGGTTAATACTGGGTGTCAACTTGATTGGATTGACAGATACAAAGTATTGATCCTGGGTGTGTCTGTGAGGATGTTGCCAAAAGAGATTAACATTTGAGTCAGTGGGCTTGGGAAGGCAGATCCACCCTTAATCTGGTGGGCACCATCTCATCAGCTGCCAGAGAATATAAGACAGGCAGAAAAATGTGAAAAGGAGAGACTGGCCTAGCCTCCCAGCCTATGTCTTTCTCCCGTTCTGGATGCTTCCTGCCCTCAAGTTCTTCAGTTTTGGGACTCAGACTGGCTCTCCTTGTTCCTCAGCTTGCAGACAGCCTATTGCGGGACCCTGTGATCATGTAAGTTAATACTTAATAAACTCCCATATATACATATATATGGGAATATATACATATGGAAATATATATATGTCCTATTAGCTCTGTCTCTCTAAAGAACCCTGCCTAACATAGCAAGGTATATGAGCAACCCATACATTCCAGAAATACTTACTGAGCAACTACCAGGCATCAAGTATTGTACTAGGAATTGAGAATACATCGTTTAAAAAACACTAGTGTACAATGTGATAAGTGCTGTCAAGGACAAGAAGTGGACACTGCAAAATAGACTGGTAGGACAGAAGGGTGGTGTCAAGCGGTCCTTTCTGAGCAGTAACGTAAGTTCTGAGGCCTGAGATCCACACAAGAGCATGAGAAGACCATGCATGACAGAGAAAATAACATGTGTGACTATCCTAAGGTGGGGAAGGACTGTCAGAGTGAAGAGTGAGGGAGGACAAGGGGCATTTGGTGGTGGGAGGAGGCTGGGGTGATGGAATGACCCAAAGCAGTCAGTAAGGCAAGACCTTGCAGACTACAGGAAGGGGTTTGAAAGTTATTTACCTAGAAGCCACTAAGTTACTTTAATAAAAGTGGCATGGTGACCTGATCAGAATTGCAATTTCGAAGATACCACTGTCTGCTATGCAAGCAGACAAAACCAGGAGAGCTGTAAATGGAAGCAAGAAAATTCACTGGGGGATGATTGCAGCTAAGCAAGAGATGATGATGTTTCAACTATGAAGGAGGAGCAGCGCCTGGGAGAGGTGGATAAATAGGGGTAGACTTGGGAGGGAGATGGACAGGACCTAGGGATGAGTTGGATGAAACAAGATGAGAAAACATGAATCAAAATGATCCCCAGCTTTCTGGGGAGCAATTGAATGATAATGCCCATGGAGGAAGGTTGTGGGCAGAGGAGACAAGCCAACATGGCAACGCCAATTAGACACAGGGGAAGCATCCTCTGCTGAAGCAGTGTTGGTGTTGCCTCTTAATTAGTTCATGACAATGTCCAGTGTCTAAGTTCCTGCACCATCTCATCCCAGCCTCGCCTCTTAGCACCGCCCACTCCTGCCTCAAACCTACTGTTTACACTCCAGGGATACGCTGGACCACATAGCCCTCCTGTGCCCTTGGACAAACCTTTCCTATTCCCGAACTACCCTCTCTCTTCTTGGGCATATCTGGTAAAATCTACTCATCCTTCAGCACCCAAGTCAAGTGTCACCCACTGTGATGTCTTCCAGGCTGTCCCCAACTGGAATAGTGCCCCTCCTCTGCCTCTACAGCACCGCACAGCGAGTTCCATTATAAGATGGCCACTTTGTGCTAGGATTACTTGATTATCTATGAACTCCTCAAAGCTGCAACCATCTGTGATTACATATGATCCATTTCATGCCCTGCACAGTGCCCGATGGTTTTGGGTATCAAAAAATATGTTGTTGAAGTAAATTGAGTATGAAAAGAAGCATAAAAACATTACAATGCAGTCTCCTCCCATCCACTTTTTCTTCCTAAACTCTGGGCCTTTGCTGAACCTGGGCCTGCCTCTGACTCGTTCTTCTCTGCCCTTCATGTCGATCTGATGAAGATCCAACTCCTCCTTCTGAACTAACAAGACCAGTTCCTTCTCTCTGTCATATATGCAGCATGACTGGCAATTCAGAACGCATTTAGGTGCTTCCAAAGTAACTGCGACTTCACTCATGTCACATGTAACAGTCTGTGGTTAGCTCTCCCAGCGGGAAGGTCTAGATTTAATGTGTTGTGTGTTTCTGAAAGTCAGTGCCCTTTATGACTGATGATGAGGTGCGCGACCTCCATTTCCCCATGTGTAAATCGGGGTCATGCTTGGTGATCCCTACGGGCTTCCCAACTCTAGCTTTTATGACTCCTTGATGACTAATGAAATTGAAGAAGATGAGGTGACATCTCTGCATGCTCACTAGAGTGAAAACTGGGCACTGCTCATGGCCTTAGGGCATTAGTCATATCATAAGCAGTATTTATGCATATTTTTAAATCCCTGGATAATACATGCTAGGAGGAAAAATATATATTTATTGAATGCCAGAAGCTATTCTAAGCATTTGAAAGAGAAGCTTGGGGGAAAACTTTCCCCAAAATGCAGCATGCTTTGTATGCCTTGGGTCTGGATCTGGAGAGCGCACCACGAGAACTACCATCTGCATCTTGTGGGGATGTCCGATCCCAGGGGGAGGCTGGGGGAGCCTGAGTCCTGCATTTCACGTTTATTTGTGCTGCTTTGGTGATTTCACTGCACAAATGACTCAGACTCAAATAGCACTAGGAGTTGGGGAATTTTTTTGTAATTAGAGGAAGAGGATTCCAAAATAGAATCATAGCTGAAGATGGAAGAGGTAATTATCCTTTTTGAAATCATCTGTGAATCCAGGCAAGAGGAACACTCTTTTGACTTTTTGAAAGTCTCTTTATTGGAAAAATAACAAGCATCCCCAAATAGAAAGATTGATCTAGGCTGTAAGAGGCCAGATGAAGGCACCAGGTCCCTAATTGGGAAAAAATAGTGGTTCTGAAGTGGCAGCAGCAAGACCTGGCGAGCAATTAGATGTGGGTAGTGTGGGAAATGGAAGACTTAGAATGACTCCTATGTTTCTGTCTCATTTCCTGAGATAGGGAATGAGGAGAAAGAATTTAAAAAGAAGATGATGAGTCCCTTTCCGGCATTTAAGGGCTCTGTGGAAAATGACAGGGAAGGTGCCCTGTAGGCAGTTGGCTATGTGAACAAAGACAATGCTGGATCTCTGAACGCAGCAGGCCTGGGTGTGGGGTAGAAGTTGAAACCCTGGGGGTGGACAGAAGTGAGCTGGGCTCATTCACATCCTAGATCACTGGCAGCATCCACACTGCAAGAGCACAGTGCACCACGCTCCTCCGGACAGGTAATGGTCAGGCGCTCCATCGGAGGAGGACACTTCATGGAATGCAAGAAAACTGACCAAAACTAGGAAAACGTCTAACATTCCTCTTCCCAATTCCATTGAGATGTCATTGAAGAAGCATATCTCCTCTCAGAAGCTCAGTTTCCCCATCTGTGAGAGGAGACAAAGAGCCCTTCGAGCCAGAACATTCAAGGACTGAAGGGCTCATAGCGTGTGTGATTGGGAGTATGGGAAAACGTATTAGGAAAAACATGGTTCACCCTCAGAGATGACAGCTATGTTGTTCACATTCATTCCTTTAACGTGCATTTATTAAGCGCCTACTCTGGGATAGGCCACAGGGCAGATGAGACTGGGAATACTGAATCAAGGGGCAAGAGACCAGGGCACCCACTCAGCATCAACCACATGCTCTGAGGTGTAAGCCAGTTACCAAGAGAGTGTCTCAGAGAGAAGCTGACGCTGGCATGAGATTTCGTTTATCTTTAAAAAAAAAAAAAATCACAGAATGACAGTTTATAATTGCATCCATGTATGGGGTACACAGCACTGTCAGGATTCATGAAATAAATATGGAATAATTAAATCAAGCTAGTTAACATATCCATTACCCCCAAATACTTAACATTTTTTGTGGTGAAAACATTTGAAATTTACTCTCTTAGCAATCTGGGCTTCTAGGATTGTGGATATCAGCTTCAAAAAGTGAATAAGTGCTCACTGTGTGAAGCTGTGTAGACAGAGGTCTTAGGTTGGGAGCACAGAGTTGATATGACACAAATGTGGATCATGTTTGGAGTGCATTGAATACTCCTATGTAATTGCATCGTAAGATGTAGCGGTGACTGGTAGTAAGTGAGCCTGAAAATGCAGGTGACAATCAGGCTGTGGAAGGCTTCGGATGCCATACCAACCCCGGTCAGACATTACTTAATTTCCTAATTCCAGCCACTGGCTGGGAGGATACTATTGTCTTCTTATAAACAACATCTCCTCTAGGGCACCGCTTTACCCTATATCTAGTTGATTCTTATTTGTTTTAGGCCATAGTTCCCAATGATAGATGCACATAATAAACTCCTAGGAACTCAAGGAAAAACAATAGTAGTAATGATAGCTTGGTTCCATCCCAGAACAATTATATTCAAATATTTTTTCTAGATCCTAGGCATCAGTGTTCTTTTTAAAACCTCTCCAGGTAAATATGAGGTGCAGCCAGGGATGAGAAGTAATGCTTTATATTCACTTTCACCTGTCCATGGTGGAAATGCCCACCAACTAGTCCCCAGCTGTGAGGTTATCTCTGTAAGATTCTTAATGGTCACAGAGCCAAAGCAATTGTACTATTCAAGAAGCACATCTGAAAAACATTAGGAGAAACCTAAAACATTTGGCCAGCCATGGTGGCTCACATGTGTAATCCCAGCACTTTGGGAAGCCAAGACCGGTGGACCATTTGATCGAGACCAGCCTGGCCAACATGGTGAAACCTTCTCTCTGCTAAAAAAAAAAAATATACAAAAATTAGCCAGGCATGATGGCACACGTGCCTATAGTCCCTGCTACTGGAGAGGCTGAAGCAGGAGAATTGCATGAACCCAGGAGACAGAGGTTGCAGTGAGCCGAGATGGCACCACTCCACTCCAGCCTAGGTGACAGAGTGAGATTCCACCTCAAAAAAAAAGAAACCTAAAACATATGACTTTAGTAGATTCCTCCTCAGCAATCCTAGCGTTTGATTTAAGTTCACACTCCCCTTAGCTTTTGTTCACACAAAGCAAATCCAAGCAGCAATCTACAAAGCTGAGCCCTTCCTGCCCTTCTGTCTGGATAGATGCCCTGGATCACTCACCTGTATCCTGTGCCCATCCCAAAAACTCACATGAACAATCCCCTACTGAGGAAAGGCCAGCTGGGACCTTGGCCTCTACCTACCATTCAATGATCTACCATTGAAATGTTTTAGAGTATAGAATTTTTCTGACACTTTTCCTTTTGACATTTATTAAGACTGCAATGAGATGATCACATACCTTGTGAAAAGCTTCAATATGTATTGGAGCTTTTGCTTTTCCTGCCTCAGATTTGACCTACAGCACCTTTGAGATAGAATCTTTAAATGCTATAAATATCTCATTGCTATTGATATAGGATAGCCATATCCATGGAAGACACCACTTACATATCTAATAAACACGACCTTCCTTGTTTGGTCAAGGCCTTCAATGACCCAGAACCTAGAAGAAAAGCATGTAACCAAAAGCACCCCAGCAGAACAGAAGCACGTATCTTTGATGGGAGCACTGAGGAAGGAGTCATACGATTCTAGCCTCTGCCATATATTGACGTACCTGTGACCTTGCACAAGCCATTCCCTTTCCTGGACCTCAGTTTCCCTATTGAGTTAGATTTGATAGTCTCAAAAACCTTTTTCCAATTCTAAATTATATTTTTATCAATGAACAACTTTTGACTATGGGGAGGAGGAAAAGTACTTTACTTGGTTGCAATCACAGCTGTCACTAGCTGGTGATGTTGAGTAAGTCTCAGCCTCTTTTTTTTTTTTTTTTTTTTTTTTTTTGAAAATGGGGAGGTAACCATTTACTGAGCAGAGCTCAGATATAAAGCAGAGTGTTTGAAACTTCTAGGGGCTCAATAAAGCAAAAAGTAAAACCATCCCTCATTCATTGAGTGCCACTAGGTACTAGATGCTTTATACGCATTATTTGGTTAATCAACAACTTAAATTTCTCTGGAACTAAAGAAATGAATTGACATACTTTTTAAATTCTCATAATATAGCAATTTTACAAATGAGGAAAGGTGATTGGGAGGATTTGAATTCTTAGCAACACACAAATAAGCAAAAGTGGGCTAAGGTCTCGAACTACAGACGCCCCAATTCCCAAGCACTGTCTGATGGCAGAGACCTTGCTAAGACTGAGTGCCAGCTCCCTGCAACATGTAACAGAGTCCCTTAGTCCCCACGTGCCTCCCCCGGCCCCACCCTCTTCCATCTGTGTTTCTCAGCAAGTTACCCTGAAAAGTAAATTAATTGAGAATTAGGAAAGCACCTTGTAAACTGTGAAGCACACACACAAAAGTGAACAGCTATTAATATTGAAATGACTTCTCACATGCTGAAAAAAACTTACATTATCATGAAGAATCCTCGATAAACCTTCAGTACGTAAGAATCCCTTTCTTAACTCAGAGTTTCAATGAAACTCTTTTAGACCCGTGTGGTGAAGTGAGGGGGAGGGGGTGGAGGAGGGAGACAGCACAGCACCTGTGCCCCTCCGTGACCACCTCCAAGACTGGGCGCTTTGCATAGCACCTCCCGGAGGCCTCACCACCACCCGATGCGGAAGCTGGCGGTGAGGCCACCTTGCAGTTCACAAAGCACAGGCATTGTCCCGAACTGCACAACTACTAAGTGGCAAAGTTGGGTCCTAAACCAACTTGTGGTTGAAGTTTGCCATCATGTAATGGGGTCTCTAAAGCCCTCCTGAAACATCCACTGGATTCATTCAACACAAGACTCTAAAGTACTGGCTTCCTTGGTGTTGTTTTGAGAGAGCAAAATCTCAGTTTATTCATATGTGCAGCTATTGCATCCATTAAAATGTGATTTCAGGCTGGGCACAGTGGCTCACACCTGTAATCCCAGCACTTTGGGAGGCCCAGGCGGGCAGATCACGAGGTCAGGAGATCGAAACCATCCTGGTTAACACAGTGAAACCCCGTCTCTACTAAAAATACAAAATATTAGCCAGGTGTGGTGGCGGGCACCTGTAGTCCCAGCTGCTCAGGAGGCTGAGGCAGGAGAATGGTGTCAACCCGGAAGGTGGAGCTTGCAGTGAGCCAAGATGGTGCCACTGCACTCCAGCCTGGGGCAAACAGCGAGACTCCATCTCAAAAAAAAAAAAAAAAAAGTGATTTCAGCATTTACTTCCAGCAAAAGAACCCCAGAAATCTGTTGCTCCATTCAGTCCAGGGAAGGGTCTTCCCTGAAATCCAGGCACCTCTGAACTCCTAAGGATTTCCATCCTGGGAACCCTTTACCCAAGGAGCTTGTAAGCGACACAGCCATTTTGGGAATGGCTTAGGCACTTGGGTTCATGGCACCACAACCGCAGTAAACGGCACTGGTTACTCTCCCCATTAGAGGAAAGGTCCAGCACTACTAAACAACCCCAAGTCCATTAAGAGGAAATGTAGGTCATCTCTGATTTCAACAGTGTGATCCTCAGTGGTAAAATAGTGAAATGAACCACTTCAAAGAAATGCATTTCCCATCCACAACCCTACCCATAACTAAAAGACAAGATGAGACCTGTCTTTGCAAAAAAATGTAAACATTTTTTGACGCTCATTCTGTTCATTGCTATTCCAGGTACCGGGAGAGTAGCGAAGAGGCATGAACTTGCTCCCTGCCCTGAAGGAGCTCCTTCTTAGTGGACTGGGTGGAGGTAGAGCACAGGCAGCACTTCCTTATGGGCAAAGCATAAAGGGTGGGTGGGAGCAGACGGAAAGTGCAAAAAAGGGTAGAGAAGTAGAAGCTAATCATGGGAAACCTTCTGATTGATAGCAAAGTCCTGGGCTTGATCCCCAAGACATATTCAGAAGCTAAGGTAGGGCTTTCTGCCAAGACCTCCCTGAGCATGTGTTTATTCTGCATTCACTGTACTCTCATACATATATGAATGATATGTATGAGCCACGTGGCTTCTAGCTGGGTTCACGTTTCATCAGATCCTTAAAGGATTCCCCATATTAATGGGTGTATCTCACCCATGCATGAGGATCTTCATGGGGCAAAGGTGTCCAGCAAGCCCCAAGGTGTCCCAGGGCTGTAAGTACCTGCCCATCTTTCATTTAAGGGTCACCCAACCTCATCTTCTGAATGTCAGGGAGTCTTCTTCTTGCCTATACCAAGGCTTGGTCTTGGCTTAGCTGGGTTTGCAGGTGAAACTTCTCCAGTACAGCAGCTAGTCAGAGTAGAAGTCATCGAATCTGAGAATCACAGGACTGCAAGGCCAGTGGCCACTGGGCTTCCCTTTATGTGCTGCTGATGGGTTCCTCCTAGAGGCTCCTCCACGAGGTCCAGCTGTACCAGGAGCTGACATTTGCTTTGTGCTTCCCATCTTGGGAGAAGGGAGCTTGTATGGAAGTAGGAACAGTCTCTCAACTCTTGACCAGCTCAAATGTTGGACAATTGTTGTTAATACTGAGTAGAAATCCATCTGCCGGCAATCTGCGTTTGTTGGTCTGAGTTTTAAGGGTCATACAGAACGTGCTGACTTCCTCTTCAACATGACATGTTTATTTATCTGATTATCCCTAGAACTGTGAGGTCCTCAAGGGTGGAGATGTCTGATTCATGTTGGAACCTCCAGAATCAGCACAATGCCTAATCTATAACAAGTACTCAATAAATGTTGGCTAATTGATGATATGCAAATAATACACGAGATTAATAAAAGTATTCCTGATAAATTATGCTATGTGAATGTAAAAACATTTGTAAGAAGCATTTATGTCTGATAACATCTTATCATCCTCACCTTTCATGACTGTTTATTGGCTATACATCAAAAATTCTCAACGATAAAATTTTTTCATCTTTCAGCTAAGAACTTCCGCTATAAGTAGCCCCAATTCAGACTGAAATTTTCCATTTGAGAGGGAGAAGACAAGATATCCTCAGAGCCTGTTTTCCTTCACAACATGGGCCAGCGTCTCAAATTAGCACTTTCTCACCTGGGAAGAAAATTAGACTCTGAGGAAATGGAATAGAGGGCAAAGCCATTTGTCCAGATAAATGGAGGTGAGAGATGCCCAAAGGAGTTGACCTTCCTTCATTACCTCTTTGTCACGCCTTTCCTGTGTTCCCCAGAGAACAGGTTTCTCCTTTCTCTGTGCCAACACATTATCTTTCAGCTACTCCCCTCCGCACAGCCACCTTTCCTGCCACACACTAATGATCTGCCATAAGTCAGTCTCCTACAGCAGAGGAGTGAGCTCCTTAAGTGCAGGGAACTCTGTGTGTCTGGTTTATCTTTGTGTCCTTAGCCCAGCTCAGGGCCTGGCATACTAAATAGCAAACTAGATTCTCCCTGTGCATGCATTTAGAATTAATTTATGCCCTGCCAAAAGCAGCCAACCATGGCTATGTGTCTGCCCTTCGGAAGTGAGAATGCTTTGCCAGGTGCTCCTGAGGGAAGGTTCCTATTTCTTTGTAATATTTCTACAAATGAAGAAATTTTCATTCCCAATAAGTACATCCCCATTGACTGCCAAGGCTTGCAGTTTTGTTCTCTCCTTCTGGAAACTGCATACCCACTACTTCATTCAGAGGGCCTGGAAGACACCAGCTCGACCATTTGCACATATTAAGCAAAGCCATGCAAATCACATCATGCCACTTTGCTGCTTTGACCCTCCCACTTGGAATAACATCCAAACTCCTGACTGAGGTCTACAAGGCCCAGCACGATCTGTCCCAGTGTCCTTTCCAGCTTCATCTCCTGCCACCCTGGCCTTCTGCTCATGAAGCCCCAGGCACATTTAGCCTCTGCTGGTTCCTAGAACATGCCAAGCTTCCTCCTGCCTCAAAGGCTTGTTGCTTTGCTGGTCCCTCAGCTGGCAATCTCTCTCCCTGGCATTTCCAGTGGCCAACTCTTCTCACCTGTCAAATGGGAGATTAAATATCACCTTTCCAGAAAGGCCTTGCCCCATGCCACCCCATTCTTTCTAAAGTAGAATCTGCCTTGTTGTTCTCTAGAGCAAGGTCTAGAGCATTGTCATTTCTTTTGCAGTGCCAATTTCAATAGGAATTGCTGTGTATAGTCATTCACTCATTACTTGTTGTCCTTTGATGATGTGAACCATGTCTGCCTGACATTCTATCACCTCCAACACCATATATCGTAACAGAATAATGCAAGAAAGTAATTTCTGAGTGCTTGCCATGGGCCCGGCACTTTCCTGTGCACTTTACAGGCATTGCCTCTTGGGGGATATTTACCATCCCCACTTTACAAATGAGAAAACAGGGCATCAGTGACTTGCCTAAAGTCACACAGTAAGGGTCATACTCAGGATTTGAATCCCTATTGTCTGACTTCAGCATCAATGATAATATGATTATAACCCAATGCCATACAGTATTCAATACATATATTTCAATACATCAATATTAAAAGCAATAATGGCAGCCCTTATAATTTCCATGATTGTACATTGCTAGAAGACTGGAATCATGTCAGGTATTCCTTTGGTATTTTCCAGCACCCATCACAATGCTGCAATGGAATAACTGAATTGAAGTTTGCAGAAAGCAGGACTGCAGTAACAATTCGACCCATGGCAGTTGTCCTGAGTATAATGATTTAAGCTTTAAACATGGATCAAATTGCATAGTGTGCAGCATATGGAGTATTTCAAGATTATTAGGCCAACTCCTCTTTTTATGGACTCTTGTTTGCTCTCAAGACCATGACCTTGCTTAGCCTGGCACACTCAGGCCTCCACGACCTGCCCTTGACCCATCTCCAACTTTTTCCCCACTTCAGCTCCCCTAGCAGCCCTGGTGTCAACAGCCTATTGACTTTGTCTTGTCAAGAAGCTTGGGCTTTAACTTTTCAGGTGGAGAAGCTACTGAGGAGTTGTATTTGGCGGTGTGGCATGATTAGATCAGGTAAATTTAGGTGGAATACTGCAGACTAGATTGGAACTCATAGCCTGGACCACCATCAGGGGCACACAGCACTTATAGGTATACAATAAATCATTGTGAAAGGAAGAAAACAGAGGAGGAATTGCCCTTGGAAGAAGCCAGCTGAGTGATGATGAGTAATTAGCTGAAGAACATGGTCTTTGGTTTCTGGTTACAAATATAAGAGCATCTTAAAGGCGGTAGATTAAAAATTAATAATTTGGAGGATGTTCTTCAGGTTGTACAATTTCTCTGTTACCTACTCAGCACGTCACCAGGCAAAACCAGAGGAAAACAAGACAGAGCTCCCAATGTCAAGGAATTCACAGGACAGAGCTGACCTAAGAAAACCCGTGGCCCAGTTAGGAGGAAAAGGAGAAGGTAAGGGAAACACAGCCCTGCCCTGGTGACCAAGAGCCCTGAGTTCCAGTCGTGCCTGGGACTCCTTCATAATCTGCCTGGGGTTTACCAGTGGAAAGCCACAAAGCCAACTGAACCTGAACCTCAGACTCCAAACCTGTGCTCTTCACGACAGGAACAAATCAGCCTCCCTGAGCCTCCCGCATCACCTGCCTCACAGGACTGTGCAAGAGCCAGAAAAATCTCTAAAGAGCTATGCATCTGAAGCAGTTATCATGCACATAAGTATTTCTGTGCAAACCTCGAGGCTTAGAAATGAACTACCTGCAGCTCCCGGAGCAGAACCCTTTGGCAACTTCACATTTTACTTCTCATGTGTTCTCATTATTTAAATCAACCCTTTGAGAGGCTCATGCTGCAAATGGGCTGTATTTAGTGTGTCCAGGGACTCCAGTGTCATCCCCCACCCTCCTTTTCCCTTTTCCTCTCTGTTGCTCTCCCTGTTTGTGCAAACCACCTAAAATGATTTCTATGCTTTACCAGAAATAGAATGTTAAACACTATTTTATTCATTACCAGTAATAGCCTGTTTTTTGGTTTTGGTGTGTGTGTGTGTTTTGTGTTGTTTTGTTTTGTTTTTCTGTCTCACTATGAAACCAACATGCATTCAAAAACAGTGTCATGGGCGTTTGTTTTCTCTCACATAAAATAATTCCTAAGGCTTCCTCTGGCTCTGACACTGTGTGCTTTTTCCTATTCTAAACATGCCTATGGAGTTCATTACCCCTACCATGGTTTGCCCTGTTTTAAGAGTCCTGCTCTGAACAGAGAGCAGCATTCTCAATGACTGTGTTCAATTCTTTCACTGTTTTTCAGTTTGCACGTACACTAAGGGAAGTGAGGAAGCGGGTTATAGTATGGTTCCTGCCCTTGAGATACAGGGATAATGAGATCTCTCACAGACCCGCAGATGTTCGTATCATTTCACATCCCAGAACAGGCATCCTCCCTTCACTCCACGTCACAGGGATATATATATGTTCCCAGGTACCACAGCACTGTTAAGAGGTCGCTCTGATTATAGATCTTACAGAACTCATATTTCATCCACAGAATGTAGAGCTTTTATAGTTTCTAATGTCCAGGCAGAAAAAAGGATATTTAAGGACTCTGAAATAACATGGCAGGAAATTGACATTCACTTACTGCATATAAAGTGATCAAAAAATCCCCTCTTTCACTATCTCTTTTCCTCTTGGGTCTGTGGTTCACAAACTGCAGAGCATAAATCGTGAAGCAAACCATGCTGGAATATCAATAAACCCACATCGACCCGAGGCAGGAACTCAGCTTGCAGTGTGGGGACTTTTTTTTTTTTTTTTTTTAGACGTTGGTTGGCAGCCAGGTTGATGAAAGGAGAAACCAAAGAGAATAACAGCTTTGCAGCAGCAAAAAAGAGAGTTAGAATTCAGGAAATATAAGCCATGTGCCTCTCTGTAAATTCATGAGGAATGAAATCTCACTGGTGGGGTGGGGAACAGTATAAATAATAAAAACACCAACACTATGCCAGAAAAAGGCTACAAACCCCAAGTCTGTGTAGTCTCCAAATGTCATGGGTTGAATTGTGTCCATCCCTACCCACCCCTACCCCTAGCAACATCCATATATTGAGGTCCTAAAGCTCGGCATGTCAGAATGTGACCACATTTGGAAATAGAGTCTTTACAGAGGTAAACAAGCAAAAGCAAGGTCATTAGGGTGGGTCCTCATCCCATCTATGGGACTGGTGTCCTTATACAAAGGTGAAATTTGGACACAGACATGCAAAGCCTGAAGCTGATGCACGCACACAAGCCCACACTGGTGTGAGCATGGCTGGGGCCCCACGGGGGGATAGACGTGGACCAGGGGCAAGAGTGATAAACTAGAAACAGCTTGAGTTGCTGGAAAACCAAGTGTGTTGTAGACAAGAGCTCAGCATGAAACCAGACCTGCCGGCAGGCCCCAGATTGTGGAGAGCTTTCAGGTCCAGCTTAAGTGATTTATTTAAGACCAATGGCTGGTGAGTAGCAGAGATAAGAGTTAGGTCTTCTTTCTCCCAATCCAGTGCTGACTCTACTAAGTCATAATAATGGCTAACATGTATTAGTAGTGATAATAAGACATTGAGCACATTAAACCATTCCATCTTTACAAGCACCCAATAAAATAGATATTATCATTCCTAATTCCACTTTTCCAATAAAAACTCTGAGACTTAAATGGGAAGTTTAAGTATTGCTCAAAGACACACAGCTGGTACGTAAGTATCAGTTTTCTTTCTTTTTTTTTTTTTTTTTTTTTTTTTTTTTTTTTTTTTTAATTTATTTATTATTATTATACTTTAAGTTGTAGGGTACATGTGCATAACGTGCAGGTTTGTTACATATGTATACTTGTGCCATGTTGCTGTGCTGCACCCATCAACTCGTCATTTACATCAGGTATAACTCCCAATGCAATCCCTCCCCCCTCCCCCCTCCCCATGATAGGCCCCGGTGTGTGATGTTCCCCTTCCTGAGTCCGAGTGATCTCATTGTTCAGTTCCCACCTATGAGTGAGAACATGCGGTGTTTGGTTTTCTGTTCTTGTGATAGTTTGCTAAGAATGATGGATTCCAGCTGCATCCAAGTCCCTACAAAGGACTCAAACTCATCCTTTTTGATGGCTGCATAGTATTCCATGGTGTATATGTGCCACATTTTCTTAATCCAATCTGTCACTGATGGACATTTGGGTTGATTCCAAGTCTTTGCTATTGTGAATAGTGCCGCAATAAACATACGTGTGCATGTGTCTTTATAGCAGCATAATTTATAATCCTTTGGGTATATACCCAGTAATGGGATGGCTGGGTCATATGGTACATCTAGTTCTAGATCCTTGAGGAATCGCCATACTGTTTTCCATAATGGTTGAACTAGTTTACAATCCCACCAACAGTGTAAAAGTGTTCCTATTTCTCCACATCCTCTCCAGCACCTGTTGTTTCCTGACTTTTTAATGATTGCCATTCTAACTGGTGTGAGATGGTATCTCATTGTGGTTTTGATTTGCATTTCTCTGATGGCCAGTGATGATGAGCATTTTTTCATGTGTCTGTTGGCTGTATGAATGTCTTCTTTTGAGAAATGTCTGTTCATATCCTTTGCCCACTTTTTGATGGGGTTGTTTGTTTTTTTCTTGTAAATTTGTTGGAGTTCTTTGTAGGTTCTGGATATTAGCCCTTTGTCAGATGAGTAGATTGCAAAAATTTTCTCCCATTCTGTAGGTTGCCTGTTCACTCTGATGGTAGTTTCTTTTGCTGTGCAGAAGCTCTTTAATTTAATGAGATCCCATTTGTCAATTTTGGCTTTTGCTGCCGTTGCTTTTGGTGTTTTAGACATGAAGTCTTTGCCCATGCCTATGTCCTGAATGGTACTACCTAGGTTTTCCTCTAGGATTTTTATGGTATTAGGTCTAACATTTAAGTCTCTAATCCATCTTGAATTAATTTTCGTATAAGGAGTAAGGAAAGGATCCAGTTTCAGCTTTCTACTTATGGCTAGCCAATTTTCCCAGCACCATTTATTAAATAGGGAATCCTTTACCCATTTCTTGTTTCTCTCAGGTTTGTCAAAGATCAAATGGCTGTAGATGTGTGGTATTATTTCTGAGGACTCTGTTCTGTTCCATTGGTCTATATCTCTGTTTTGGTACCAGTACCATGCTGTTTTGGTTACTGTAGCCTTGTAGTATAGTTTGAAGTCAGGTAGCGTGATGCCTCCAGCTTTGTTCTTTTGACTTAGGATTGTCTTGGAGATGCGGGCTCTTTTTTGGTTCCATATGAACTTTAAAGCAGTTTTTTCCAATTCTGTGAAGAAACTCATTGGTAGCTTGATGGGGATGGCATTGAATCTATAAATTACCTTGGGCAGTATGGCCATTTTCACAATATTGATTCTTCCTATCCATGAGCATGGTATGTTCTTCCATTTGTTTGTGTCCTCTTTGATTTCACTGAGCAGTGGTTTGTAGTTCTCCTTGAAGAGGTCCTTTACATCCCTTGTAAGTTGGATTCCTAGGTATTTTATTCTCTTTGAAGCAATTGTGAATGGAAGTTCATTCCTGATTTGGCTCTCTGTTTGTCTGTTACTGGTGTATAAGAATGCTTGTGATTTTTGCACATTAATTTTGTATCCTGAGACTTTGCTGAAGTTGCTTATCAGCTTAAGGAGATTTTGGGCTGAGACAATGGGGTTTTCTAAATATACAATCATGTCATCTGCAAACAGGGACAATTTGACTTCTTCTTTTCCTAACTGAATACCCTTGATTTCTTTCTCTTGCCTGATTGCCCTAGCCAGAACTTCCAACACTATGTTGAATAGGAGTGGTGAGAGAGGGCATCCCTGTCTTGTGCCAGTTTTCAAAGGGAATTTTTCCAGTTTTTGCCCATTCAGTATGATATTGGCTGTGGGTTTGTCATAAATAGCTCTTATTATTTTGAGGTACGTTCCATCAATACCGAATTTATTGAGCGTTTTTAGCATGAAGGGCTGTTGAATTTTGTCAAAAGCCTTTTCTGCATCAATTGAGATAATCATGTGGTTCTTGTCTTTGGTTCTGTTTATATGCTGGATTATGTTTATTGATTTGCGAATGTTGAACCAGCCTTGCATCCCAGGGATGAAGCCCACTTGATCATGGTGGATAAGCTTTTTGATGTGTTGCTGAATCCGGTTTGCCAGTATTTTATTGAGGATTTTTGCATCGATGTTCATCAGGGATATTGGTCTAAAATTCTCTTTTTTTGTTGTGTCTCTGCCAGGCTTTGGTATCAGGATGATGTTGGCCTCATAAAATGAGTTAGGGAGGATTCCCTCTTTTTCTATTGATTGGAATAGTTTCAGAAGGAATGGTACCAACTCCTCTTTGTACCTCTGGTAGAATTCAGCTGTGAATCCATCTGGTCCTGGACTTTTTTTGGTTGGTAGGCTATTAATTGTTGCCTCAATTTCAGAGCCTGCTATTGGTCTATTCAGGGATTCAACTTCTTCCTGGTTTAGTCTTGGAAGAGTGTAAGTGTCCAGGAAATTATCCATTTCTTCTAGATTTTCCAGTTTATTTGCGTAGAGGTGTTTATAGTATTCTCTGATGGTAGTTTGTATTTCTGTGGGGTCGGTGGTGATATCCCCTTGATCATTTTTAATTGCGTCGATTTGATTCTTCTCTCTTTTCTTCTTTATTAGTCTGGCTAGTGGTCTGTCAATTTTGTTGATCTTTTCAAAAAACCAACTCCTGGATTCATTGATTTTTTGGAGGGTTTTTTGTGTTTCTATCTCCTTCAGTTCTGCTCTGATCTTAGTTATTTCCTGCCTTCTGCTAGCTTTCGAATGTGTTTGCTCTTGCTTCTCTAGTTCTTTTAATTGCGATGTTAGAGTGTCAATTTTACATCTTTCCTGCTTTCTCTTGTGGGCATTTAGTGCTATAAATTTCCCTCTACACACTGCTTTAAATGTGTCCCAGAGATTCTGGTATGTTGTATCTTTGTTCTCATTGGTTTCAAAGAACATCTTTATTTCTGCCTTCATTTCGTTATGTACCCAGTAGTCATTCAGGAGCAGGTTGTTCAGTTTCCATGTAGTTGAGCGGTTTTGATTGAGTTTCTTAGTCCTGAGTTCTAGTTTGATTGCACTGTGGTCTGAGAGACAGTTTGTTATAATTTCTGTTCTTGTACATTTGCTGAGGAGTGCTTTACTTCCAATTACGTGGTCAATTTTGGAGTAAGTATGATGTGGTGCTGAGAAGAATGTATATTCTGTTGATTTGGGGTGGAGAGTTCTATAGATGTCTATTAGGTCTGCTTGCTGCAGAGATGAGTTCAATTCCTGGATATCCTTGTTAACTTTCTGTCTCGTTGATCTGTCTAATGTTGACAGTGGAGTGTTGAAGTCTCCCATTATTATTGTATGGGAGTCTAAGTCTCTTTGTAAGTCTCTAAGGACTTGCTTTATGAATCTGGGTGCTCCTGTATTGGGTGCATATATATTTAGGATAGTTAGCTCTTCCTGTTGAATTGATCCCTTTACCATTATGTAATGGCCTTCTTTGTCTCTGTTGATCTTTGATGGTTTAAAGTCTGTTTTATCAGAGACTAGTATTGCAACCCCTGCTTTTTTTTGTTCTCCATTTGCTTGGTAAATCTTCCTCCATCCCTTTATTTTGAGCCTATGTATGTCTCTGCGTGTGAGATGGGTCTCCTGAATACAGCAGACTGATGGGTCTTGACTCTTTATCCAGTTTGCCAGTCTGTGTCTTTTAATTGGAGCATTTAGTCCATTTACATTTAAGGTTAATATTGTTATGTGTGAACTTGATCCTGCCATTATATTAACTGGTTATTTTGCTCATTAGTTGATGCAGTTTCTTCCTAGCCTCAATGGTCTTTACATTTTGGCATGTTTTTGCAATGGCTGGTACCGGTTGTTCCTTTCCATGTTTAGTGCTTCCTTCAGGATCTCTTGTAAGGCAGGCCTAGTGGTGACAAAATCTCTAAGCATTTGCTTATCTGTAAAGGATTTTATTTCTCCTTCACTTATGAAACTTAGTTTGGCTGGATATGAAATTCTGGGTTTAAAATTCTTTTCTTTAAGAATGTTGAATATTGGCCCCCACTCTCTTCTGGCTTGTAGAGTTTCTGCTGAGAGATCTGCTGTTAGTCTGATGGGCTTCCCTTTGTGGGTAACCCGACCTTTCTCTCTGGCTGCCCTTAAGATTTTTTCCTTCATTTCAACTTTGGTGAATCTGGCAATTATGTGTCTTGGAGTTGCTCTTCTTGAGGAGTATCTTTGTGGCGTTCTCTGTATTTCCTGGATTTGAATGTTGGCCTGCCCTACTAGGTTGGGGAAGTTCTCCTGGATGATATCCTGAAGAGTGTTTTCCAACTTGGTTCCATTTTCCCCCTCACTTTCAGGCACCCCAATCAGACGTAGATTTGGTCTTTTTACATAATCCCATACTTCTTGCAGGCTTTGTTCGTTTCTTTTTCTTCTTTTTTCTTTTGGTTTCTCTTCTCGCTTCATTTCATTCATTTGATCCTCAATCGCTGATACTCTTTCTTCCAGTTGATCAAGTCGGTTACTGAAGCTTGTGCATTTGTCACGTATTTCTCGTGTCATGGTTTTCATCTCTTTCATTTCGTTTAGGACCTTCTCTGCATTAATTACTCTAGCCATCAATTCTTCCACTTTTTTTTCAAGATTTTTAGTTTCTTTGCGCTGGGTACGTAATTCCTCCTTTAGCTCTGAGAAATTTGATGGACTGAAGCCTTCTTCTCTCATCTCGTCAAAGTCATTCTCCGTCCAGCTTTGATCCGTTGCTGGCGATGAGCTGCGCTCCTTTGCCGGGGGAGATGCGCTCTTATTTTTTGAATTTCCAGCTTTTCTGCCCTGCTTTTTCCCCATCTTTGTGGTTTTATCTGCCTCTGGTCTTTGATGATGGTGATGTACTGATGGGGTTTTGGTGTAGGTGTCCTTCCTGTTTGATAGTTTTCCTTCTAACAGTCAGGACCCTCAGCTGTAGGTCTGTTGGAGATTGCTTGAGGTCCACTCCAGACCCTGTTTGCCTGGGTATCAGCAGCAGAGGCTGCAGAAGATGGAATATTTCTGAACAGCGAGTGTACCTGTCTGATTCTTGCTTTGGAAGCTTCCTCTCAGGGGTGTACTCCTCCCTGTGAGGTGTGGGGTGTCAGACTGCCCCTAGTGGGGGATGTCTCCCAGTTAGGCTACTCAGGGGTCAGGGACCCGCTTGAGCAGGGAGTCTGTCCCTTCTCAGATCTCAACCTCCGTGTTGGGAGATCCACTGCTCTCTTCAAAGCTGTCAGACAGAGTCGTTTGCGTCTGTGCAGAGGTGTCTGTGTGTCTTAGTTTACTGTGCCCTGTCCCCAGAGGTGGAGTCTACAGAGACAGGCAGGTTTCCTTGAGCTGCTGTGAGCTCCACCCAGTTCGAGCTTCCCAGCAGCTTTGTTTACCTACTTAAGCCTCAGCAATGGCGGGCGCCCCTCCCCCAGCCTCGCTGCTGCCTTGCCGGTAGATCACAGACTGCTGCGCTAGCAACGAGGGAGGCTCCGTGGGTGTGGGACCCTCCCGGCCAGGTGTGGGATATGATCTCCTGGTGTGCCTGTTTCCTAAAGCGCAGTATTGGGGTGGGAGTTACCCGATTTTCCAGGTGTTGTGTGTCTCAGTTCCCCTGGCTAGGAAAAGGGACTCCCTTCCCCCTTGCGCTTCCCAGGTGAGGCAATGCCTCGCCCTGCTTCAGCTCTCGCTGGTCGGGCTGCAGCAGCTGACCAGCTCCGATCGTCCGGCACTCCCCAGTGAGATGAACCCAGTACCTCAGTTGAAAATGCAGAAATCACCGGTCTTCTGTGTCGCTGGCGCTGGGAGTTGGAGACTGGAGCTGCTCCTATTCGGCCATCTTGCTCCGCCCATCCTTTCTTTTTTTTTTTTTAGACAGAAGTTTCACTTTTTTTGCCCAGGCTGGAGTGCAATGGTATGATCTCGGCTCACTGCAACCTCCGCCTCCTGGGTTCAAGCGATTCTCCTGCCTCAGCCTCCTGAGTAGCTGGGACTTACAGGCATGTGTCACCATGTCCAGCTAATTTTTTTGTATTATTAGTAGACACAGGGTTTCACCATGTTGACCAGGCTAGTCTTGAACTCCTGACCTCAGGTGCCACCGGCCTTGGCATCCCAAGGTGCTGGGATTAGAGATGTGAGCCACTGCGCCTGGCCGAATATCAGTTTTCTTAACCATTGTCACTGTCTTATGGTTCTTCTGTGTTGTCTTCTGTGGCATGAGTATGTACAGGAGAAAAAGCTCGGCTTATATAACGCATTTGAGATGGGAAAATTCAAGTACGTGTGATTGTGCAAGTTATAAGGTTATATTTACTGAAAAGAGTACCATTTTATCCATTTATTTCTCAATATGGTAAAATTTGACATGAATTTCAGGGATACTTAATATTTGTCTTCAATGGAAACAGCAAAACAGAGCCCAGAGTGACTTTTCTCTTGCTTTGCCTGTCTACATCTCATAGTGGTGTCCTGGGGAGCATTTTGGTCAAATACAATTAATGTGCTGATGCATTTATCCTTGAGAATCTCAAATATATCTATCGTGAGACCATCTAGAAGAAGAGTGTCTTATGAAGAAAATGTGATTTAAGAAAAGGAAAATGAACCCTCAACCCTTATCTGGACTAATAAGCAATTATTTGTCAGAAAAGTTAGGGTTGGGCAGGAGAATTACCCCTGAATGCTACCATGAGCTCTAACTCCCTGCAGTTAGTTCTACATCAGTGTTTTGATGGAATGAGTGAAAATACTATGTTGGAATAATGACTTCCAAAGAATTGAGGAAAATTAAAGTCCACCAATCTCTGTTTTTAGCACAGTGCTGAGTGTGTGTGTGTGTGTGTGTGTGTGTGTGTGAGTGTGTGTGTTCCACACTTGATGCTGTGTTAGGGAGAGAACACAAGACAGGAAGCTGTTTTCTTGATGCAGAGCCAGGCTGAGAAAAGTAAATACCAGAATGTGTACGGTGTCAGATGGGCAGAGGCCCAGTAGAGAATGGAGCAAAGGAAACTACAAGGACAGCAACCTCAAGGCTGGGGAGTTCAGCGTGCAAAGAAGATCGACCTGGCATTGGTGCTTAAGGTACGTTCACTAGTGCTGAGCTTGAAGTCAGGGGGATCAGAGGCTATGGTGGTCCCCTAAGAGTATGTGGATTACGTGTCGGCCAGGGCCAGTGCTGGATCTCCACAAAAGGCAGGGCTGGAGAAAGTGGCAGAAGACTTCAGAGGGAGCAGTGTCCTCATGGTTAAAGGCTCCCACATTCAAATCCACACTTGAGCTTGGGCAATTACACCACCTTATAGGTCTCAGCTTCCTCATCTGTAAGTTTATGATAAATCATAGTCTTGATTTGATGCGGATTTGTGAACAGCAAGTAAAATAATTTCTATAAAACACTTAGCACAGCCCCTGCCCTAGAGTTAATGCACGACAGATATTAGCAATGATGATTATTATTTGAAGAGCTGACATCTGAGCTGGGCCGTGAAAGACGAGTATTTTGCTAGGTGGAAAAGGGTGGGGGAGGACATTCCAAGGAGCGAGATTAACATTGGAATCGATTTTCCAGGCCAAGAAGAAAAATACCTCTTTTGTGAAAAGTTCCTTTTTAGCCTGACTGTTGGAAAAAGCAAGCCAAGAATTTCATATGGGAAATGGGATCTGAAACTCCACCTTTCATTCTGAAATCCAGGAGATAAAGTTTGCATTTTATTATTCCCAGTGGGTTGGTCTTTTTTTCTTAACCTCCATTTCCACTTCCCCTCAAAGTACTTTGCTAAAGCATTTTGCTCTCACACCAAGAAACAAATAAGTTGTTTTGGAGCATATAGGGATGTTGGTAAATGAAAACACGAAAGCTTTTTAAGTTGATCAGCGCCATCGGTCATTGGTTGGTCAAACATGTATTGGGTTTTTTCTCCATGCCAGACACTATTCTCAGTTAGAGGATATAAAAGTACTTACATCATTATCCCTGCCTTTGGGGGGCTCTGACTAATGAGGAAGAAGAGGAGGTAACCAAACAATTATGATTTCAAAGGACAGAGGAAACAGCGAGGTGCCCAGCAAAGACCAGCACAGCGTGGAGGGCCAAGGGGAATGTCACATGATAGCTAAAATCCAAATTAACCTCTTAAAATTCCTCTCTGGAAAGAATGTTGGAGTTCAGCTGACTATATAAGACGGAGGCTGTTCTCCAAGCCCCACCTGGTGAATATGATGAAGTGTGCATGACTCGGCCCCATATATAAGCTCTAGAAAGCTTCTATCCCATTGATAACCACATTTGTTAGAGGGACCTTTTCCTCCCACTGGTGTTTCACACTTTCAATTTCCTCCTTCTGAAAGAAAAAGTTTAATCAGGGTTGAATTAAATTATAAATGTTAATGCTGGGATAATTACCTCTGCTTTCAGAAGAATTACCTTTAATAACGCATTTCATTCATCAGCCCTGAACGCGGTTTTGAACCTACCCCCTCCTGATGTGGCGGAAGCAGGCTGGAGCTGGGTTTCCAGGGCAGACTGTGGCTTTCAGGCTTTATCAGGCATCAAGGGCTCGTGTCCCACATGGAAGGCAGCGTCCGGTCACTGCTCATTTAGTGTCAGCATGCAATGTACAGTCACACAGCTGTGTGGGGATTCTTGGAACTCAATGAAGATGACTCACAGGGCTGGGGGTAGGAAGGACAGCCCCTTGGGGTGCTGGGGAAGCCCGAGGGAAGCAAGTTTAGTCAGGCCTCCTGGGCGGCCTCCCTGAGAACAAGTCACTGGAGACAACATTTTTCTTTTCTTTCTTTTTTATGTTTTGGGACGGAGTTTTGCTTGTCGCCCAGGCTGGAGTGCAATGGCGCAATCTTGGCTCGCTGCAACCTCGGCCTCCTGGGATCAAGCCATTCTCCTGCCTCAGCCTCCCAAGTAGCTGGGATTACAGATATGCACCAACATGCCTGGCTGATTTTTGTATTTTTAGTAGAGATGGGGTTTTGCCATGTTGGTCAGGCTAGTCTCGAACTCCTGACCTCAGGTGATCCACTCACCTCGGCCTCCCGAAGTGCTGGGGTTACAGTATGAGCCACTGCACCGGGCCGGAGACATCATGTTTCTATCCCAGTCTTGCTGGCTCTTCCAGGCAGGAAGCTGGGATGTAGCCGGTACAAGCCCTCGAGGCAGAACAAGACAGACTTCTGCCCTCCACCCCACCAGCTCTGACATTTTCTGTGCGTACCTTGCCTAAAGTCTCTAAAGGCATAGGTTTCCCACTGTAAAATGGGTTAGGAAAACCTGCCCTATAGAGTTGTAATGATAATAAAGATAGAAACACTTCCTTAACTGCCAGAAAAACTCTAAGTAAAATCATAAATGCCTAGCCTAAGTCACTATGAGTTCCTTTCTGTCTCACTGATAGATTGTGAGCAGGACACACGCTCACATTTTTGGGGTGCTCTGTGTCCTAACACAGCAGGAGTGTTAGGTGAACGAGTGACGAATAGTTGTGTTGCAGGAATATCTACGTAGGAGGCTCCAGTGTCTCATCTATGGCCTGTGGTATATCATCTTTATTTTCACTCCCAGCACCAGAGAACCGGCACCTGAGAAAGGCAGAGAATAGAACTCAGCATTACCGACTTGGAGTCAGGAGCTCCAGATCTGCAACTCATTTCACCTCCTTGGACCTCAACTCCTTTCTACAGGGGGAAGTTTGGGCTTGTGAAGATATTAGATACCTTCCAGCTCTACTTGCTCTAAGGAAGAAAGCCAGTATTTCTTGAATGCCTACTATGTGCCCAAACCTGGGCAGTGCTATGGGGCATTAGGTGACAATTCAGTGGACACGAAGCCTCTCGCCCATCCCTGATTCAGGTGCCCAGTGCAGAATCACCCTTGGGGGCTCACCTGTACACTGTGGAATGGGATGTTGGGCTGGTGAGAAGGCAAGAGGCGTGGCTGGTGGCTGGAGATATGCATGGCAGTGCCCTAAGTTGCGGGGTGGTGCCTCCAGGAGCCTGTAGTATCTTCTCTAACACCATAAGTATCCAGGAGTCAGAGGGAGTGTGATGTTAAATAGCAAATAATAAACACCATGACAGACCGAGAGAGACAGTGGAAAAAACAAAAAGCTTTATATTCTAGTGCCTTTACTAACACTTTTTTCCCTCGTTTTTGAACAAGGATCCCCACATTTTCATTTTGCAACAAGCCCTGCAAACTAGGTAGTCATTTGGGCCTGCCGAAGACTGCGTAACATGAATCCAATCATGAGAAAAGATCAGACAAACCCAACTGAAGGACCTTCAATCAAACCTCTCTCCTGCGAACTTCCAAGTATGAAAGTGTGGGAGGTGAAGGAAAGACTTAAGAACTGTTCCCAACTGAAGAAGGTAGAGCTAAACACAACAGGTATTTCTGAACTGAATCCATTTGCAATAAATGATACACTGGGAAAAATTGGTAAAACCTGAATGGTGTCTGAAGTTTAGACGATACCAATACATCAATGCTAATTTTTTTGATGGCTACATTGTATTTCTATAAGAGAATGCCTTGGCTTATAGAAAACACAGTAAAATATTCCAAGAGCATTGGGCATCATTATTTGGCTCTTTCAAATATTGGCAAATTACTTTACGATCTTTTAGAGAAAAAATTGTTTTGTATTATATCTGACACTTTTCTGTAACATTGAAATTGTTTCAAAAAAATTTTAAGAAAAAAGATCAAGCCATTTTTTTTGGGAAAAAAAAGAATGGCAAGCAAATTGAAACAAATGTGCAGAGCAGAGAGGTTACCTGGTGTGCCTAAAATTACTGTTGTCAGGGTCAGGAACTGGGGTGTCCACACGAGCCTCCTCTGTTCGAAGCCCTGGATTCTCTATCCCCTCCTGCTCCCTTGTTCAGAACACAAGGACTATGCTTCAAACTCCTTGCCTTGGCAGGCTGGCTAGAAATGGTTTGTTTCTGTGCTTACTGACCTTGTCTGACTTTCCAGACAACACTCTGGATAATTTTTCTCTTGACTTTACAGGCTTAAATTTATCAGGTGCTTGAGAATCAAGTTTTGGCCACTGAACACCATGACCCGGTAGAGTTCTTATCAGTCTGTTTTTAGAAAGTGATGGAGAAGCTGTAACAGAGTCCAATATGCTTGGCCAAGGGTGCTAAGCAAGAAAATAGAATGACACAAATAAAATTTAAAGGGCTCTGGACTCAAGACATATGGAATGAGATGGATAGAGAATTATAATTCTTTAAAGTAAATAGTGGAGCAGGATAGGCCCTGATGCGGAAGCATAAAGAAATTCATAATCATGCATCACAAGCCTTTTCAGACCAGATGGCCTTTGCGATTTTTGAAAACTGAATAGGTAACTTCACATCAATAAAAATATAATCATCGATAAAAGTTCTTAGTTGTACCAAAAGCAGATTTTGCTGTGTGCTAGAAAAGTTTATAGTGTGCAGTTCATATATACATACATACATTTGGCAGATCATTAGCAGCGTCACTGAGACATATGACACCTTACAATGTGGCCCCTGCCTTCCATAAGCTCCTATTCTAAGGAAGGATGCAGAGAATTAAGTCAACTGAACAAGAGAACAGAGTGATGTACCTAGGAAAGACGCATGGACAGAATGCAGATACAGAAAAGGAAACGGAGCCCGACCAGGGAGGTCAAGATACAATTTCCTTCTAAACACATGGGAACATGGACAATCTGCTAACTTAGTATTTTACTGAATTACAATACACTGTCAGATAGTATAATAGAAGTTGTACTCACACAGACCTGGGTTCCCATCACAGCTCCTGGATGGTTCTAACCAAAATAGTTAACCTATTTTAGCCTCAGTTGCCTCATCTATAAACTAAGAAAAACTAGACGTGTCTCCTAAGAGAGTAGATCTTAAATGTTTTTACGTGTGCGCGTGCACACACACACAAAGAGTGATAAGTATGTGAGATGATGGATATGTTAATCAGCTTGGTTTAATCAGTTCGCAGGGCATCCATGTATTAAAACATCACACTGAACAATATATGCCATTCTGATTGGTCAATTATACCTTAATAAAGCTGGGGGAAAAAAAACTTACTTTATGAAATTAATTGAGATCGTAGATGTGAGGTGCAATTAATTAGAAAATACTCAGTCAATTTTAGCATTACTTTTATTACCATTATTTATAATTTGTCTACCCATGAATTTTATTCAACATGAGAAGAAATGCTAACTCACAGGTCACCACACAGTGTGCGGTGTCATCACAGCCACAGGAAAGGAAGGGTCATGTAGGGCCTGCAGGATCCTGAGGGACATCTCGGTAGCACCCTTTCTCTGGAGCAAGATTACAGATATGATCCAAGTAATTTTGACAAGGGATTGGACACAGCATCCAAGAAGCACCCAAAGGAATCCTTGTCTGAGCAAAGTGAATCTTTGCTGTCATGCCACCTGACACAGAAAGCCTTCAATAAATTCTTAGCAAGTGGATGAATGAATGGATACATGAACAAGTGAGTGCATGCATGAAGAAGGATACGAACAACTCTTTTCCTTTCACATGTGTTTCCCAGACTGAACAAACCAGACACTGGGAAATCTTTATGATTCTTCAGATTCAGCCTCACCAGCACATACAAAGTCCTGCTGTGCCCAGCCCCGGGCTCCCATGTGCTTCATCCTTGTTTACTTTCTCAACAACCCTTTGGATTAGGATGGTGTCGTGACCATTTTATGAGTTTGGAAATGGAAATCCAGGAAGGTTCCTGTCTTATCCAAGGATTATCCTGCTGGTTTGCCAGAGTCTGAATCCAGCGATCACATTCCTTATTTAATGATCCAGCTCTTATGACAGCTGGGAATATAAAGTCTTTCCACCAAAACGTGCCTCTCTTTCACTTTCGGTTTTCTCACTTAAAGCTCAACTCTCTACCAGTCACTCATTCTAGAAACCTAGGCACCAACTCAGGCTCCATGTTTTCCCCCATTGCCTGTATTCCCAACAAATTACCAAGATGCCCGGTTCCCCTTCCTAAAAATCCCACAGATTTCCCACCATCCTCAGTCCTTCATACTAGTCCCCTGGTACAGCCCACTGGCTTCTATGATCTTGTCTAACTCAACAGCCTTCTGTGGGGTAGAGCCCTCCAGCCTCTGTCATCTCAAACCCATCCTCATAAACAGGCACAAGACACAAAGGTCATTAGAGAACACGTGGGTGACACCTCACCCTCCTGCTTTCCACTCTTCAGCCACTCCTCTTTTCTCATGAGAAAACCATGCCTGGCATAGGAAGCCCATCAGTGTTTGAGTCCTTGCAGTTTGTCCATCTTCATCCCCTGTCATTGCTCTGCCCCCACCATCACACCTTAATCTCAACACTTTGGGAGGCCGAGGCAGGAGGGTCACTTGAAGCCAGGAGTTCAAGACCTGCCTGAGCCTCACAGTGAGGCCCCATGTCTACAAAAAACTAATAATAAAAATTTAGCCCAGTGTAGTGGTGGAAACCTGTAGTCCCAGCTACTTCGGATGCCAAAATGGGAGGATCATTTGGGCCCCAGAGTTTGAGGCAGCAACATGTTATGATCATCCCACTGCATACCAGCCTGGGTGACAGAGTGAGACACTGTCTCTGAAAAAAAAGAAAAAGAAAAAGAATTTTTCTAATTGCCTTACATCTATTAACTCCTTCAATCTCATAACACAGCTATGGGGGTTACTATATTAGATGTGAAATCTGTGAGAGAAGAACCAATGTGACCACGTCTTAAATAACTATTTATTCCCAATGCCCAGCATAGAGCCTGGATCATCAAAGGTACATACTCAGTGAACCATTTGTTGGATGAATGGGGATGTACGGATGGATGGATGGATAGTTACAATACAGGATAAAGACATCTAATGCTAATAATAAAAATAATGTAAAGTTAGCTGTTCCAGCAACACTGGGCCCAACCAATAAGAACTCCATACGCTTCCTCTCTCCCAATTTAAAATCTCTAAAATCAATCAATCATATTTTCAACATGCTGGTTGCGGGTACAAACATACTCCAGAAGAGAAAAATGACAAACTGATGGTGAGTGAATGTGAGATACCATTTGTTCCTTGTGAAGTCCTGCCAAGCAACCCAATGAGAGGACCAAGGTCATAAAGACTCTCTCTGCGTCCAGCCATTTGCATTCAACTGAGACCAAGGGAAGCTGACTTGCCATATAGAATTGCTGTTTCTGGAATCCTTCAGCTATTGAGCTGATTTGCATTTTCCCTTCAACATGAACTGATTTTAAGTGGGAGAAAAATCAACTTCTGTTTTGCACTCTAATGGGAGGATAAAAGTTATACAACCATGAATTCCACTGATTAGAGATTCCTGCTCATTTTCTGCTGCCTGCTAGCCATTTGGTAGCATTTTAATTTAACTTTCCACTTGCATATTCTCCATTAATATTTATGAAATGATTACTAGCTTCGGCTTACTCTGTAAAAACTGGATTTGAAGCATTCGGCAAAATACATTTGCTAGTAGTTGTGAACAAATAATGCCATAACAAGCTGTTAGGAGGCTTTTATTTCTTAATGTAGCTTTTTTTTTTCCCCTGAAGCTAAGATAATTAAAAAGCAGTGTGGGCCTAATCAGCAGGTAGAGATTCCAATAATTACACTAAGCACTGTATATTACAGGAATCCTGAGAACAAGTCCAATTTCTGGCTTTGAGTAGAACCTGTGGAGTCTTTAATCCCATTAGATAAAGTTTGGTTCCCACGACTTAGGTTAACATCATAATAATAACCAGGATGTGTGATGATCATCATAGCTGGAAAAGTTCTTTTCCTCATATGTTTCTATTCCATCCTCACAGCAACTCCATGAGACGGGTATTACGATCATTTCTACTTTGCAAATTTGAGGTTTTAGAGAAAGAAAGCCTAGGTAACATCGTTCATTTAATAGACACAGTCTGAATGACTATCCTGCTCCAGATCCTGTGCCCAGTTCTTGCATCTGGGGGTACACATTAAAGTCCTTGCCACCTGGGAGCTCATAATCTGTGCAGAGAGGCACTCAAGTAAATAGATCATTGCAGCATAGCGAGGGACAGAAATGACCACCATGGAGGTCTGTGCAAGGCACAGCATAAAACCAAAATGAGCTCATCAAAACAGCAAAAGAAAGCCAGAAGGAGGGTATTAGAAAGTTTAGAAAGTTCCCACTCTCCCAAAGGAAAATAGAGAAGCTGAAAACTAAGCACAACTAGCAAATATAGTGTAGCGGCATAGAGCATCGTGACCTACTCAGGGCCTGCTATGCTGCAGCAGTGAGGTGGGAGGGCTGCTTAGAGACAGAGGCCTGGACCGGATCACAGAAGGCTGTGTGCTGGATTCACATTTTATTTTCCAGGTGAAAAGCACTGCCAAAAAGATTTTAAGTAGGGCACTAAAGTGACAAGACAAGTGGGCCAGATAAGCTGTTGAGCAACAAGGAATGACTCAATTAGAGAGTGGGCACCCAGAGGCAAGCAGACCAGGTAGAAGTTCAGGAAAGCAGTGACAAAGGTTTGACCTTGGCCATGGGGCAGTAACAGTGGGGATGAAAATCAGGCTGCAGGAAGTGGCAGAACCCATTATTGAACCAAATGCCACGCTCTGCATACCATACCACACTATCTTTAAAGACAGCCTTTAGAAACTATCTCTACAAACACAAAGAAACCAAGAGGGTAGCGCCCAAGAATGATGAGCCACCTCCATTGGAAATGGAAGTTGAATGTATTGCTTACTATATGTGTATATACATATATATACATACATGCACACATATATACATATACACATGTATAGGTACACACAATAATATATACACATTAATATATAATATATATAGTAATAAGGCAGAGTTACATACTAACATATATACACACTAACATAACACACATATACATATATACATATATGTACACACAATATATATACACTAATGTATATATGCACACTAATGTATAACACACATACATATAGTAATAAGGCACAATAATATATACACACACTAATATACACATGTACTTATATACATGTATACATACACACAATTATATATACACACTAATAGACACACACTATATATAATCTATACTATATATAACTATATACTTTATACAAACTATATACTACATATGTAGTATATATACTATATATAGTATGTGTATATTAGTATGTTTATATACTAGTGTGTGTATGTATATAGTATATATAGTAATAAGGCTGAGTTACACACTAATATGTATATATACACAAATATACACACACATATATACATATGTACACACAATAAGATATATACACTAATATATATACACACTAATATATACACACACTAATATATAGTAATAAAGCAGTTACACACTAATATATATATTAACATACACACACAATATCCACACACTCTACTATCTGTCTATATATTTATTTAGATGGTAGTAGGGCAGTATTACACTGATCAGGCTCAGTATCAACAGTACTCTGAGCCAGGCTAGCTCATGGCAAAATCAGAGAAAGTGAGAAGTTTGGCCTTCTTGCTTGCTTCCTTCCTGTCCAAATGATAGCATTTTTAGGGTTAGTGGCTTAAAATGTCATTTCACTCCAAGGTATACTGTCATGAAGAATGTTTGAATACTCTGGTCCAAGAGAATGAATCTTCACAATGGAAATCCTGGAGTTTGAAGAGATATTGGGGAGATCTGGGGCCATACCGGGGAGCTTTGGCCATGCACTCTCTTTCTGGCTTGTATTCATTTCCACTTCCATGGTGGAATTTGAGGGCTTCCGGGACAGGCTCTGTTTATTTTCATGAGCACAGTGTTTCCTTCTCCTACCTTAGAGGTTCCTATCTTTGTATTAGGGCCTCTAGAGGTTTGCAAGTAAAATATAATTCTCCTTGAGAGACAAATTCATGCAGTCATTATCCACTATTATGAAAGAGTAATGATTAAACTGCTTTGTAAGGAGACAGTTGGTTAAAAGGAAATATAACATTGAACTAACCTGCAGGCTTCATAGGTGACAAAGGGGCAAGAACTTATACAAAGAAAGGGGTTACTAGTTAAGTTTTCAAGCACTGTTGCGGTGGTGCTGTTTGAAAAAAAGATATGCTGTCTCATATATGCAGAAGCATATATACATGCACATTCCCGCTCACGCACAAACATGCACACACGAAGCACTGCTGGGAGGAAGGTGCTGGATGACTAACCCGTCTGTCGATGACTTTCTCACAGAGAAAGCTGTCCTGTGGTGAACACATTTGTCAAACCCAAATCAAAACTCATGTTCTAAAAGAAATGGCTTTTTCCTTTTAGTTTTCTTCAGCAAAATGAATATGCTAATAACATCAGAGGCTCATCATCTTCTTGTAGCCGATGCCCAGAGGAACAGTGATTTCTGCCTCCCCACTCTCCCTCCTCTCACTCTCAACATCACTCGCCTCCTATTTAGCAGAAATGATTGTGGCTCTTTGGTATAAATGCCTGTTCTCCCCTCCTCTTCAAAATATGTCTCTACCCGACTCCGTCTTCTTTTAAACACGATGAAATGGGATAACAAAAACTGCCTAAGCTCTAGAGTCTGACACATTGGAGACTGAATTCCAGCCCTGGCAATTACAAAATCTGTGACCCAGGGCAAGTTCTTTCTCATTTTTGAGCCTTGGCTCTCTCATCTGTAAAATGTCAGTAACAGCACCTCCCATGAAGCTTCAGGTACATAGTAAATGCTCAATAAATATTCGCTTCCATTCTCTCCCTTTCTCTTTTATTTTCAAAACCTTGAAAGCCTTAATACCTTTGTCTCTAATTCCAATGTTCTTTCTAAAATGGCTGTAGCTCTTTTGTGCTGCCTTTTTCAATGACATTGAGCACACTTCGAGATCCAGTTTCAACCTGACTACAGTTGGGCAGATGCATGCATTTCTCTTTCTAATACAAGCAAATACAACGTTGTCATTACATATGCAATTTCAGATTAAAATACAGCATTTCACAAGAGGCAAAAATTTATTGTATTTAGTTGTGTGTATGTTTTTAAAGCTCGATGTTTCTACATTTCTGTAGTTTCTCTGAAATCGATAAGGCAAAACCCATTATTTTCAATGCCCATTTTGGAGCTTATGAAAGAGAAATGAGTATATTAATGTTGTGACTTAAAATATTCACAGTAAGGAAGGAAGCGCAGATCATTTTTCATTTATGCATTTTGGAACAGTGTGCCTGAAGTGGTAATATATTTATGAGCTGCTTTGAGAATGAACACAAATTATTAACTGGGCAGCACGCAAGAGAGTTGATTAATGGAAGAACTGTTTTCTACATCTCCGATGCCACCCATCGCCTTGCAAACACTGAACTAAATACTTTTGCCTTAGAGGCAATTTAACTAACAATGAGACTTAAACTAGCAGAAAATACTTTGCATGTTACTAATTAGAAAATGCATTCGTTCCTCTCCTCGCCCCTCCTTCTTTCCCAAGCTAACATTTCTTTATTATTCAGATATCTAGTTCTCATCTCCTCCAAGAATCTTGACTGATCTTTGCAGCTGGGTTAAATGCTGCTGCTGTCTCAGCTATGAGGCTCTGTGCTGGCTGTCCCCACCCTGCTTGCTGCATTGCATCCCAGCTCTCCATTTCTTCATTTGCCGTCCTGGTTGGTAATTGTGAGCTCAATGAGTGTGGGAACTATTAATTTTATCCCAGAATCCACAGCACCTAGCTCACTGTCTGGTCAACGTAGACATTCACCAAAATTTTGTTAAGCAAATGAATAAATGGACGAGTCAATGAATGAATCAAACAATGAGTGGAAGAGCCCCTTTAACCAACCATTGCAGTGACAGGTACACAGGAGTCATTTATAGAACTGGTGACATTGTTCTCTCTGTTCTCTAACAGAGAGCTAGCTAGGAAGCGAGGCTCAACTACAGAGAGCTTAGAAATTCTATTGAGATTATGTTGAGTATTATATGCCTGTCATGTCCCTATTAGCAGCTACTAGAATGTACTCCTTGCCTTAAATTTTCCTTTTTTTCTTTTTTTTCTTTTTTGTGAGATGGAGTCTCACTCTGTCGCCAGGCTGGAATGCCATGGTGCAATCTCAGCTCACTGCAACCTCCACCTCCTGAGTTCAAGCAATTTTCCTGTCACAGCTTCCCACGTAGCTGGGACTATGCGCCACCATGCCCAGCTAATTTTTGTATTTTTAGTAGAGATGGGGTTTCACCATGTTGGCCAGGATGGTCTTGATCTCCTGACCTTGTGATCCACCCACCTCAGCCTCCCAAAGTGCGGGGATTACAGGCGTCAACCACTGCGCCAGGTCATTTATTTTGTATTTTAAAGTAAGATTGGAATAGGATTCAACCATTACAGTAATAATGGTAAAAATAATACCATATTGTAATCATCCTGTACATTTGTTCCAGTAAAGCTTTCTATTTACGCATTATTTTAAAATAGGTCATCTTGTGTAATTTCCCCCATTTTCCGAGAAGAAACAGAGCTCTGAGAGATTACAGAACTTTCCCTAAATAATAGGCCTGTGGCCTCCCAGGGTCTGTAAGACACCAGTGTCTATACTGGCCTAATACCCCTTGGAAGCTGTCTGTGCTGTTTGTGATTATTACCAGACTGAGTTCTGTGGTAAGAGCGACATGTTTTTCTGAAAGCTGATGATAATTAAAGAGTAAATTTGTCAAAAATAAATTGACCAAAATGACAAGTGTTCTCAGTCAAAACTTTCTTCACATAATGTTAATTTTTGAACACAATGATCCAGTATTCAAGCTTTGTATGAATCTCTTTAAGCATTGGCATCTGTGCCTCAGCATTTATTTTACTTTCAAAACAATTGTGTGTATCTTTTATGTTGCTATAGAATTTGTTTTTCATACTTTTTCTTTTCTAATTCTAATTTACCTTCAACTTCAATGATGCTAGCTTCCACTTTTCTAAAAATGTTATGACATATCTAATTTTCATGTAAAAGAAAAAAGTTTCAAAAATGAAAGCTGAGAATCACAACTTCCAATGATGATGATTTCTTGGCAACTCTACATTGATTTTTTTAATCTATGTTAAAGTAGTTTGTCCATTTTCTAAGTTCTTTTACTAAAATGTGTTTTAATTTTACATTTCTTTCAGATAGCTATTCCTATTTTACTTCTTTTGATTTTGTTTTCACCATGTTAGACTCTGAATTTATTTTATTTTAAATTACTCTTATGTTATGTAAGCATAATTTTTGCCAATATAATGACATTATATTGCCATCATTTGATAGAAATTCTGAAGTCCGAATTAAAGCTCTTGTAAAAGTTATGTTCCATGCAGATTTAAGACAAACCATAGGCTTAGAAAAATAAACCAAAATGAATGTTCCCAATGAAAGCATGTAAAGATTCACCAATAATTAAAAAGAACATGAGAAACATAATGAGAGCTCGAAGACAGGTAAAAGCATACACAATTACTCAATGGTGCGCCAGGTTACCAATGCATAAAAATTTTGGTTTTGTTCAATTTGTTCTTTAAAGTCATAGTGCAGGGTTTATTGGTTAAACATATTAATTCATATCCTAATGAATGAGCATTCATGATGCTGTGATTTTAGTCACAGATTATTAGGTAACTCCTTAATTACACTGATAGGCTTTGTTTATTTGTTCCTTTTTGACAAGGAGGAGTTTTCACCCTAAAAGACATGTCAATAACCCTGGTCAAGAAATGAGACTGGCCTTAGGATCGAAAGATGGAAGAACTTCCTCATTCACTGCCAAGACAAAAAAATGACGGGAAAGGGCTGTGTGCAAAAAGGCTGGAAGCCCTCCTGACTCAGCCACACCTGCACTGTGTGTGGCCACCAATGCCATGTGATCATTTGTGAATATGTAAACCAGAATTGCTGTGGAGCTATAGAGGTGAGATGGAGATGTCAGATGGGAACAACCATCACTAAAGCAAGTCCCTAGGACCCAGAGATACTGCCTTCTCCCCCTGCACCTTCTGCTAAACAATTGAGGGTGGCAGTTGCCCTTGCCATTGAAGCACTGAGTATTGGGGCCACCAGATTTGTGTGGAGGTGTGTCCAGGCAATCAAAGACATCAGTCAAGGCTTCAGACAAGCCAATGGTGACAGCAACAACAGTTAAAGAGAATGGGCTCCTTCGAGGACCTTTTCCCTATATTCTCTCTCGGCACTCAGCCAGCCAAGACAAATTCCATGGATGTAGTAATAATGTCTGGGGTGCCTAAAATGGAACCGTCACAAAGAGAGATCGGGGTACTCTGGGACAAGAGAAAGATACTCATGGTTGTCAAGGTGGGGGTTTAGAGATTTGATTTTTATATTAAAATAAATGTGCCCTTCTTTTGCACCCCAAATTAGTGAAGCAAGTTTTTTTTTTTACATTTATTCAATAAACCATCACGTGCTGATTTTTATTATGTTGTATTCAAAAGACATAAGAATTAAAAGTTGATGTCCATAATGGACTTGTCATTTAACAGGAGAAAATCTTTCTTAAACCTAGCTCTAACTACTTCCCTAATTTACTTACCCCTAATATAGGTATAGTAAAATTAATTGTAACTCAATGAGTAAAAGAAAATAATCTCAAAAAAACTTGGCAACCCTGTGGTAGTTTTGATAATGAATATTGCAGTAAATTCATTTTGGCAAATAGTTATTCATATAAAGAACTGTGAATGCCACCAGGGACAGGGCGATTTATAGAGATATGGATAAAATTCAGTTCACACCTTAAATAACAATAATAATGGTCATTATACAGACTAATATGTTGAATACACAGTAGTGTCTTTTTTTTTTTTTTTTTTTTTTTTTTTTTGAGACGGAGTCTTGCTCTGTCGCCCAGACTGGAGTGCAGTGGCGCGATCTCGGCTCACTGCAAGCTCCGCCTCCCGGGTTCACGCCATTCTCCTGCCTCAGCCTCCCGAGTAGCTGGGACTACAGGCGCCCGCCACCACGCCCGGCTAATTTCTTTTTGTATTTTTAGTAGAGACGGGGTTTCACCGTGTTAGCCAGGATGGTCTCGATCTCCTGACCTCGTGATCCGCCCGCCTCGGCCTCCCAAAGTGCTGGGATTACAGGCTTGAGCCACCGCGCCCGGCCCACAGTAGTGTCTTTATTCCTTACATCAGTTCTATGAAGTCGATACTATTATTACCTCCACTCTCCAGATGATGATTTCAGTCTAATGATTGACATGTATCCAATTAATGGGAATACAAGGCAGGAAAAAAATAAGGACTAAACATACATATAAATAATGTACTTAAGGAAAGGGAGAAACAATTCCAGGGGGAAGGGTAAACCCATAGAATATTTATATTTCAGTTGAACTAGGAGAATGAGAATAAACTTCACCAGCCATAAATAGTTCAGTGTAAAGTCACCTTGCAACAACCACACCAATATAAGTCACCACAGTATCAAATAATCAGTAAAGATTTGTCTACTTGCACAGAGCAAGTAGACTTGGTAAGCTCCAGCAGGAGCAGCATGTAATAAAACGATTTCTCATTGAGCCTGTGGTTTTTGTCCACTTTCTATTTACACATTGTGTTTACAGGTCCTACAAAGGACAGAAGACAATGTTTTCTTTGAGCTCCTGGACAAATCCACAGCTAGCCCTGGAGAGAAAGTCAGGAATGGGGTCTAGGAAGTTCAGCTAAACTGGGAAGGTGGTTTCCCAACGCATAAAAAAAAAAATCACATGCGATAAGAATGGTTGCTATGGGGCCGGGTGTGGTGGCTCACACCTGTAATCCCAGCACTTTGGGAGGCTGAGACGGGCGGATCACGAGGTCAGGAGATCGAGACCATCCTTGCTAACACGGTGAAACCCCGTCTCTACTAAAGATACAAAAAAAATTAGCTGGGCGTAGTGGCGGGCACCTGTAGTCCCAGCTATTCGGGAGACTGAGGCAGGAGAATGGCGTGAACCCAGGAGGTGGAGCTTGCAGTGAGCCCAGATCGCACCACTGCACTCCAGCCTGGGCGACAGAGCAAGACTCTGTCTCAAAAAAAAAAAAAAGAAAGAAAGAAAAAAATATTAATGGTTGATAGGGGAAAAAATTCTAGTCAGAGTCAGTGTCAAACATCAGGCTTGGGGGTAAACAAGACAACATGGGAAAATACAGAATGCAAATCTCAAGGTAGCAAAGATATGGAGAAAATGATATGGACAGAAAACTATGAATGAGACAGAGATGGAGACTCTCACTTAGGTAGAACTGTTCTGAGTGTTGGGTCTTATCTCTACTTTGGCTACATTTAGGGACGAAAGGGAGCCAAGACCAGAGTGTAGTTTATTCCCAGCCGTGGAGCAAGGCACAGCTACCCAAGGACTTTCAGAATGAAAGCCCAGTCTCAACACAGAACAAATCGAGAACTGAGTGGTTTAGTTTGGAATCTACATCACCAAATTCAGATAAAATAAGTCCAAAAATAAAGTCAAGATCGGATAGATAAAAAGTAAAAACATAAGGGTGACAAGGATAATAGAGCCCAGGTCTAGAGTATTGGTCAAGCTGACCAGTAACACACTGCACTGGGGGTAACCAGACCCTGCAGTTTAGGAGAAGAGGAGGTGCCATTCCAGATGTAATGGTATCAGGGAAATGGGCATCAGACCCAGCGGCTTTCTCACAAGGCTAACAATTTAGTTGTATCACATGCAGCTAATCTCCTCTATGTATACAGTAATTTATAATTTTCCATGCATATTCTTTACTGGCATATCACTTATTTGAAACCAACTTGTGGGGAGAAGAGAGTGGGTATGATTAGTTCCATATACCCGCTATGACTGTGGCAAGCTTTTGGAGATGTTCTAACCCGTAACATTCTTTAGATTGTTTTCTTTTCTTCGCAAATGTAAAGACCTTCCATTGCTAAGAAAAGTAAATATGTCAGTCTGCTCTGTGCTCACCACCCTCACTATGTAATACAAAATTTTCAAAGCAAAATTACTGATTCATTTCTGCTTCTTACTCACCAGAAGAATTATTACGCTGGTGTCATATAGACGGCCAGCAGAGTGTCAGAATTCTCTCTCAGAATGTTAACATTCTTTTTCTGCCTACTTCCCCAATATTACTTTCCAGTTTTTGAAAGCTCCTGGCTTTGTGAACTCACAGTACCAAACCATGAATGATAGATGAAAAGAAAAATTCTATCCTTTCTAACTAATAAACTGGAGGATTTCAGACAATGCTCCCAATTTCTCAGACGAAAGGAGATTCCAATTATTTGCAGGAATACAATAACATAAAAAACAACAACAACAATTGTATGGAAAACAAAATTATTTTCATGGGGCAGAGGAAGGAAAAAATAAAAGAGAAGCATTAGAAAGAGAGGTAATTTATGTTGCAAAGGGTATAATTTTTTTTCCTTTCATGTTTTAATGTTTTTGTCTACAACAAGGCAATCTGAAAATAAAAATTGTTGACATACACGCCCCTCACCTGTCCTACTCAAATTTATCTTCTTTGCCTACTGCGTGATGTTTTAATAATTGGGCCTACTTTATTTTCCATTGTGTTCATTTTAATTCAGCCAGTGTCATGATGGAATTGTGACTATTTCTTAATCAAAGCAAACAGCACACCACTCAATCCATCCAGACTTTCACCAACCATGCTGGCTCCATGAGACTGTTCAGCTCTGGCCACACTGAGCTGCCCACCTCCCTGTGGCTTTGATCCTGGGCTTGATGAGGCAGCCAGGGCAGGAGCCTGAAGGGACCAGACTGCTGGAAACCACTGCTGATTCCCTCTCTTCCCCACAGAGACACATTTCAGAGTTTTAATTCCTGTTTTGCCATTTAGCAGCTTTATAATCATAGGCAAGTTACTTAAACTCCATGAGTCTATTATTTTCTAATCAATAAGTTGAAAGCAGCAATGTCAGCTAAAGTCTCCTATTAAAGACTAGTTGTAACATATGCAAAGCATATGGTGTCTGGAACATAATGCATTAAGTAACTGTTAACTATTAATTCTTGGTTTTTTAATATGAGAAATTAGAGATTCAGTCCTCCTTGATTAAGGACATTAGTTCTTGTTTCAGCTATTCTTATAAGTGCCTATTCTTGGTTATTACACTTAATTCTGTCTATAAAATAAGTGTTATAACTCCAGCATCTGAAAATGAAGTAATAAGTTAGCCAATGGTAAAAAAAAAAAAAAAAAAAAAAAAAAAAGACAGCATATTCTATTTCCTTTTTGATTAATACTGTCAATCAAAATTATATCATTAATGGAAAATGACATGCAGATCAGCTTGTATTGTCTTAGAAACAGCATTCAAGCTCAGAGGAGAGAGTCCTGGACTTGGAGCTAGGCAGATTTGACCTTGAATGACAAGACTATCCCTTAATTGTTGTTTTGCACTTGAGCAAGTCATTTAGGCTCCTTTTTCCAGCTTGATTCAGAAAAGTATCCATTGAGATCATAGGACTGTTTTAAAGGCTAGAGATGCTGTGATAACAGTATAACCTCTAAGAGTTACCGTTTCCTTACCTGGTAAATGAGTACAATAAAAGCCAGCATCAACTCTTGCCTGACAACCATAAAACTTTAACTGTTCTGTTCTCACTCTTATCCTGTTCCTCCCCCTGCCCCACTGCCCATCTTTTCTCCCCACAAAATGACACAATCTGCTAAAATATGTAAATTGCAAATCAGCAGGCTTCCTTGCTCAGCCCTCACTAGTGGCCTCCTAACACAAGCAGAGCCAAATCTGTGAAGCTCCGGGCACGGCCCCGAGGCCCTGGGACCTGCCCTGCCCACGTTCCCACCACACATCCGCTCACTGTCCCCTCTGCTCAGTGGCTCCAGACACACTGGCCGTCCCTTCTTCAAATGTGCTGAGCTCTTTTCTACCCAGGACTTCTGCATGTGCTGCTTTCTGTGCCTTTTCCCTTGAACTATGGAGCGTTTGATCCCTCCCCTTAGTAAGGCCATCCCTCCAACGCCACCTCTCAGAGAGACTTTCTCTCACCTTTCCATCTAAAACAGTCACTCTCTCATTCTGTCCATCTTTGCTCTCACCTTATTTAACTTTCATTCCTAACAGTCACCATTGCCCATAACTATTTCACATATCTGTGTATTTATTTAGGGTGTTTTTCCCATCATAATGTAATCTTCCTAGGGGCAGGATCTTGATGCTGTGTTCACGACATTATTCTTGGTACATAGACCAGTGCCAGCACATAATGGGTGATCAACATATATTTGTTGCCTGTCTGAATAAACAAATGGCTCCAAGTCCATGTGATGATTAAATGAGATACGATAGGTAGTGAGAGCTGAGTGCCTGGCCTCAAGTGGATACTCAAAAAATGAACTAGAAGGACAAGATTCTTGTACTGATTCAAACATACCGAGATCCTACTCACAGGATTTATGGACACCCTGATGGTCTTGTTATCATAACAGGTCCTCACTGTGATTTTGCAAGCACAGTAAAGGAGAATGGGAGTCCTTTATGGCAGAGAAAATGAGAATGAAAGTGTTCATTCAAGAACAAAGCAAAAACTGCAAGGGCCCAGGATGGGGATGTACACATCTGAGGCTAGGGACAAGGAGGAAGTTGAAACCCAGGCCAAGAAATGACCATGATATCACAGCAGGCTTGCCTGGGAAGAGAGAGGTCTTAACTGGAAAGAAAGGGTTAGGGAGAAACTCCTTGGGGAAATGAACATCAAGGCTTTGGTGATCCTGGAGGCTCGGCCCTGTATGTGAAATGTCTCAAAGAGATAGGACATTTTTTTCTTTTTGAAGACTCTCCATCTCCTCATTTTCTTACATCAGTGGTCTGTTGATCCTCCTACCTAAATGTGGGCCCCCTCCCTAGGGTCCTTGCCACAGCTCTGCCTCAGGTGTTTATTATCGCTCATTTGGACAATTGCAATTACAACTCATTATTGACCATCTCGGACTTGCTCTGCATGGCTGTAATTTACATTATATTTAAATTTATCTTCATGATTGATTTTATCTTTTTATGTTTTTAATTGTATTATTTTCTGAAGGAGAAAATACTAGGGTTTGAGTAGAATGACATTAAGTTTAAAAATCTGCAGCAAAAGTTCTCAAAAATTGTCATGAGGGGGGCATTGCAAAGGGAATTCACATATGCTACTGATGCTCAATTGCCTTCTCTAAAGTCTTACTAGAGGGCAATTGAGCAATATGTGTCAAAACCTAAAATAACCTAGCAATTCCACGTAGGGGAATTTTTGCCTAAGTCAGTGTAATGGTTAGCTGTATGAGTCAACTTGACTGGGCTAAGGGATGACCAGATAGCTGGTAAAACATTATTTCTGGGTGTATCTGTGAGGGTGTTTCCAGAAGAGATTAGCATTTGAATCAATAAACACAGTAAACAAGATCCACCTTCACCCATGTGAGTGGACATCCTCTAATCTGTTGAGAACCTACATAGAATGAAAAGGAGGAAAGGCAGATTTGCTTTGAGCCGGGACATCCACCTTCTCCTGCCTTCAGATATCAGCACTTCTCACCCTCTAGTATTTGGACTTGAACTGAGCTAACTACCAGCTTCCCTAGTTTTCCAGCTTGTGGATGGCAGATCACGGGACTTCTCAGCCTCCAAAGTTGCATGAGCCAATGTCTCACAATAAACCTCTTTCTATCTATCTATCCTATTGTTTCTGTTTCTCTGGCCAACCCTGACTAATGCAGAAAGTAACTGAATAATTATTCAAATGAATATATAAGGCACATTCATTGTATCATTATCTTCAATAGTGAAAAACTAGAAACATCCAAATTGGCTATCATGTGATATAAATAAGTTATAGTACATTTAAGGAATTTATTATATATACAGTAAAAAGATAAGATACATTGAAACATACACACATATGGATATAGAGTTATAGATACTGTTAAAGAAAAACTTCAGACAAATTAAATGTAACAGAATTTAACTGAGTGGAGTATGATTCATGAATCACGCAGCCCACTGAACCAGAATAGGTTCAGAGAGACTCAGGTGCTGCAGTGGGGTTGAAGAAAATTTATGGGCAGGAAAAGGCAAGAGACGCAGAAAACAGAAGTGAGGTATAGCCACAGCTGGATTGGTTACAGCTTGGTATCCGGCTTATCTGAGCACTGTAAAGTCTTGGCCACCTTTGAGCAGCCAAAACACAGTGATTGGTACAACAGTAGGTTACAGACTGTTTACATGCCTAGTTTGGTTACAGTGGAACGTACACAGGTTCCACTATGTATGGAGAAACCTTTAGCCAGAACTTAAAATGTGTAAGGAGGCAGCTTTAGGTTAAACTTAGTTTAACAACATAAATCTAGAACTATATATATATATATATAAAAGCCAGGCGTGGTGGCTCACAGCTATAATCCTAACACTTTGGGAGGACGAGGTGAGCTAATTGCCTGAGTTCAGGAGTTCGAGACCAACCTGGGCAGCACAGTGAAACCCCATCTCTGCTAAATTACAAAGAATTAGCTGGGCGTGGCGATGTGTGCCTGTAGTCTCAGCTACTCAGGAGGCTGAGGCATGAGAATTGCTTGAACCCGGGAGGCGGACGTTGCAGTGAGCTGAGATCACACTACTGAACTCCAGCCTGGGCAACAGAGCAAGACTCCATCTCAAAAAAAAAAAAAAAATGAAGTATATACAAGTATATGGATATATGCATACATAGAAGGATATATAAAAAAAGATGAGAAGATTTTTCTCACATATTGTGAATTGTAAGAGTTAGGTCACAGACTAGTATATATAGCTCCACTTTTATTGAAAATATAGTATTCACATATATGTACTTATTAACCACATTAAAAAGTTTAAAAGCTAAAAGTATATTTGCCAAAGTTACCAATAGTTCTCTCAGAAAAGTGGATTAAGATAGAGTTTTTGTTTTGTTTTCTATATACTTCTGTCTTGTTTGATGTGTTAAAGGTTAACTGGTACACTTTAATAATAAGATGAATTGTAAAGAGATTTCTGTCTGGGAAAGAATAACTTTCATCTGCTACTTTTTATTCTTTATGGTATATACTTATTATAGTTCTGTCTCTTTTTTGTAAAATGTACCCATGAAAATATGAGGATATTCTGTGTTCATGCTTGCAATCCATCCAGTTTTGGGGTTTTTTTCAGACAGAGTGTCACTCTGTGGCCCAGGCTAGAGTGCAGTGGTGCTATCTCAGCTCACTGCAACCTCCACCCCTCGGGTTCAAACTGTCCTCCTGCCTCAGTCTCACATGTAGCTGGGATTACAGGCACTCGTCACCACGCCCAGCTAAATTTTTGTATTTTTACTAGAGACGGGGTTTCACCATGTTGGCCAGACTGCTCTCAAACTCCGGACCTCAGATGATCCACCTGCCTTGCCCTCTCAAAGTGCTGGGATTACAGACATGAGCTACTGTGCCTGGCCCCACAATCTATCCAGTTGTTTAGGAACGTGTGTATATCATGTATTGAGATTTACCCTCATGTTTGCTTTGAAATAGATATGAGTATAGACCGTTAGAAAACATCAATGTATTTTTAATACATTCATCTTATAATATTGTAGATTAAAACAAATGGATTCTAAAATCCAATAGAAGAATGTATGTAAAGATTAAACCCTGGAATCAAAGAAGCTTGTGTATCTGGCAGCGGATATAACAGATAAATGGCTAGGTTGGAAGAATTTGAGGGACTGTGTCCGAGTAACGCCATGACCAGATTAGACTATTGTATTTTTAGTTTGTTTCAGTTTATTGTTTTTTTAAATTTATCAAAACTTTTGTTCTTCCTTCTAATCTAATCTAATCAAAGGTAATGGGCTTTATTCTGAGACAAACATGGTTTAAAAGAACACAATTTCTAAGGTTCCAAGAGCTGAGCTACATGTTACATATTAACTTTATGATCATGGCTTTCTCACTGATTCTGGAGACTAAGTCTCTTCACTTGTAAAACAATAGGAGGTGTTCCCTCACAGAATTCCCCCTAAGGGGAAAGCATTTTCAAAATTATTATCCCTTTTTTGTCAGCATTCCTGCAAAATTTCCAGAGGCCACCCTGGTTGCTAGGTCTCAGGAATTTTTTTTTTTTTTTTTTTTTTTTTTTTTAATAAAAGATCTTCTCCAGGTGCAGTGGCTCACACCTGTAATCCCAGCCTTCTGGGAGGCCGAGGTGGGTGGATCACCTGAGGTCAGGAGTTTGAGACCAGCCTGGCCAACTTGGCGAAACCCCATCTCTACTAAAAGTACAAAAATTAGCCAGGTGTGGTGGTGCATACCTATAATCCCAGCTATTTGGGAGGCTGAGACAGGAAAATCGCTTGAATCCGGGAGGTGGAGGTTGCAGTGAGCTGAGATCACACCATTGCACTACAGCCTGGGCAACGAGAGTGAAACTCCGTCTCAAAAAATAATAATAATAAAATAAAATTTTAAAAAAGGTCTCATTATTTGAGTCCAAGTAGGAGGGATGAAAGGTTTGGAGAGTTTAAGAAAAATTTGGATTCAAGTCTTACCTGCACAACTTGCTTTCTCAATGTCCACAGACAAACCAACATGGTTTGCATCCTCGTCTGAAAAGTGAAATTTCTAATCCTTGCTTCACGGTGTGGTTGTGCAGCTCAAATTAGACAATGGATATAAAAATGCTTCCTAAACTATTATGTGTCCTATAGATTAAAGCTAGCATTAATAGCATGGATATTGACAATATATATTAATTGCTGATTCTTTTCATATTACATTAATAATATCAATGAGTACTATTTATAAGAATTATAGGGTGATCATGGAACTTAGAATCATGGTGTAATCAATAACCTACCAAGCTTTAGAGTCAAGGCTCTCAAAACATATACTTTGATATCTGAAGCCTACATATTATCTGAACCTTTATCAGGCGCCTTTGAGGGTCCAGGTTTTTCTAGGAAATGCTGTGCTTTGGAAGGTCCTGTATACAGGACTGATAAATGCTCACCTGGCTGGAGTGGGTTTGTTACCGGAAAGGGGTCCTGATTCAGACTCCAAGAGATAGTCTTGGATCTCGCACAAGAAAGAATTTCGGGGCAGTCCATAAAGTAAAAGCAAGTTTATTAAGAAAGTAAAGAATAAAGAATGGCTACTCCACAGGCAGAGCAGCCGCTTGGACTGCTGGACTAAAAATACCTATAGTTATTTCTTGATTATATGCTGGACAGGGGATGGATTATTCATGAGTTTTCCAGGAGAGGAGTAGGTAATTCCCAGAACTGAGGGTTCCTCCCCCTTTTAGACCATATAGGGTAACTTCCTGATGTTGCCAAGGCATTTGTAAACTGTGATGGTGCTGGTGGGAGTGTCTCTTAGCATGCTAATGCATTATGATTAGCATGCAATGAACAGTGAGGACGACCAGAGGTCACTTTCCTCGCCATCTTGGTTTTGGTGGGATTTGGCTGGCTTCTATACCACATGCTATTTTGTCAGCAAGGTCTTTATGACCTGTCTCTTGTGCCAATCTCCTGTCTCATCCTGTGACTTAGAATGCCAGACCTCCTGGGAATGCAGCCCAGCAGGTCTCAGCTGTATTTTACCCAGCCCCTATTCAAGATGGAGTCACTCTGGTTCAAAGACCTCTGACATTTTGACTGGCACAGAATAGCGTCTCTCTCACTCCCCCTAACATTTCTCTCTCACTGATGGAATCCTGCACTGTGAGGCGATTGGGCCCTGACACTGGGCAGAGCCAGGATGCTTGTCCCCAGTGCACACAATCGGTGTCCTTTCTTCTTGCCTTATTTCTACCTTTTAAAAGAACAAGGAATCTAATAAAATAAAATTATCTATGTGAAGAACTTTGTAATGCAAAAAGAGCTAGTACTGATGTTGGCTTTTCTTCAGGGTTTTTATTTTCATCATTTATGTTAAAAACTATATTGGGAGCCGGCTGGCCCGCCATCTGTGGCTGCACCTTCTGTAGAGCACGCTGTGCGTGCGATCACTGTGCTCTGGGTCACTTCTCATGCCGTACTGGGAGCAGTTGTTAAATAGGACTTCCGAAGCTGAAAAGCAAGCATTGTGACCCCTTATCATCATTATGTGAACTTGGCATTATCCTCTTGCCAAAAACATCTGCCTGAAAGATTGCTGCAGGAAGCAACTGGTAAAAAGTAAGATTCTAGCTTAGCCTGTCATTCACTTTGCTCGAATTAAACCCATTTGCATTTCTAAAATGTATTAGTTCTATTCAAAGCCTGCCATAGAAATGGAAATGGCCTTGGGGAACAGCCTGTTCCTAATCAGTGATCCTGGAAGATGAGGCAGTGGCTGACTTTGAAACCCAACCTAGCTTTCTCTGCAGGAAACCCCAGATGCAAGTTTCCAAAGGTAATCAGATGTAAATGCCACTTTCCTTCTGAGTGCCACTAATTACCCAGGGTCCTGGCACTCGGAGCTGTCAGAGCTGATTCAAGAGCCAGAGAAGAGAATTTCCTGTAGAGGATATGAGACAAAAGTTGCAAAACAATAACTGCAAACCAAAAAGCCATTCTTTTTATTTATTTACGTATTTATTCTTATTTATTATTATTATTATTTTTGAGATAGAGTCGCGCTCTGTTGCCCAGGCTGGAGTGCAGTGGCATGATCTCGGCTCACTGCAACCTCCACCTCCTGGGTTTGAGCAATTCTGCCTCAGATTCTTGAGTAGCTGAGATTACAGATGTGCACCACAACACCCAGCTAATTTTTGTATTTTTAGTAGAGACGGGGTTTCACCTTGTTGGCCAAGCTGATCTCAAACTCCCAACCTCAGGTGATCCACCAGCCTCAGCCTCCCAAAGTGCTGGGATTAAAGGTGTGAGCCACCGCTCCTGGCCCAAAAAGCCATTCTTAAATCTTTAGTGAACTTCTGTTGGATAGGAAAGGCAGAAGAAAAGCCACTGGTTAAAAGTTGAAAGGGTTCTAAAATCCTGGTTCTATAAAGGAAGGGATTAATGAGCAGTTAAACTCAGAAAAACAATCAGTAGGAGAAAAACAAAAACTAAAAGTTATTTATTTATTTACTTATTTATTTATTTAGGTCAATTTCATGCGCATCCATGTGAAGAGACCACCAAACAGGCTTTGTGTGAGCAACAAGGCTATTTATTTCACCTGGGTGCAGGCAGGCTGAGTCCGAAAAGAGAGTCAGCAAAGAGAGAAAGGGGTGGGGCCGTTTTATAGGATTTGGGTAAGTAAAGGAAAATTACAGTCAAAGGGGGTTGTTGTCTGGCGGGCAGGGGTGGGGGGTTACAAGGTGCTCAGTAGGGGAGCTTTTGAGCCGGGATGAGCCAGGAAAAGGAATTTCGCAAGGTAATGTCATCAGTTAAGGCAGGAACAGACCATTTGCACTTCTTTTGTGGTGGAATGTCATCACTTAAGGCAGGAACTCGCCATGTGGATGTGTACGTGCAGGTCACAGGGAATATGATGGCTTAGAGGCCTGACAGTTAAGGTCTCATTCTGTCACCCAGGCTGGAGTGCAGTGGTGTCATCTCAGCTCACTGCAGCCTTGACCTCCCAGGCTCAGGTGATCCTCCCACCTGAGGATCATGCCAGGCCAATTTTATGTATATTTTCGTAGAGACGGGGTCTCACCACGTTGCCCCGGCTGGTCTCAAACTCCTGGGATCAAGTGATCTGCCTGCCTCAGCCTCCCAAAGTGCTAGGATTACAGATGAGCCACCACAACCCACCTAGTTTTTTATTTTTTATTTATTTATTTTATTTTATTTATTTTTTTTTTTTTTGAGACGGAGTCTCACTCTGTCGCCCAGGCTGGAGTGCAGTGGCCGGAGCTCAGCTCACTGCAAGCTCCGCCCCCCGGGTTCACGCCATTCTCCTGCCTCAGCCTCCTGAGAAGCTGGGACTACAGGCACCCGCCACCTCGCCCGGCTAGTTTTTTGTATTTTTTAGTAGAGACGGGGTTTCACCGTGTTAGCCAGCATGGTCTCGATCTCCTGACCTCGGATCCACCCATCTCGGCCTCCCAAAGTGCTGGGATTACAGGCTTGAGCCACCGCACCCGGCCTAGTTTTTTATTTTTTAATGAGTCACTAAAAATTGTTACTGAGAACTGGTATGTTCGAAAACCAGCAATGATGATCCATGAGTGTGTCATCTGTCCCTTCACACGAGTCTACAAGCAGTGCCAGCCCAGCACTATCCCAGACATTAGTTGTCACTCTGAGGTCAGACAAATGCCCCACATGATTTATTGGTATTTGGGAGAGTTCCCAAACTTTCATCATGTTTCCCAGAGCCAGATTCTTCTGGGGTTAGAACTAGGCTCACAATTATAATTACAAACATGGATTCATCATGTAACACTCCAAAAAGTCCAAACACCCATAATGGATATTCATTTGCACCTTGCAAAACATCACCAGACGCTGCATCCACCAAGGTGCTTGAGTAGTGAGTGAGCCTAGCACATGTCCGCATGGCTCTGTGATTTGCCACCGTTACTGGGTACATGACAGATTTTGTGAAAGATAAAATGCTTCTGAGTGAAAAACAGCTCTCACATGAAAAAAAAATGCATGAATAAAATTTAAAATATTTTTCTTAGAAAGGTATGCACGGGAAATACCTGCCTGTTGATTGAAATGTGATTTTGGGATGACATCTTCAATCTATTCTACCTTTTTTTTTTTTAACCGGTGAATTTTGAGATTCACAGAAGTTCTCAGGCCTGGCCCCCTGAAACTGCTGAGGACCTGCTGTATTTGCCTGCCTCAATTCCCACCTGCCCTTTTGGGAATTCCAGGCCCTCAAAGTTTCTTCTATTTCAGGGAGCCTACAGGAGATACCACATATGTTTATTCAGTAACTAATTATTGTGCCCCAACTGCTGTACACTGCGTCCAAAAATGGGAATACAATGGTATTGTATTGAAACAGAAGTGGCCTCTGCTGGGATGGGGCGCTCCTATAAAATCATCGTTGATTTCCCTCCTATTCCGATCCCCAGATGGACTAGGCATCAGATTCTCTGGAAATCTCAGACATTGCTGGGGATCATGAAAAATGAAATCATTATTGTATTTGGTTCCTATGGCTGCTGAAACATATTACTACAATCTCTGTAGCTTAAAACAACACAAATCTGTCAAATGACGGTTGTGTAGGTTGTGTGCAGATATTCGGAATGAGTCTTGTGGAGCTAACACCAAGGTGTCAGCAGAACTGCTTTCCTTTTGGAGGCTCCAGCTGAAAACCCATTCCTTGCCTTTTCCCTCTTCTAGAAGCAAATCACTCAAAGCTTTGCCTTCATCAGCACACTCCTTCCCTGAATCTGGCCCTGTCACTTCTCTCTTATAGGACCCTTGGGATTACCTCGGGCCCACCAGATGATCCAGGGTAAACTATCCATCTCAAGATCATTAGCTTAATCATTCTGCTGTGAAGTCCCTTTCGCATGGAAGGTGACATCTGCACCCGTTCTGGGATCAGGTTATGGCCATCTTTGAGGAGCCTTTATTCTGTCTGCCACAATTCCTATCATTGCCAAAGCTGCTGACAAATGCTATGGTGAACCCCAGTGCACAAGATAACAGTACCATTTTATGTCACTGGGAAAAAAAAAATGCTTTCACAGTTTCTTTATTCTTTTAAAAGTATGTTAAATCAAGTTTAGCCTAAAGCTGCTTCCTTACATATTTTCAGTTCGGCCTAAAAGTTTCTCTGTACATCGCGAACTGTAACCTAGATAGAGTTGTAAAGGGACTGTAGCCTACTCTTGTGCCAGTCACTGAGTTTTGGCCAAAGGTGGCAAGTTGTTCAAACTGTGTTCATATAAGACAGACGCCAAACAGTAACCAATTGGGCTGTGTCTGTACCTCACCTCCAATTTCTCTACATCATTTTCCTTTCTCTGTCTACAAATCCTCTTCCACCACACGGCTGTGCTGGAGTCTCTGAGCCTACTCTGGCTCAGAGGCTGCCAGATTCGCAATTCTTTGCACAATTAAACTTCTTAAAATTTAATTCGGCTAACTTTTTTCTTTTAACAAGCATTTATTACACACCTATTGAGTGCCAGCATTATTCGCAGAGCTGGGCTTAGTGATCAACGGCAAGATAATGTTCCTGCCCTCCAAAACACCTGTATGTCTCATTTGGGGGAAACGGGCAGTAATTATGCAAAATGTAACCAATATCATTTAAATACTGACAAGTCCTCTGAAGAAATAGAAGAGAGTGATACGGCATGTGACTGGGGAGGTGCTGGCCACAGGAAACCTTTCTGAAGAGGTGAGTTGAAGCTGAGACCTAGACATGTGTGGAAGCAGCTAGGAAGAGAGCCCGAGGAGCCCTCCAGACAGAGGAAGCAGCTGACGCAAAGCCTGTGGGTAGGAATGAACCTTGCACACTGGGGAAGGCCAGTGTGACCAGGGGTAGGGAAGTCGGGAGAGTGGAGCTAGATGGAGAGTGGTGATACAGGCTGAGGCCAGATTGCAGAAAACCTTTGTAGGCATGGTAGATGATTTGGCTTTGTCGTGGGAGCAATGGAATGCCAAGAGAGGTGTTTTTTTGTTTTTTGTTTCGTTTTGTATTGTTTTTAAGTGACCTAATCTAAATTGCTAAATGAAATCTTTGTTTATCTTATGGAGAATGGACTTTTTGGGAAGCAGGGATATGGGTTTGAAGATAAGTTCAGTAATCTAGGCAAGAGATAATGGTAGTTTATTGTATAATGGAAGTTATACAATAATATTTATATATATAAATTGGACTCAGTATATATTTTTGAATATTTTTTATCCTTCCGGTGGATGAAGATGCAAAAAAAAAAAGACTCAAAGAAAACACTTGCTTTTTTCTCAAGAAGGTATGTAGATTTGCTTAGGAAGAATGGGAAAACAGGAACACAAATGGATTACAAAGGTTGGTGGGGGCAGCAGAAGTGAAGCTCCATTTGGAATAAGTCAAGTCTGATGGCTATTAAACTTGAAAGAGGAGATTCAGATCCACAGTTGGAGATCTGAGCCTGAAGCTTAGAGGAATGGCCAGGGAGAGAAATATAAATGAGGAGTCATCTGAGATACAGAGACACCCACACCATCTTCTGTGGGTGACCCTCTTTCTAGGCACTCTGCTGCTATCACCAGTGTGGTCAGTTCTCTGAAACCCAGATGCTGCAAAGACAGTTGGACTCTGGGAAAGAGGAGAAGCAGCCCCTGGGCACAGAGAGTTATCCATGTCCTGGAATCCACAAAGTCAATTTCAGGCTGAATGAGACTCCACTGATCTCTGGCCCATCCCAAGTCCCTGTGTGGGAATGGGGGCTCAACAAGGAAGGAGCCACCAGGAAAAGATGCCACAGTCTAAAGGAGAAACTATACTCTGGTGTCCTTGGGGGCAGGCATCAGCAGCAGCCTGAGTGTGTTTGTCCCAGACCACTTTAAAAATATTTAATTATTTGCCAGTATATTAAACTTCAGAGGGTTTTTTCCTTCTTGAAAATTATGAAAAGGCATAATAATCCAAAGCCCACATTTCCTCTTGGCAACCATCAGTTGCAGCTGACACAGCTACTCTCTAGTCACCACCGTACTCACTCAGAAGGGCATTAAGGCCTGCACCTTAAATAAATGAAAAGGCAAATTATGCAGAGGAAGAAAAAAATCACTGTTCCTGCCATTGGGCCAATAGAATCCCCAGCCAAATGCTGCCACCCCAAAACATTGTTGTATTCCACTGAGCAAAGGAATAAGATCCACTTGCTATAAAGGTCCAGTCCTCCATGAAGGATCCTGGTCACCCATCAAGATTTAGGGACATGGGCTTGCAAAGGTCATGAAAAAAGTCAGCTCTCACTTCTCCCACAATTTTCTAGTACAAAATTTTTCTTTGCAGAAACATAGCTTATATGATACCTAGATAGCAGCTTCTAATGTACCTTCTCTCAATTACCCAAAGCCACCCTACCCCACCAAAAAAAAAAAAAAAAAGCCTGCAAATACAGAAAAAAAGGTGAAAACTCAAAGCACACCAAACAATAAACCTGACAGGCAGCTGAAAGTTACGATCTGGAATTTTCTCCTAGAAAGAACAGATTTTTAAGGAAAAAAAAAAAAAAAAGAGTGGCCAGAGTTCAGCAAGTAGTAGACTCCCATTTCTCTAAATGATGGTGCCCTTTCATAAGTCCCCAATATCATCCACTGGCCCAGAGACCCCAGGCTTATCCTAACCATGTACAGCTATCTCTCATCTTAACCTATCAGGTGGTGATCTGAGTATTGATCTCTTTCTTCAAGCAAGGCTATGACCATCTTCAATCTCCACACCAAATTTAGAAAGTAAAAACAACTGGACATGAAAGTTATATAGAGTAGTGCTGGCGCATGTTATCTCAGAGGCCAGTCCCATCAAAGATAACCCAGTTGTTAGGCAGGAGTCTCTTGCTTTTTGAATATCTGGTTAAAATTGATTCAACCTCCCATTCTATTTCTGTGCATCATAAGGGTACTCATATTCTCAAGAGCATCCTTTTTGTCCTGGCTCAGCAGGTGATGTCTTAGCAGTGCTTCAACTCAGATCCAAAATGCCTCATCTTCCTTGATTCACCAACAAAAATTATTCCTTCAAAGGACTAGTGAATACAGAAGCATTTGCTTGAGATGACCTGGCTGGAGGCACAGAGAACAAAGGAGGGTTTACATAGCAGAACTACACTGAATCAACCAGGTAAGGCTAAGCTAACAAATGACCCCCAAATCTTACTGATTTCCAGTAATAAAGTTGTACTGTTCATTCACCCTACACGCACATCACAGTCGGCTCTGGCTCTGTTCCCATTTTCTTCTTCATGGACCAAAGCCGGCAGAGCATTTGTTACCTGGAAGAGGGCCAGTCATCACAGAAGAGGGAATCATTCACTCACAAACTCTTAAAGCTTTTGCTTGGAAAACCATGCACATCAATTTCACTCATGATTGATTGACCAAAGCAAGTCATATGGCCGAAACTGAGTACTAAGAGTGTGGAAATGTATAATCCTCCCACAGTGGGTGGTACCAAATATAGATGAACAGTAATACAATCTACCACATCAGCATTTTAAAATGCAGGAGTAGATATCATCATCTTAAAATACTTTGGCAAGACCCTAGGAGGCTCGGTAGTAGTCCTCACCTCTCTACTGCTTCTTTCCTGCCCTCCAGAGCAATCCAATTCTTCCCCTTGTCTCATGCAAAACTCCTTAAATTTTAGCTGTTGTCAATACACAAACCCTCTACCCCAACCCCTTATCTAGGAATTTTGTTCAAGCAAAGAATGTTGGTGTCAATTGCTAAAATAATGTTTCCTCTGTCTGATTACACAAGAAAATTCTAAGTAGGAGAGGTAAAAGTAGAACCCTGAATGCTGAAATGGCAATTTTGCATCATAATTTGTGCCAATTCCAAATACCAGAAAAGCCACAGTAGGCTTAGGGAAAAGCTGCCATTTTGGAAGGGCAGAGGAGTGCCAAGAGAAAGCTTTCTAGAAGCTGGGCATTGGGTTCAGACCCACTCATGCCCATCTACCTTCAGCTCTAGCTCTAGCTCAAAAAAGATTCCAACAAAGCCCGTGAATAGAGAGCAGAGCTCAGGGCACTCTGCTGGCAAAGACCTATTCAAGATATATCTCATCTTTGTTTTGTTTGTGAGATTGGTAAAAGAAAAAAGCATCTTTTAGTGGGCTTATTGGCTCTTTGCATAACTTTCTTCTAAAGTGCATGTTCAAGTGATTTGTCCAATAAGAAAAAAGTCAAATAACTCTAATTTTTAAAAGGGGCAAGCAATTTGATCAGGAGCTTTGCAAAAGTGCATGCCCAAGTGTCTAATGGACAAATGAAAAGATACCAACACTTATCTTTTTAAAAATTAACTAAAATAAACAACAAAATTACTATAATATACAGTTTTAGTGAGGATGTACTGTAACTGAAAACCTTAAATATTGAGAATATAAATTATTATGAACACAGTTAATAACTAGTTGGTTGTATCTACTAAATATAGACCTACTCTATGAACCACCCTGCCTACTCATAGTTTCATACCCAAGGGAAATGAGTACATTTCCCACAAAAATAAATAAACAAGATTATTTACAGCAGGTTTATTCATAATTGCCAAAAGCTGAAAACAACCCCACTGACCATCAACAGAAGAATGAATACATAAATTATGGTATAGTCAAATAACGGACTACTTCTACCAATTAAAAAAATAACCAAACATTGATACACACATAATTCGGATGAATCTTTAAAACCTAGTATGTGCAAAATAAGCCAGACAGAAAAAGTGTGTACCACATCTATATGCAGTTCAAGAGTAAGAAAACTTGCCAGGCGCGGTGGCTCAAGCCTGTAATCCCAGCACTTTGGGAGGCCGAGACGGGCGGATCACGAGGTCAGGAGATCAAGACTATCCTGGCTAGCACGGTGAAACCCCGTCTCTACTAAAAATACAAAAAATTAGCTGGGCGAGGTGGCAGACGCCTGTAGTCCCAGCTACTCGGGAGGCTGAGGCAGGAGAATGGCGGGAACCCGGGAGGCGGAGCTTGCAGTGAGCTGAGATCCGGCCACTGCACTCCAGCCTGGACGACAGAGCCAGACTCCGTCTCAAAAAAAAAAAAAAAAAGAGTAAGAAAACCTAACTGACAGTGATCAAAGTCAAAATGGGATTCTTCTGAGGGAGAGTATTGATGATAAAGGCGCAGAAAAGAACCTTGACGGGTTCTGAAAATGTTCTCTATCTTAATCTGTATGGTGATTACACAGATGTATATAAAATTTTACCAAGCTCTACATAAGGTAATTGTTCTTCACATGCTTGCAGTCTGTGTGATACACCTTTATGCTTCTCATTTCACCAAAAAAAAAAAAAGGGAACTTTGCCAACTCCCATGAGAAAACAAATTTTTCCATTTCAAAAATAATCTTGAAACTGTGAGGTTTAAAAACAAAATTCAGGGTGCATCTCGAAAGATTGGTAAAAACTGATCAGGTAAAAAAGGAAATCAAGTTTCAAAGACTGGGAAGTAAGACCAAATAAGAACCATTGAGAAGATTATAATCAGCGTGGAACCAACAGGAAATACATGTGAAATATTCTGGATTATTAACATCTTGAGAAACTTGCTCTTGGATTTCCAGAAAAATAGGAATCATTATGAAAATGCAAAGTCATCTAAAGGGCCTACGTCAATGATTCATTTACATGAATTAGTTTTTCACTCTGGAAAATAAACAAAGAAACTGGTGCTCTCTTCTTTCTGAAGATGGAATCCAGTAGTTACCAAAGGTCTGGCTTGAATTTTAGCATCTACATCCTCATCCCAGATGCACGGCAGAGGATTAATAAAAACACAAGTCAAATTGTTTTCTCTGCAACCATCAGCAGCATTCTTCATTTGTAAGAATAAAGTCTTGGGTCCCCTTATTATCATTCTTCTTGTCCTCCTCAATTATGCCTGGGCAGAATGCCTGTGGGATATAGACTAGTGACTAAAAGTGTCCTATTCATTACCATGAATGTCAGCCTTTCAACGCAGACCAAGAAGCCCTGAAATGTGCAGGGGACAGGCATTCCTCAGCTAATAGTAGGCTGTTGTTTCAATTAACTAAAGCAGCACCTTGGCCTCCTAAGCAGTGACTGACAGGGGCAGGCTTAGGAATGCTTATCTCACGGGAACAGACTTGATGCTATCAGGTCTGGCTTTAAAACATGTCTGTGTAACATCTCTCATCTTTTGGTGGCCAGAGAAGTAGGTCAGAAGGGGAGGCCTGGGTAAGCCACAGAGGCAGAAGTGGGGCCGTGCCTCGCATGCACCATCACGTCATCTCCATGACACGGACATGTGTCCCCTCTGGTCTGGTTCCTTCCCATCATGGCTACAACATGAGGGCCCACCTTGTGGTTTCAGCCTATTTAGAAAGGACAGATGCATCACTGCAACTGCCTGCTTGAGTCAAAGATACTGTGGGTCTTTATCTCCCAGCTGCAAAAGCTGATAAGAATGCAGAGGTGATGTGAGAATTTGTAGCTGATTATAGGAATTTTTGACCTATAAATGGAGAGAGAGAGAGGACAGAATGATTGCTGATTGCTGCTATTGTGTGTATCTTTTTATGCTTTTATGTTTTTGGATTTTTGCCAGGAAAAGCGAGAAAACCCCATCTTATCTCTTGAGTTTGACTTTGGAAGACACAGGGGTGAGGACTGACTCTAATATTTCCTGAATATGAAACGTCAGGTCAGTCTCTTAAACTCCACAGATCTAGGATATTTCATCTGTAAAAGAAGGTTCTCAACAAGAGGCTCCCATTGGTCCCTCTCATCTTTGACATTCTAGAATTCTATATGGTTTTTCTTTTTTATTTCCAGATTAAAATATACCAAGATCAAATCTAGTAACTTGAAACAGAGCAGCACTTTGCAGGCACAGCAGGTGCCAGCATTTTCGACCTCACACTGCCAGCTGAAGCCCACCTCTGCTTTCACTTACTGGATGTGTGACCTTGGGCGCTGTCTGTAAGACCCTTAAACCTGCTTCCTTCTCTGTAAAATGTGGGTAATAACGCTTACATCTCAGAGTTGTCGCATTTTCTTTAAAGCCAGCTAAGATGGCTGACTTAGAACATTAACTATTATTATGACTATTCCTCAAGCTCCTGTGTACTTGGGCACTGACTCTGGAGTCAGACTTCTTAGGTTCAAATTCAAGCTCTGCCAGTTTCTGTTTGTATAATCTTGGATAAATTGCTTAACTTCTCTGCCTCTTTTTCATTATCTGTACAATGGGGATAATAATACCATTTACCTCATTGGGTTGTTGTGTGCATTAAATGGATGAATATGTATAATGTTCTTAAAGTAGTATTTGGCACACAGCAAATACTATGTAAGTGTTTCATAAGTTAAATAAGTGAAATACACATATATTTGGGTGTATATACATATATACATATATATACACACATATAAATGTGCTGGCGCAACACAGGTTCAATAAATGTTGGACATGATGATCATTGCCACAAAAATCCCTTTTTTAGGACTAGAGATGAAGCTTTAGAAGCCAGTTCCTGTGTCTGGCATGTGTTGGCCGTGAAGATGGGGAAATAGGAAACTGTCAGAGAAAAAGCACCAAGGCCATTTCAGCAGACCCAATCACTGAGAATGCTTCTGCTTGGGGATGGAGGTAAGCAGAAGGCAGACACAGAAGACTCTAGATTTCTCTCTGGGCAGCACTATAGAGGGTGGTACCTTTATTTGAATGGAAACTCCAGGAAGCATCAGATTTGAGATGAAAGAAAATGGGTTCATGTTTGGTTATACTGAGTTTGAGGTACCTACAAGACACTTCAAGGCCAAAAAAACCCTCTTATGCAAGCAAGACCTGCACAGAATCCTGGCCAAGGTGCTGTCCAACAACCATGTGAACCATTTTGTTTGGTCTGCAACAACTCATACTCAGTTTTCAAAAACACTAAAGACAATCAATAGATGTACTTGTCCCCTGCAACCTGCCCGTGAGGCCTTTTGGAGGTCTGCAGGTCCAACATTCTCCTAAGATCAACAACTCTTGATGGTGTTCAGCCATTTGTCCTTTACAAAGCATTTTCATGTCTCTGATCATATTTGAGCTTTTGAAAAGATTACCATCCCTATTTTATTTATAGGAACTGGAGTTGGGACTAGACCTGTGTCTTCTCTTTGTCCAGAACACTCTTTGCTATCGCTTGATTAGCACCAACTGGTAGGCACTGTTACCTACTTAACCCACATTATATTATTTAATCCTCCAGTCAACCAAGGAGACAGATGCCATCAGCTCTGTTTTCAAATGATGTAGAGGAATTTGTATAAGATCATATGGGCGTTTGACAAATCTGGGATACCTGAATCCAAATCTGTGTTATATTTTTGTACTTTTTTTGGATTTTATTATAATAACGTTTAGATGATAATACAAGTTTCTTCAAGACAGACCAGTCTTCATGGGTTCAAATCCAGGCTCTGTCTCTTAATAGCTGTGGAGATTTAGGCAAGTCATTTAACTGTGTCTCTATTTCCATACTTATAAATCATGATAATAACAGCATATGACACCATGCATTTTAACGAAAATTAATTAAAATGTGTAAAAAGCTTAACAAAGACCTCAAAATTCCGTAGGCTCTTGGTTAATATTAGGTATTGCCATGGCTATAATTATTACCATAGAACTCATTTTCTTCAAAAGTTGAGATCAAACTTTGGACATCAGTCAGCTATAAATCAAGCTCAGTAATTATTTCCCTTTACAACATTAGGGCCACAAATTCACCTTAGAATTTCTAGCAGTTGATGCAAAGAAGAAAATATGATCATAGAACACAAAAGATAAAAGAAATATTCAGTGGAGGTTCAACTAGTCTTTAAGATGAATTCGGAATTTCTCTCATCGTTCATAATTCAATGAAAAATGAACAATATGTTCACAAGTACCCCCATTGTCAAACCCAGCCTGGTCAACAAGTGGCAATCTTTTTAGAAGTCACTGGCCCAAAAGATTCAGCAGGAAAGCAGCCATGACGGATCATCAGCATTGTGGTGATGCTGTTTTTGTTTTTTCCACCAGAGTTCTGGGCCTCCCTAGCCCTCAAAAAGCCCTTTCTTTCACTTCTGCATTTTTTATTTGTTTGTTTAGATGTTGGGCTGTAAATAACAATAATACTGATGCCAATAACTGGATCAGGTATCGGACATTAGTTGAGTATGGTTTGAAGTCCCCAGGGCTTCTCTGAGGTCATCAGCGTATTGTCTTCATTGATCTTGAGAGGTCTATGGAACATATGAAAGAGACTTTGCAATCAGGCAGACCCCATCCATCCAAGTCCCCACATGTCTCAGGACCCCAGAGGAACACTTGGTTCTCCACAGCCTCACTGTGATGTCTCAGGCCATTAACCCCCTTTCTATTCCAACTTTCAGAATCTCTAAAACTACTGGGCTCATTAGAGTGGCCTCAGATGGATAAGATGCACCTTCATTTATCTCAAAATTGTAATTTTCTTAGTATTCAACTCTAGTTGGTTTTTCTTGAGAGAGGCAAAACTTCTTTCCCCAGCCATCTTCCCTCCTGGGTCTCTCCCCAGCTCCACCATTACCAACAGGCACAGCCCCATCTCCAGCCTTTCCCAAATAACCCACAGACTTTTTTCCCATGGCACCTTCCCTGTGGGTAACTGCAGTTTATATATAACTCTATCTAATCCCTGAAAGGATTTAAATAGTTGCGGCTGAAGACATTGCTTTTTAAAAAGTCATAAAACATTAAAATAAGCCTTTCGTATCTCCACTATAGACACAATCTCTCCCATCTTTGGGCTCCTCAAGCATCTTAATTCTTTTAAATTACTCGTCACATCTTGCATGGTTTCATAGTTATTCAGATCCATAGTTGTGCTGTCCCTCTAATCTAAACCATGACTTCCTTGAGGCAAAACCCATATAAAATCCATACAAGTGATTCTTAAATATCCAGGAAATGAACAAAAAGTATTTAGAAGACATCTTGGGGGTGGGAATAGGGCAGCGAGAGAGGGGCATCTCTCTGAAGAAGTTCCTCATATAATGGGTGAGATAGATACAGAGGCATGATTATAGTTCAGATTTATAAACACCATGATAGACTCAGTAACTGTAGGAGCATGGAGAAGTGCTCAAAAGACTTGGGCACATGAATTCTTTATAGCAAGCATAATAAAAAGGACATGAGCGAGCCATGAAAGGAGGCTAACATGAAGCACTGATAGTTAATACAATACTTGGTTAATACAGCCCCCAGGAGAAAACAGAAACAGAGCGCCTTGTAGAGCTCTGAGAGTCAAATCAAACACGCCAGTTTACAGGGAATACAAACGTTAATCCTTGTCTGGTCCTGCTTTTGACAATACTTTACCTAAGAGACGCTGAATTACACAGCGAAGAATGTAACAGAAATAATAGTTTTAAATTGTAGACATGACAAAATTCAAAGGCATGTTTCTGATCCCTTTGGGGAAAGTAAATACCCATGAAAAACTGAAGAAATAAAAAGCTGGTGTGGATGTGGAGAAACTGGATTATTCATGCATTGCTGGTGGGAATGTAAAACATTGCAACTAGGCTGGAAAACAGTTTGCTATTTCTTACAAAAACAAATTTGCATCTACCATGCAACCTATCAACTGCATCTCAAATATTTATCCCAGAAAATGAAAACATGTTTGCATAAAAGCCTGTGCACAAATGTTTATAGCAACTTTCTTTGTAATAACCCAAAGCTGGAACAAACCCAGATCTCCTTCAACTGGTGAATGGGCTAAACACACTGGGGCACATCTGCACCATGGAATACCACTCAGCAATACAAAAGAATAAACTGTTGATACACGCAACACCTTGAATGGACCTCCGGGGAATTCTGCTGAGTGAAAAAAGCCAGCCCCAAAAGGTTACATACCGTATGATTCCATTTATGTCACAATCTCCATAGATACAATAGAAGTTACAGAAAATGATAGAAATGAATAACCGATTACTGGTTGTCAGAGAGGCTGGGGTGGGAAGGATGTAAAGAGCCAGATAAAGGATTCTTTGGTGTGGAAATATTTGTATCTTGACTGTAACAACGTCAATCCTGATTGTGATATTGTTCTATAGTTTTGTGGGATGTTATCACAGATGGAAACTGAGTAAACGGTACATCAGATCATAGTACTTCTATGTAGTATGCCTTACAACTGCACTGCAGGTTGTTCTACATGTTTCTCAAAATAAAATTTACTTCTTTATAAAAGCAAATCAGTAAAATGGTAGAGCCATTTTGCAAAACAGTTGATCTGTTTCTTATAAACTTCGGCATAGACTTACTGTAAGACCCAGCAATCACACTAGTAGGTATTTGTTGAAGAGAAACAAAAACATATATTCACACAAAAACGTGTTTGCAAATATTTATAGCAACTTTATTCATGGTCCCCAGAACTTGGAACAACTCAACTGCCCATCAACTGGTGAATGGATAAACAAACTAGTATGCATCCACAACGATGGAATAATAAAAAGAAACTACTGCTAAATATAATAACATGGATGAATCTCAAGTGCATTACACTACGGGAAAGAAGCCAGACTCAAGCCACTACTCATTGTGTAATTTCATTTGAATGACATTCCAGAAAAGGCAAAAACACATTGGTGGTTGCCAGGGACTGGGTGGGAGAAAGGTATGAACCACAGTGTAGCAGGAAACATTAGGGATGATGGAAATGTTCTTTTCTCCCCCCTTCCCTTCAGCCTTTATTTCTTCTTTTTTATTTTAAGTTCCTGGATACATGTGCAGGATGTACAGTTTTATTACACAAGGAGACGTGTGCCATGGTGGTGTGCTGCACCTGCCAACCCATCACCTAGGTATCAAGCCCTGCATGCACTAGCTGATGGCAATGTTCTATATCTTGACTGTGATGGTAGTTACAAGTTCTATGCAGTTTTTTCAAAACTCACAGAACTCTAAACCTAAAAAGGCAGAAATTTACTGTATATAAATTATGCTTCAAGAAAGCTAACTTTAAATTAAAAAGTGAATCATTAAACTTTCTGCTGTTATTAAGCGGAGGTTCAGGGAAGTTAGACAACTGTTATACACACGCCCTTTGCTCATGAAGTAGGGACAGTCCGTCATGCAGAACAAAGCATGTAACACACTGTCCCACTATCCATGTAATATACCCACCTACCTTGTGTTGGCAATATGGTCACTGAAGCACACAGATTTTAAGAGATCCATACAAGTCCACAGTACTAATACTAAGTAACAAAACTGGAAATCAAACCCAGATTTCTCGTGGCTGGGAAATAGGGCGTTTTTTAGACCATGGCACTAAGGTGCTGCTGGTGAGGGACTGGAGTGCAGGAATTTTACATTGTGAATTCACAGAGTAACGTTGAGCTGGTAATGGTGTGTGCATTCAGTTCTGAAGAACCCAACTTGGGCTTGGAATCCTACTATGGTCCCCTACCCTCTGCTCCGAGATCATTGGGCCACAGGCCTATGAGCTGGCCCTGAATCTGGCTATGAAAGAAGCTTCAGATCCTTCACATCCTACATTCAAGGAAGACAACTTCCAGTTTTCTATCCAAACAGGCCCGGGGGGCTCAGCCAGTCTGCTGAGTTGATTTGGCACTTGGGCAGCCAAGATTCCATATTGAAATAACAAGGACACAGACCAACGTCTGCTGCAGACGAGAGATGCTGGCAGGAGGGGAACAGAGAGCTGCCTTGTCCCAATCACCACCACTCAGCTCATGGCCAGGACAAGAGGCCCCAGGAGGAGACACTGATGGAGACCCTCTGTCCATGCAACTGGGGAGCCATGAGCAATAAGACGGGCTCAAAACAGCCTGTCTGTCGGTGCTGTTTTGGCATCCTGCAGGAATGTCCATTCCCAGCATCCGTTTACCAGCAAATCATTGATAGAGGGCCTGGAATACACAGTGGTGAAATCAGGCAGGTCCCTGGTCACATTTGGGGCCGTGTTCCCTCTTCCTAGAGTGGCGTTACCGTGACTCTCTATATAAGTCCTTCAAGTCTTCAAGGAAAGTGCCCTCTCTTCTGGAAACCTTTCATCTCACACTTCCTATCTCACCTCCCCACCCCAAACAGAATTCGTGGCTCCCTCCTTTACATCTGTCCCTCAAGACTGTAATCTTCTCAGGTGGCCAAGACCCAGTCTTCCTTATCTCATTACCTTTACTCCTAACCCAGTGCCTGGAATATGGTCAAATTCTAGTGTACATTCTTTTTAAATAAATGGGGAAAGGAAGGGAGGCAAGAAAGAGGGATCCCTCTCAACTCCCGCGATAAGGGCCAGCGTAATCAAGGAAGATGAAGTCAACTGCTGAAAAAATTAGGTCCTGGAGGCCACGATACAATGACACTAACTATCTTAGGGAACCATAGATTCTTAGAGGTACATTAAAAATTGAGAAGTGGTCCACAGAAAGTCAGAAATAATAATTTCAATAGTTTTTATTCATTCATTTAATAATTTTTCACTGACAGTCCCTTCTGCACCAGGAAAACTTATGTACATTATTCATTAATCATTCCCAAAAACAAATTTGTAGGTATAATTATATTTATCCTAGTGAGGAGGAAACTGAAGCTCATAGAAGTTAAGTAAAAGCCACTATCACACAGCTGGTGAATACAGAACCAAGATTCCAATTCGGGCCTCCATGACCCAGAAGTGTGCTGGTCAGCTGCACTGCTCCTCTTCTCCCAGCCCTTTCCTTCCTTACCTTCCCCTTTCCTTCCATTTTCTGCCTCTTTTAAAGGTAATCTTGGGGCATAATACATCTAAATACAGAATAGAACAGACTCCCCTTATTCTTGAAAGGCAAAAGTCTTCTTAACTGAAACAAGATAATCCAAACATTTGCTCCACTTCAAGTTTACAAATTCCATTTTGTTGACTTATATTTTTCACAAATGGCTGTCATGTCAAAGTTATTTGATTTTTACAGAGGTTAAGAAAATATGAAGAGAAGAAGTTTTAGAACAAAGTAGCTTATACCATATTTGATTTCTCTCTTCTTGGCGTTGTAAGGAAAGTTTAGAGGTTTCCAAGATGAAATTTTCAGGCCACGTAACACCATGCCTCAAGGCACCCTGCCCATGGGCCAGACACTTGGATACCCTGGATCGCTGACAGCCGTGACCCTACGACCCTGTTTCTGTCTCTTAAAATCACCTTCCTTACCTCCAGCCTTGAGCTAATTTTCTAACAGGCCCCCCACCCTTGCAAAATCAGAGAGAGAAATAAAGGCAGAGGCCTTCCACATTCATCCAGTCACCACACCAGCAAAGATGCTCTTAACCCAAAATGACCAAGGTCAGTTTTTTCTTCTCTTAAAGCAAGGAGTCTTAACATATATTAAATCCAGGACCTTGGGTCATCTTTCATACAGAACAAGGGAGGCAATACCCACTCTTGCTGTGCATGTGCATGAGCATGGGACCCCAACGTGCTCTTCTGACCTAAAGCCCTACTGCTCTCTGATCTTTGAATGTTCTGAAGGGATGTGATGTGGTGAGAAGTCAACGGCTCTGGAATCAAGAGCTGGCTTCTCATGCAGGCTTCGCTACTCTCTTGCATTTAAGACATTTGAAGTTGAGTTCCTTCATCTGCAAAATGACTATAATTCCATCTACCTTTGTACCTCATTGGTTTGCTAAGCCTCACATGTGATTATGTGCATGACAGCCTTTGAAAGCTACGTTGGAGCACCATTACCACGTCCCTACCCACAGATTCGCTCATAGCACCACTCAGTCACAACACATAGAATCCCCTCCACTCTCCTCCAACTAACCGCCTACCTACACATCTCCTCCCCACCTTCCCCAGGGAGGCTTCTACAACCACCCCAGCTGCAGCTACCACAGTCTCTCTGAAAGCACTAGGCTCAAATCTAGACGGCTTTACTTACCATCTTCCTGTGCCAATACTATGAATACAGCGAGGGGATATAGTGTGGATTCTCCTGGGAAAAGCAGACCCTGAGGGCAGGATTCATGTGCAGGTAGCTAACTTTAAAGGAACACTGTCAAGGAGATGGAGAAATGATACAGGGTGTGAAGGCAGTCGGCAAAGGGCCTGTCCGGGGCTAGCTTCACGGCATGCAACCTGGGCAGTCCCACAGTGCCCATGTGCAGAAAGCCTCCTGCTTCATTTAATGCTGCGGGGTCTCTGCTTGAAATTCTCAATGATTTCATCCTTGAACTGTAATATATGGGCTGTAGAATATAAGCTGTATAATTTTGGTAATTCCGCATACTAGTTAAATACTCTAATATTTGCATTTAAACTGGCATCACACACTATAAAGATGGAAGATAAAACTCATTGCTAATAATTTAAAGTTTTCATTTTCCTTACTTAGAACAACATTAAACAACAATTTTTAAAAATACCATAAAAAATTGAGGGAGAGGCCATGGAAAAAAGGGAAAAATTTACATTTTAATATTCTTAATAGCACTTTTCCCTTGATTTTTTAACAAGTGGCCCTACATTGTCACAAATTATGTAGCCATCCCTGGATGTGTCACTAAGCCTGGTAACACAGTGAGTGAATGATGCTTAGTAAAGCAGGGAAGCTTGGGAAAAGTGATATAGAACACAGACCTCTGAGCTATCCCACTTGAGGAATGAGGAGCTGGGGTATTTATACACCCACTCCCATAATGACTCAGCTAAGAAGCGCTGAGGGGAGATGGGGAGTTGTTAACTACACCTTGACTGGCTTGCCAATGACAGAAAGTCATCTGGACCAAGACCAAAGGATGTGGACAGGGTGTTGACAGCAATAGCGAGGAGGTGGTAAACTCAGGAACTCCCAGTGCAATGTAGGGAGAACAGCAAGTAAGTCAAAAGGCCACATACCATGTGTTAGGTGTAGTTACAGAAATAAACACAAGGGCTTTGGGAGTACAGAGGATGGGTCCCCAGCCAAGCCTGGCCACTCCACAGAAGCCCTCAGAGGGCTGGCGCCTGGTCAGAGCATGCAGAGAGTGGGCTTGCCTGATGAGGAGGAGAGAAAAGAAAACTCTAGGTAGGAGTCCTTATTTATTTTCTACTACTGCTGTAAAAAACGATAGCCGATTTAGTGACTTAAAATAGCACAAATGTATGATCGTCTTACTCTTTTGTCAAAGGTCTGGGACAGGTCTCACTGCTAACAGCAAGGTGTCTGAGGACTACATTCCATTCTATATGAATGTGTTTCCTCTCTCATTCAGGTTGTTGGTAAAATTCAGTTTCTCTGGTTCTGGGCTAAGGTCCCCATTTGATTGACGGCTGTCAGCTGAGACCCTTTCCCAGTTTCTAGAGGCCACCTGCATTCCTTGACTTGGACCCTTTGTCTATTTTCAGAGTCAGCAGCAATGGGATGAGTCCCTTCACACTTGGGGTGTGTCCTGGCTCTGCTTCTATTGCTGCGTCCCGCTAACTGACACCTCTCTGTGTCTCTTCCACTCTTTTTTTTTCTATTGAGGTGAAATTCACATGACATAAAATTAACCACTGTAAAGTGAACAATTCAGGGACATTTACTACATCCGCAATGTTGTGCAAACCACATTTTCATCACTTTGAAGTAAAACCCCTCACCCCTTAAACAATAAAACCCCCATTCCCTCCTTTCCCAAGCCCCTAGCAGCCATCAATCTACTTTCTGATTCTACGAATTTATCTGTTCTACAGATTTCATATCAATGGAATTATACAATATGTGGTCTTCCGTGTCTGGTTTCTTTTTTTTTTTTTTTTTCCTTTTTGTGGAGAAAGGGGTCTCGCTATATTACCCAGGCAGGTCTCGAACTCCTGGGCTCAAGCTATCCTCCCGCCTCTGCCTCCCTGAGAGCTGGGATTACAGGCGTGAGCCACCGCGCCCGGCCGTGTCTGGTTTCTTTCACTTAGCATATTGTTTGAGAGGTTCATCCAGGCCATAGTGTGCATCAGTATTTCAGACCTTTCTGTGGCTGAATCATTTTCCATTGCCTGTGTAGACCACATTTCATTTATGAAATCATCTGTCAATGGACATTTGGGGTGTTCTCACCTTTTGGCTATTGCGATTAGTGCAGGTATGAATGTGTGTTGGAGTATCTGTTTCTAACTCTTTGGGGTATATACCCCTCATCTATTCTTAAGGGTTTATATAATTACGTTGAGCCCATCCAGATAATCCAGGATAATCTCCTTATTTCTACCTGCAAATATGTCGTGTGACATAGATTCCAGGTATTAGGTCATAGGCATCCTTGGGAGACCATTTTTCTGACTCCCTCAAGACCAGTGTGACCACAGTTTGGGAACAGCATGGTGGCTGCAACAGACTAAAAGTCCTTCTGTGCCGATACTACACCAGTGCTTCTTAAATTTGAAGACATAGGCAACCTGTTTAAAGAAAGGGAACATCGGCAGAGCTCAAGAATACGTCCACTAGCCCCCAACCTGATAGACAGTGCACTGTAGATTAACTGTCAAGTTAGCAATCATTGGCTCTGATAGGACCCAGAACACAGAGGTCAACCCAGACATCAAGGTCTTGCAGCAGGACTGTGTAACAATAACCATCCAATCAATTCAGACCATATTTTATGTAAATTTTTTAGATCACTATCAAAAAAAAAAAAAAGAAAAATGTTTTAAAATTCACATCTAAGAATTCGGGGTCCCTGGGTATCCACAGATCCCCGGGTGAGAAATATTTGGCTACTGCTTGAATGTTTCATTCATTTCTACATCCCCAGTGCTTAGAACACTGCTTGGTGCATGGAAAGTACTCAGGAAAGACTGCTGAATAAATGGATGGGTTGTAAGAGGGGAAACTGGCAGAGGCAGGTGTATGGGATGATGCTGGCAGGGGCCTAGTATGCCATGGATGGGTTTATTTAGTGTGTGTTCTGTACCATCCCTAAGAGTCATCTGAGGGTCCTTATTGTCTCAGGACCTCACTTGGTGACTAGCATTTATTGCTTTACAATACTTTCCATCTTCATTAGCAGGGACGAGTGATGCGTTAAATCCCTTCGAAGGGACTCGGGCAATGTCAGGAAAACATGGGTGGTTTTGAAGTGATGCCAGTGAAAAATTGGCCTCAGGACCGCCTCACTCTAGAAACCCTACCCCTCTCTTCTTTCACCCTTTCCTTCCAGAAAGGGCTGGGAGGTGCTGTGCATAAGATGTAAAAGACACCCAGTGAACCAGAATATTAAAAACAAAATCAAACTGGCCATGAGGATTGAATGTGCAGTGGGTAACTCAAAGCTCAGGACCTGTTTGGTTGTAGTATCTCATTGTTTAGGGGTGGAGGGAGGGATTTTGCTGAGTCTTTTATAGGAAACAAATCTCTTAAACCCTAATGAGGGAAGGAGTCACTGTGGTCTGCTCTCCCTGGAATTAACGCAGCAAAGGCAAGCGGTGACCCCAGACAGTATTCCTAAGACTTCTAAGAAGGAGAGACATTTTGTTCTTGATATGTAAATACAATACTTTTCACTTTATTCTTTTAAACACAACTTGGCCCTGAAAGTTGATCTATTAAAAGGAAAGCTCGCCTTAGCCAAAATGTCTAAATCCCACAACTGAAAATGCATTCAACAAATAGCCATTATTTCCTATTTATATAAACATTTCTTTTTCCACGCTCTAAAAACTTTGAAAACCTTCAGAAATTAGACTGTGTCAATGTATTTCAAGAGGACTGTCAAGGGGAATAAAGATGTAGTGCTTTCCAAATAACACAATTTCACGAAATCCCTTTTTTAAAAGCAACTTGTATCAATACTTGAGTTCAGATTGAAACATCTCAAGGATAAATTCCTTGTAACTTGGTAGTTACAGAAATTCTTTGTAACTTGGTAGTTACAGAGAAAGAATGGCACTGTGTTTCCAGACTCTAAATGTTTAGACAAAGCCTAAGAATTGTGCAATTCACATTGCACTTTAACTGGGCATCATGAATCCTCTACTCTAATCCAAATTCGGCCACCTGGAGCAGGTCACAACTCTTCTCTGGGCTGAGCTTCCCTCACTGGAACAGGATGAGAGTAACAAGAGGTCTCTCTACCAGGATTCTGTGAATTCTTTGCAACATGTCTAAAGGACCCAAATATATTCTATAACCCTAGAGATGTATTTAATCCCAGAAATAAACAACGTCTCTTCCCTTCCAAAATATACACTTTCGTTTGAAAAATAAATCTCTCCCAAGAACGTATGGAAGACATTCTTTTTTATAGACCCTTCTAACATTACGGCACTAAGTGTTTCCACCTGTACCCAGCATGGATGCGGCCACTTAATCAAGATGTGATTGTCTAGCTCAGAGTTTAGCCAGAGTATGTGTTTTAAAGAAATGGAGAGCTGAGCTATGTGGTTAATGGCAAAGAATTCCTGGTCTCCAGAGGACTCTCTCTCCAACGTCTTTATTGGCAGTGAACATTCAGAAAGTCATAAGCTTTCTTTCAAGGACAAATATTATAGCCATAATTAGAAAGGATTGGCAGCACAAACATCACCCCTCATGCTCCCCTGCTCAGCAAGTCCTCGTGGGTCCTACCTCTAAAATATGTCAAGCCCGTGCCCTGAAAATCCCTCAGCTGATGCTCTATCCAGAATCCCTTTCCTCTCTTTTTTAGTTAATGATCTTGCCTCCAGGGCTCCCCTTTTTAAATCATCCTCCACGGAGCCAGAGTAATATTTATAAAACGGAAATTTGACTATATCACTTCTCTGTTTAAAAACCTCCTAAGGCCACTCCACAAGATTGAAGTTGAAACCCTCTCACTTTTAAAGAACTTTTGGAGAACTATATAATGTGGTCTCACCTGCTTTATGTTCTAGTCTATGGTTGACAGATTTAGCAAATAAAAATACAGAACACCAAGTTCAAATCTACATTTGCATAAACTGAAAATAATGTCTTTAATGTAAGCATTTCTCATGCAATACTTGGGACATGCCAAACATATTCATCGTCTATCTGAGATCCGAATCTAACTGGGCCTCCTGCATGATATCAGGCAACAGCACTCTAGCTATGCTACTCTAATCATTATTTCCCAAGCCATGCACTTGCCTGCCCTTGTGCAATTATTCATGCCACTTTCACTACCTAAAGTGCTACTTTCTCCTTCCCCACCTGAACATTCCTATTCATCCTTTATATCCCGGTACATCTTCTGTAAAGCTTCCCTGACAGCCAATATTATAATTAACCACTCCTTTCTCTGCCCTTCTTTATGCATCTGCCCTTCCATACTCTCCACAGTGCTTTATAATTACTTATGAGTCACTCTCTTCCACTAGACTGAAAGATCCTTAAAGTGCAGGGACAGACTTTAGTCCATCTTTCACCCCCAACTCCCAGCTCAAGACCAGCATAGGATAGGGGCTCAATGAACTGTATTAAACGAATGAAGAGTAAACCACTAAATCATAAATAATGGGTGTGACTTCAAACACATTCTCCCACTCCCTATCAGAGTGGAATTCTGTGAAGAAAATGATACAATATTTTTAATGATTTAAATCCTCTTCACCAAAAAACAGGGCAGGGGTCCCTGGAACAGATTTCCAAACCACAAAAGTAAACATCCCCCCTGAGAAGTGTTTCCACCCTTCACACTCAGCCCAGCAAGACTGCATTGCATTCAAGTCCCCTGTGAGTGGGTAGGATCTCCATATCCCCTGGTTCTCTGCAGGTTTTAATCTTGTCCATCCCTTTCCCAAATGTTAATATGGATTGCAACTGTCCTGAGTAACCAGTAATTTGTCTAGAATGCTCAGAACTGTCCTTGTCACCTGCCCCACTCACTCTCGCACAGCACTCTGCTAGCCCCTCCATGGTGGACTTACTCTCTTGCTTTCTGCTCCGGGCTGTTCAAGGTGGCAGGTCCACCTCTCATACCCCAAGGTCGGCACCCAAAGAAGACACACTGAATACACTTGGCACATGCACAGTCTCCCCTTGAACTTGGTGCCTCTTTATTCATGCCAGTGCCCCTCCCTGCCTGACCTCCTGGTCTCCATCCAGTCTCTCCTCTGTAGGGATTGATGTTCACCCCCAAAATGGAGCTCCTTAAAGTAGTATACAATCTTAAGCATCTGCAGAACTTCTGTGGTTCATTCATAGTATATTTTTATTATATGAACGAATGATGCTTGTTCAAGAGCCATTCATTAAGAATCTAGTGGGAACCTGGCTATAGGCACATGGTAATGATTAAAATGTAATTTCTAACTGCAAGGAGTTTGAAATCTAAGATAGCAACACCAACAGTTTCAATCTTTCCTGGACATATATTCAACTTCAAAGATAATTTGTTATCACACAGAAGACATCCAATTGGTGGAAGAAGGGAAGAGCATTCTTTAAAGAAGGATCTTCCTGACTGCTTATGCATTTACCCATAATATAAGCATTATGTTCGAGTCTGGAATTACTCAGACCTACTGTCCCTTTCCCACCTTGGTGAGTGTCCCTGTAACCCTTTGCAAGCAAGAGGAAGGGACAATGAAAGTCAAATGGTCCAATGAAGAGTGAGAAACACAGAGAATCCCCCAAAGCAGAGGATGTGCTCTACTCTGTTAAGAAGGCAAGGAATGTTAGCCATACAAAATAGGTCTACAGAAATGATGAAAAGCCTTTGTACAGAGTATGTGGAGAGCTGAACGTGAACATTCACATACGCGGTATCATTCTTCTTTTTTTTGTTATAGTGGCTAAATCAACCAGTACCATATTTTACTTTCTTTTGTGCATTCATGTCTAGAAATTTTTAAATATTACTAAGCAAAGGTATTGTTCCATGTATAAAAAGAATATCTGTGAGATTTAGTTCAACTCTCTTGAATTTTGGAAGCTAAGTATGATGGTGAGGACGATGACAGAGCTTTGAATTGTGTGCACCTTCTGTGTAGCAAGTACTGAGCTGGCCTTTGACACGTATCATTTCATATATATCTCAGAACTGCCCTGAAAATAAGCATTATTAGCCTCCTTCTTCAGAGGAAACTGCAGCTCTGGGAATGTGTGCTGTATCTAACATCACATAGCTAATAAGGGTCTTAGTATAGCTCGAAACTGAATTGCGTCTCTAAAGCTCATATCTTTTCAATCCCTAAGCATCCATCTGACATGGATGAAGATTATGATCAGTCACTCAATCAACAAAGAGTTTTCAGAACATGTGATGAGCGCAGGGAAAGAGCAATATATTGAGGCATTCCCAAGAAAGTGTACAAAGGTCCTGGAAAAGTATCCTAGGATCCTGGACTCAAGCACCTAGCAGAGTCAACCCTCCACCAACAAGCCCTGCACCCTTGGACAAATCCCCTACCCCAGCTGGGTCTCACTTTCCTGGTATGTTGCATCTGGGATGACAATAGCCTCCTCACAATTGCACAGAGTTGGTGTGAACACAGGATGAACCAGTGTGTAAGAAAGTGTTTTTTTGTAAAGTGTCAAACGCTGTAGAAATTTGAAGTGCAAACTTGTTTTTTCCGACAAGTCTTAAGGTAAACAGGGACTGGAAAAATTACCAGAGTTTTTCTCAAGCAGGAAGTGGAGTGAGCAGAGGCAGAAGGAGCCCTGCGTTGTCAAGGGCCCCCCTTCCTACAGCGAGGCGACCATGCACACAAAGGAAGCTGAGTCACCCCTGCTCGGCAGGACCCCTGCGGTCCTGAGGCCATCAATTCAGTCTTCCTGTGAGAAAGCGGAAACCCAAATCCTGCTGTCCCCACAGCCCCTCCAGCTGCTGGCCCCCTGTGGCTGGCCGAGTCACCTCCAGGGCCCTGTGGTTCCCTTCTGTGGCTCAGCTGACAGAAACAGCCGGCATGGTCCATGCCCCACCAGCCCGCATGCCTCTCAGGGTGGGCGGTAAGAAGTCAGAGGGGCCACTACAAACCCAGAGACTCCAAAGTGACTCCTCTGTGGCTGTCCCCCTCGAATGAATTCTGCCTGCCAGGACATGTGCCTGTCAAGCCACTATTTGGTTTATTTTGAGGTCACATGCAGTAGGAGACCTTCACGGCACCATTTATGACGAGGGTCTCATAGGAGATAGAGGAGACTAACTCGAGGGGGTTCTGGAAGGTCCATCTTCCAATTACCTTGAAGCAAGATAAATCCCCCACAGCTTTGAAGGTCAGAGGCCCTCTGTGGAGGACAGGAGCATCTCAGAGCCCCGATACACTCAGCAGACAGCTCAGACCTGGAGACCTAGGCAGTATCGGCAGAGAGACCAGTGTTCCTTCAGCCGGCTGTCTCTGTCTGGTCACCCCTGTCTTTTGGCCTGAGAAGCCAGAAGACAAAGGTTAAAGGGAGGAGGGTAGTCAATTAAAAGGATGATTTATTCAGGTATCAACAGGAATATGAATCAAAACCTTCCTAGAGCTGTCCCCAGGCCAGGGCAGATGGAACACAAAGGCTATGGAGTCACCTATACCAGGGGTCAACCTCCCGCCTCACCACTTCTTAGCCAGTGCCCTTGTACAAGGCAATATAAACTCCCTGGACTTCCATTCTTTCTCCTATTCCAAGGGGATGGTATCTACCCTACCCTAGTTCAGCCCCTATATGGGGCTGTTGCGAGGATCAAAAATGATATATCTAATGGAAATGTATCTATTAGGTTCTCAACCTAAGGAAACCGTATTATTATATGTACTGCTATAGGGAGCCCATTGCAACAATGTGAAATCAGGCTTGATCTGAACTGATGCAGCATTCTTAAGAGGTGAACTGGTGTGAATGCTTGAAGTCAGAGAGCAGTTGCCTCAGACTTTCAGGTACAGAATGGACCCTGGAAGGCAGGAACAGACTCCAGCCCTTTGAGTGGGTGTCAGAGTTCTATTTAACAAACTGGAGCTGCAGGCAGGACTCCAGAATTAAATGCAAAGCAATATTCTGGCAGGATTTGAGGCAGAACCTCTGCATCGCATCCTCAGAAAGTAGGGCTCAGCCTCTGGTTAAAGTCTCTCTTCCCAGACCCTTCCCTGCTCAGGTGAGGACCCCAAGAAGCTCCCAGCCTCATGCCCATTGCAGCCCCCTGCAATTCTAGCCTTCTTGCTAACCTCATAATCCATCCCTAGCCTGCTGCTGTGGGTTGGATGATGTCCCCCTAAAATAAGATACGTTCAAGTCCGAACCTCCCAGTACCTTAGAAATTGACCTTATTTGGAAACAGGGTCTTTGCAGATTTAACCAAGATAAGGTCATTAGGGTGGGCCCTAATCCAAGTGACTAGCGTCCTTATATAAAAAAGGGAAATATGGACACAGACACGGACATGCAGAGGGAAAGTGATGGGAAGAGACACAGGGAGAAGATGGCCACGTGAAGACAGAAGGCCATGTGTGGTGCATTGGCAAGCCAAGGAGCACCAAAGATTGCAGCAAACCACCAAAAGCTAAAAGGAGGCAAGGGAGGAGTCTCCCCAGGGTCTCAGTGGGAGCATGGCACTGCTGGCACCTTGATTTTGGATGTCCAGCCTCCAGAAATGAAAGATGGACTTAGATTGTTCTCAGCCACCCAGTTTGTGCCTAGGAAACTAGTACACCTAGGAGTGTGGATTACTTTGGTTTAGCAAATATTTATTAAGTTCAGTGTAGTGGGTAACACAGAGAGATAGACAATTACAATCCTTTATGAGAACTGTGATGGTAGATGTACATTCAGAAGGGAATACAACTAAACACAGGGGGTGAGGACTGGAGGAAGCCCTCTTAGAGGAGATAATGGCTGAGCAAAAGCTTTCTCATATGGGAAAATGCAAGTAATTTGAGTTCTATAAATTTATAATCATTATTTTCAAGGCTAAAAGCATCCTTTCAACAATTATAAAGAAAGGATGTGTGGCTCAGCCAATGAAAAGTGTGAATAGAATTAAAGAAAAAGAAGCTAAAACCATAAAACAAATCAAGAAAAAAATTCAAAAACTCTGGTCCCTGTTGAATTCAGATGACTTATCTGCTTGTTAAAGCAAGAACAGTCACTACAGCTGTGGGTTCAAAATTACCAGGGCTATCCCTTTAAAATAGCCTATAATTCCTTCTTTTTTCCTGACTCCAACTGGCATTTCACCAAAGCTGGGGTTTGGCTCGGTTGTTTGTGTTTAGGCTCTTGAGAAGCTTTTTCTCACCCTCTGCATTATCAACTCTCATTTAGACGATGCTCCCTTGTACTCCCCAAGCCCCATTCTTTTCCTCTACCTTAGGCCCACCCTAGTGCACTGTGTCAGTTACATGTCAAGCACACGCCATGGGAGCTCTTGCTGCAGGGATTGCTCTTTCCCATCACTGTATCCCTGAAGCCCAGCCCAGGACCTGGCATGGAGCAGTGTTCAATGCATGCCTGTAGAGGGGATTTTCAAAGGGCAACTCTCCCAGAATGGCCCAGGTCACTCTTTCTCGATGGAATCCATAACTCCTTGGGATTTTGAGGCCATGAATGCAGATTTGAGAAGCACACATCTAGCTAGTAATGGATAAGTGTTTGTGGTAGGATTGCAGGATTTTATGTATTTGTTTAGTTTAATTCAATTAGCAATGTTTGAGCATCTACTTTGCACCTGGAGTTGTGCTGGAAAAGAAAATATGGATGGAAAGAAATTTTTGTTGGCCTCAGTTATTGGTGTCTATACCTTATTAGTTCATAGGAGAGCTAGTGTTTTTTTAAAGCCTTACTGGTAAGCTAATTCCATGTCCTTTCGTGTTAAAGGAAGAGAAAATGAAGCCAAGAGAGGTGAACTAGAGGGAGTAGAGCGCTGTGCTTATGACCTCCAGGTTGGGAACCAGACCAACATCCAGCTCTTAGTAGACAGATTTTGGGAAGTTCCTTACTCTCCCTGAGCCTCATTTACTTTATCTGCAGAAGGAAAATAACCACCAGCTTAGAGCGTTTATGACAATTGAATGAGACAATGCATTAAAGTCCTGAGTTCAGAACCTGGCACATAGTAAGAGTGCAACAAACCTTAGTTCTGAATATTATGATCCAAGCCACACAGCTATTTAGTGGCAGAACTGGGACAATGAGCAAAGTTTTTTGACTCAACATATATCATTTGACTTTTCATGCAAAGCTTTATAAAATAACAACAATAACAATAATAATTTATTATATTTTAAGGATGTACTGTGACACATATATGTATAAATATAAATATTACTTAATTATGAAAATTTCCTGATATCGTTTGGCTGTGTCCCCACCCAAATCTCAGATTGTAGCTCCCATAATTCCCATGTGTCATGGGAGGGACCCAGTGGGAAGTAACTGAATCATGAGGGCAGGTCTTTCCCATGCTGTTCTCGTAATAGTGAGTAAGTCTCATGAGATCTGACGGTTTTATAAAGGGGAGTTACCCTGCACATGTTCTCTTACCTGCCACCATGTAAGACATGACTTTGCTCCTCCTTTGCCTTCTGCTATGATTGTGAACCTTCCCCAGTCACATGGAACTGTGAGTCAATTAAACCTCTTTCCTTTATCAATTACCCAGTCTTGGTTATGTCTTTATTAGCAGCTGAGAACAGACTAATACAATCTCATAAAGGAGATATTATATGTCCTTTTCAGATAAGAAAACTGAGGCTCAGAAACTTAAAAATTGGCTAAGAGCACATAAGTAGTGACAGATGGAACCAGGACTCACACCTGCATTCTTGGTCTCCCCATCTCTCCATAGACAACCTGCAAGACATCCCTGCTCTTATCTGTGACCTTATGGCAACCTGCATACAGGGAGCAGAGCGCTGTGCTTACAGGCATATTACTTTGGTGTAAAGTATTTGGTGTATAGCCCCAACATTTTATGTTCTGGACTTTTCTTTTTAATGTTACCATGCTAAATCCACAACTTTGTTCCAATAAAGGTTTTTTCTGCTTATAAGTCTTTTTCTCAATGATTCTTTATTCTTACTTTTTTTTTTTTTTTTTTTTTTTTTTGAGATGGAGTCTTGCTCTGTCTCCCAGCCTAGAGTGCAGTGGCGCGATCTCGGCTCCCTGCAAGCTCACCTCCTGAGCTCATGCCATTCTCCTGACTCAGCCTCCCAAGTAGCTGGGACTACAGGTGCCCGTCACCATGCCTGGCTAATATTTTGTATGTCTCAGTGGAGATGGGGTTTCACCGTGTTAACCAGGATGGTCTCGATCTCCTGACCTCGTGATCTGCCCACCTTGGCCTCCCAAAGTGCTGGGATTACAGGTGTGAGCCATCACTCCCAGCCTAGTCTTCCATCTTATTGAGCAGATGGAAATTTAAAATATACTATAGCTCCACAGTTCCCCAAGAGGTTGCTTGAAAATCTTCCTTACCTAAGGAATACAAAAGAGTCAGTCAATCATTTATTCTACAAGTATTTTTGGAGCACCTTCTCTGTGCCAGGCACATTATAGGCACGGTGGACACAGGAGTGAACAAAATAGTCAAAAATTACTGCCCTCCTAGGGCTTATCACCTAGTAAGGGAGATGGACATCAAACTAACTAATCAGATAAATAAACAAAGACATGAACACATAAGTAGATGTAAAGTGCATTCTAGAGAAATAATGCAGGAGGATAGGGAATGTCAGAGTCGGGAAGGAGTACCTCATCAGTGCCTCATCAATGCTTGCATAGGCTGCCTTTTCTGTCTCAACATTGGTTGGTGTTGCAGGATACTTTCCCAATCACTATGCGGTTTACTCATTCAGCATATTCAACACGTACTTCCTCAACACATACCATGTGCCAGACACTGCTACCTTCCCTTGACAGCTGTCTTCTTCCACTAAGGGTCATTTCTCCTCTCCCTCCAAGTGTGTTATCAATTCATCACCCACCTTTTTAGGCTGATAAAAGAGAAAGGTAAAAGAAATCCTTTTTTTTTTTTCTTTTTTTGAGACGGAGTCTCCTTCTGTTGCCAGGCTGGAGTGCAGTGCCGCAATCCCAGCTCACTGCAACCTCCACCTCCTGGGTTCAAGCAATTCTCCTGCCTCAGCCTCCCGAGTAGCTGATATTACAGGCACACGCCACTACACCCGGCTAATTTTTGTATTTTTAGTAGAGACAAGGTTTCCCCATGCTGGCCAGGATGGTCTCTATCTCTTGACCTTGTAATCTGCCTGCCTCAGCCTCCCAAAGTGCTGGGATTACAGGCGTGAGCCACCGTGCCCAGCTGGTAAAAGAAATCTTATTTCCATCACACATTGATTCAGGAAATATTTAATGAGTCCCTAATAACCCTAAATAGCATGTGTACTGCATTTCTTATCGAACATATTTCCACAGCCATAATCTCCTATAGTGTCCAATAGTGTCATAATGAAGATACAGTAGGAACAATTTCATTTATTTTATTTACATTGTACCTCCTTTGGAATAGGATTTGAGGAAGTTTACAAAAAATAATAACCAGTAGGATTATTATAACCACTTTGCAGATGAAGAAACATAGTTTGAGAAAGTCTATAGGACTTACTTGACATCACACAGCAACCAATAAAACTAGAATCAAAACTCAGATCTTCTAACTCCAAATCCACACTTCCCTCTGCCCCACACAATTGCCATGTTTGGTCCCTCGCCAGGTCCCTTCTGCAATGATGAAGCAGAAGTAGATCTGCTCTCACGAAGCATAAATTCCGGTAAAGGCCATAAGCCAAGACTTAAAACAGCTGTAATAGGATATGGCGATGTTTGGGGAGTGATGCATGGAAGTTTGGAGGGGCATGAGCTTATATGCAACATTGGCTCTCAGAGTCATAAAAGAAAGGCTTGGTAGAGGAGGTGGTAAGACATGGACTATTTAAAGGAAAGAAAAAGTATTTCAGGTTGAAGGAGTATTAATTGGCCAGCATGTTGGAAAACACTGGCCAAAAACATGACAGTATCCCCTCCTCTCTCTTTTTCGCATAAATTAGTTGGCTTTCCCAAACTACTATAAGCCAGAAGTTTCTCAGGGAATGTTATGGTTCTCTCACATCTGGATTACAAAAGCTTTCAGGTACACCAAAGGAAACAGGAAGAAATAACTGTTTATTGAGAAGTTACTATATACCAGAAATTGCTGCATCATTTAATCCTCACAGCAGCTCTGCCAGGTAAATATAATCCCCATATTATAAGTGAAGAAAGTGAAGCACAAAGACTTAGTTGATGTACCCAAAGTCAAACAACTAATAAGCAGAGAAATTGATTTGAACTCAGGACTGTTGGAAGTCAAAGCCAGGTCTCTCTGTGACACTAAACTTTGAACCATATTACACAGCCAAGGATCAAGGAGTGCCTGTTCTGTGAATGTGAAGTTGTGAGCAAATAAATTCAGCACCTGGTGAAGAATCAGCAAGTCAAGTTGATCTAAATTAGATTTATGAAACTAAATCACAAAGAAAATGTTACAAATAAAGAGAAATACATAATTTAATGTATCCAAGTATAAAATCTTTTTTGAGACAGAGTCTTACTCTGTTGCCCAGGTTGGAGGGCAGTGGTGCAATCTCAGCTCACTGCAACCTCCACCTTCCCAGTTCAAGTGATTCTCCTGCCTCAGCCTCCTGAGTAGCTAGGGTTACAAGCATACACCACCATGCTCTGCTAATTTTTGTATTTTAGTATGTATTGTAATTTTTGTATTTAGTAGAGATGCAGTTTTACCATGTTGGCCAGGCTGGTCTCGAACTCCTGACCTCAAGTGATCCGCCTACCTCGGCCTCCCAAAGTGCTGGGATTACAGGTACACACCACCATGCCGGGCTAATTTTTGTATTTTTAGTAGAGATGGGGTTTCACCATGTTGGTCAGGCTAGTCTCGAACCCCTGACCTCAAGTGATCTGCCCACCTCGGCCTCCCAAAGTGCTGGGATTACAGGCGTGAGCCACCAAGCTCAGCGAAGTATAAATTCTCTATGAAAGATTTTTCCATGTGGTAGAAATGTTTTTCTAATCACCATATTTTTTTCTACTTTCCATAAGAAAGCTTGCTAAGATATGGTGGGTTCTTGTTTAAGTTTGTGTCTATCACATCCCACAAAAGCAATTATGATCGCCCATTGATTCATGAATGTGAATGTGGACATCATTAAATATTTACACAAACACATTGATTACTTACTTTTATAAGCCTATGGGAAGCACCAGGCTGTTCTTTAGCATGATGTTGGAAAAAATAAGGTACTTTGCAAATACAGTAATCAGCCCATATTCACTACTCATTAGACTAACTCTTGAAATAATCTTCAGTTTGTTTGCAAAGATGATTCACATCTGCACCAGCTCAGCTGTGGTGGAACCAGAGTGGGTGTGTGTAGAAGGAAGTGGGCTACGAATCCAGAGTAGCTTTCAGCATTTACAGGAACAGGAGCAAACCCACGGTAACAATAGTAATAGCAGCAGCAACTGCAACAAAATTCACTTCCAGGAGACCAACTCTGCCTCTGTCAATGCTGAGGTAAAGAGTAAATGGTGCTGTCACTGGAGGTTTTTGGTAGCAAAAGATACTAAGCAAGTTGTCTTCCCTCCTTTTATCCCCACCTTTATCTCTGGATTCTGATGGTAAAAGGGTTTTGAAACTATCAAATTCCCAGAGGATAATTAGTATGACTGGATTCAATGCTGATAGATAAACAGAGCACTTAATTTGTATTTCAAAATATCAAAGTAGCATAAACTGTTGTCGTTTGTTTACTGATGTCAATCTGAAGGTTCTACAATTTGCAAAACATCCCTGTGAGTAAGCAGACAGAAAAAAAAAAAATAGATGAAATTTAGAATCAAGAGTGAAATACAATCAGTTGCAAATTTTTTTTTTTAGAGGCAGAGTCTTGCTCTGTCACCCAGGCTGGAATGCACTGGTGCAATCTCGGCTCACTACAACTTCCGCCTCGTGAGTTCAAGCGATTCTCCTGCCTCAGCCTCCCTAGTAGCTGAGACTACAGGCATGCGCCACCATGCCCAGCTAATTTTTGTATTTTTTAGTAGAGACAGGGTTTCACTATATGTTGGCCAGGCTGGTCTCAAACTCCTGACTCTGGATGATCACACACCTCAGCCTCCCAAAGTACTAGGATTATAGGTGTGAGTCTCCGTGCCCTGCCAAGATGTTTTATTAACCCGTGAACTTCCTGGATTTATTTTTTTTCCCAGCACTACAGAAAAGGTATTATAAACTTATGTGTAACCCTCATCCCATCTCTTTCCACTCCTCTAAATCAGCTTAATGAGAGAAAAAAATTCTAAGGACAATCTTAAAGTCAAATGCAAACTTTATCTAGAAACAACTTTATTCAGAAACAAGAGTTGAAACAATTATACTCTTCATCTACAGTCGATGTTTGTTGGTTGATTGCTGTAGTCAATGTAAGGGAGGTGTGTGTGTGCATGGGTGTATAAAAGGAGAGTGCAGGGTGGAAGAAATAAGGGTTCGCTTCAAGCAGGAAAAGATAAAATTAAGTTAGGAAGTCAATTCCCTCTGAAACTGAATGACAGTGGCCATTGCTACCAAAAGGACACTACAAATAAAAGGTGAAAGCCTGCCAGGCACGGCCTCTCATGCCTGTAACCCCAGCACTTTGGGAGGCTGAGGCAGGTGGATCACAAGGTCAGGAGACCGAGACCATCCTGGCCAACATGGTGAAACCCTATCTCTACTAAAAATACAAAAATTAGCCAGGTATGGTGGCCCGCGCCTATAGTCCCAGCTACTCAGGAGTCTGAGGCAGGAGAATCACTTGATCCTGAGAGGCGGATGTTGCAGTGAGCCAAGATTGCACCACTGCACTCAGCCTGGAGACAGAGCGAGACTCCGTTTCAAACAACAACAACAACAAAAAGGTGAAAGCCATTAGAAACTATTTCCTGATACAGCCTCTAAGAGTAGATTAAGGCCATAACGGAAGAAAACTAAGATTCCTTGAGGACCTGCTGGTGCCAAGTAACATGCTAACAACCATCTGTCCTGGATCAAGATCCCTGGAATCAGACTCTGACGCAGAGAGTCATACTACAGAGGAATGCTCCTTGAAGGTACACCTGGAAGGAAATGAAGAAGCAGGTCTGGGCAGAAGGGGAAACTGAGCAACAATGTGGCTGTCACTGAGTCCTCGCTGAGCCCTCACTGGGTCCTCTAGGGGGCTCTGGAGCCAGGATTGCCCTTCTCCAGATCCCAGCTTGAGGCAGAGCCTACAGCTTTATATCCCTGCATCAGTTGGCCATGACAAGAGCAACCCTCTCAAGGGGATGAAACCTTGATTAAGGCCATTCCCTCCCTACAGCCAAGGGCAACTCCTAGTGAGGTGGGCTGTGAACCAGCGGCAGTGGTTGGTATTTTCAGCAGCTGGGCACTTGGCATGTTGGCCTTGGAGAAGGGATTCAGGCTGAACAGCACAGCCTTTCTGAATCTACCCCTTGTGGCATTCAGGTCCACCTGCTTCCTCTGGTAAGTTTGCCCCTTCAGGGAACAGCTTCTCCAGGGTTCTGATTTGTCATGTTCCCTGGAAAAACTTAAATGAGGGGATTTGTGGTAAAAAAAAAAAAAAAAAAAAAATACAATCCCCACAGCTCCCATTGGCCTCCTGGCTGTAAATGATACTCACCACCCCTCTTCTCCAGGGCATCACTCAGGGCTTTCCAAAGAAACAAAACTGGAGGTAGGGGTGGAGAGAGAGAAGGGGGGGAGAGAGAGAGAGAGAGAGAGGATAGATAGAAACATGATAGATAAATGATGATAGCACATAGGTAAATAGATGGATGGATAGATAGATGATAGATACACATACATACATAGATACGTAGATATGTGGGTGGATGGATGGATGGATGGATGGATGGATGGATGGATGGATGGACGGATGGATGGATGCATGGATGGATGGATGGATGGATGCATGGATGGATGGATGGACGGATGGATGGACGGATGGATGGACGGATGGATGGATGGACGGACGGATGGACGGACGGATGGATGGATGGATGGAGATATACATACAGAGAGAGAGTTTTATTTTAAAGAATTGGCTGGTGTAATTATTGAGACCAACAAGTCCAAAATCTGCAGGTGGCCAGCAGGCTGGAGACACAGGAAAGAGCTGATGATGAAGCCTGAGTCCAAGGCTATCTGCTGGCAGCATTCTCTCTTTCTTGGGGGACATCAGTCTTTTTTCTCCTAGGCCTTCAACTGATTGGATGAGGCCACCCCACATTAGGAAGGGTCGTCTGCTTCACTGAAATCAGTCTATTGATTTAAATGTTGATCTCGACTAAAAAACACCTTCACAGCAACATCTAGACTATTTGACCAAATATCTGGGTACCACAGCCTACCAAGTTGACAGATAAACTATCACATCCAGCATCTGTTTTAATTTCCCCTTATCTTGACCTGGCACCTCTGCTGGTGACCTATGGGTGACCCAGACCTTCATCCCTGAAGAGTCTGAGCCCTTGGCTACCAGTTACCTGTGGCTTTGCTCTGGTCTGTGACTACAAACTGCAGAACCAGCAGCAAAGCCTGAATGAGGGCAAGAGAGTTTGAGGATGGCTCCATGCAAATGTCACCCACTACTGGGAAGCTCCTTGAAGTAGTTTCTAAGTGATGGAAAGTCAGTAGTATCCCTCCTGCCCATTAAAATGTACCAGCCTCACATTAGTAGGCATTTCCCAAGCACCTGTACTGCACCCGGGGATCCTGCACTGGGTGCCGAGACTTCACAGTTAAATAACACACCATTCTCACCTTGAATAAGCACATAGATCAGGAAGTAGAAAGAATGGCAAACAAATTAGTGAGTTACGTCCTGGTGTGGTGGCTCATGCCTGTAAACCCAGCACTTTGGGAGGCCGAGGCTGGCAGATCACAAGGTCAGGAGGTCGAGACCATCCTGGCTAACACGGTTAAAACCCATCTGTACTAAAAATACAAAACATTAGCCGGGCATGGTGGCGGGTGCCTGTAGTTCCAGCTACTCGGGAGACAGGCAGGAGAATGGCGTGAACCCGGGAGGCGGAGCTTGCAGTGAGCCGAGATCGCACCACTGCACTCCAGCCTGGGCGACAGAGCAAGACTCCGTCTCAAAACAAAGCAAAAAAATAGTAACTTACAGTGTTCCAGAAACTCTGCCTAAGTCTGTGTGGGATGCAAAAAACATGTAAAGGAGACAGCAACCCATGCTCCCTGAGGCAAGAAGAAAGGAATGCCAATTTCCCAAAAGAAAGGAGGTGGTTGTTACTGTAAGAGGAAAGGATGTTAAAAATCCAAAATCAACAGATGTCCACAGCACTAATAATAAAGCACCAACTTTCTAAATGTTACTTTTTTCATAAATTAGAGCACATTAAAGGTTATCCCCATCATAATGTCACTCTCACTCACGTCGCAATATGTGCTCCAAAACGGGAAAGGAGGGAATGGAATTAGAGTGAACAGCTGGGGACAGGGCTGCGAAAAGCATCCAACAGATGTTCACTGAGTCCTAGGTCCTGGGCACTGCGCTAGGCACCTCGGAGGAAACAGAGCAAGACCTCTGCCCTGTGTCACCTCAAAACCCGGAAGTGAAAACAACCAAACCAGAGCAGGTAGCCCCAGCCACCAAGACCTCAAACCATTCAGAAATGGGATCTGCAAAAATAGGACCTTCTAACTCCATTCTGGAAAAACTGCTATTTGATTTTGCTTTCATCTTTGCCAGCTTCCAGATCAGGAAAAGACATTTTGCTCAACAAAATCGCTATCTGAGTCTGTCAGTCTATTATTGCTTCCCCCAACTACAAGAAGGACCCATTTCAAAACCTCACCAGGGCTGTTGGGATTTTCAGATTCTGCTCGGGGACTGTGGGGATTTGTTTCACGATCTTGTTGGGGAAAAAAAAATTAAATAAATAAATTGGTGGCGTTGCAACTGCTGTTGTTTTGAAATGTTTCGGTTTTATTTTGAGGCTTGTATTTTATGAGTATCTGTTTCTACATTTGGAGCTCATGCAATATGCATGGTTTCTTTATGAGATGTGATATGCATTTGTGGAGACTGCACTGCCTGCCAGACTGTGTTGAGAAAATACATTTCAGTTACACCTGACCGGAAACCCATCTGCCCATGCCGCATGGACACATGGCCGATCCTGGGATAGCATGGGAAGCCCCGGAGGCTGCTCAAGGATCTCTCAGCTAGAAGACATCCCAGAAGAGAAGTGGTAGATTACAACTGTTGAGGAATACTCATTATTGGAAATAAATACAAATTTTTAGTCTACAGCCAGACCACCCTGAATATGCCCCATCTCGTCTGAAATAAATATAAATTTTTAATGACTTTTTCATGGAAAAGTGACAAGTAATTAAAGGTGTTTGAGGAATAGCAAATGGTAACCAATTCTTAACTAGAATTCTTCCTCTCAAAGCTGTGTGAGGGGTAAACACAGGAGCAAAAGCATGAGTACCCAGCTGAAAACAACTAAAAAGTGGTGAAAATTATCACTATTCTTGTTTCTAACTTCATGTTATTATTGCCTAGCACAGGGCCTGGCACATACTGGGTACCGAATAAATGGCAGCTACATTTTGCTATTTTTAATACTATATTTGAACCTTCAGCACTTGGCTCAGGACCTGGGACACAGTCGGCACTTAGCAAATGTCTATCAAGTACATGAATGAATAGCAGGCAGAGCTGGTATTTGGCCGCAAACTCCTTGGCAGATTATGATACTAATATTTTTTCTCTTAACTCAGCTGCAAAGATCCAGATCATGGGCCACTAGGAGCCTCTCCCTGGAGAAGACAGTCCCACCAAACCTGAAGATTCCAAAGTCCTGGCTGAAATCATAGCTATAGACACCGTATGCAGAGCTGGCATTGAATTCACTCCCTGCCAAGTCCTGAGCAAGCTTAGCAGTAGGTTTAAGGCTGCTTCTCAAATTGTATGAGATGCTGATTGAAGATCTCAGTTGAAAACAGGCTTTGTACACGCAGAGCACACCCACAGTGGCTTTAATCATGGTCCAAAGGAAAGGGAACTTGTTTTGTTTTGTTGCACTGAGGGTATGCCCACATCCTCTACAGGCCAGTGGCGGCAACGCCTAGCTGGGAGCAGCAGAAACCCTCTGGGGTGTTCATCCTTCCACACATGCAAATGAGAAGTGAAAATAGATTCCTCTTGTCTCCTTGAAATACCACTTTTTTTCTCCCCTGTTTCCTCTTCCCCTCTCTCTCCCTTTTGGAGTCCTTAGCGGTTGTGATCTCCGAGATGCTAGAACTCATCATGACCCTCTATCATCTTCTAGATGTTCTTTGCTCTTCCTAAATAGAGGGTCATGATGGTTTTATTTAAAAAAAAAATGGCAACTATCATTTCATGGGTACTAAGAAGGGCTAAGTGATTTCTTTATATTGATCCCAATTCACACAAGGTAGACTTTATGATTCTTACTGTAGATGAAGAAACTGAGTCTGGAGAGGCTACTAAATAGTGGAACTCAAATTTGAAACCAAATTCATCTGGCTCCCAAGACCAAGCTTCCCTAAGCATTACTTCCAATATGGGGAGATGGGAGCCCAGCCTATACTTTACCATAAAGGACTAGACACATCTCCAGTTTTAGAGCATTTGGAGAAGTTCTTAAGTAACGGCAGTGTTTGGTGTTCCCTCCTCTTTCATTTTTTCCATCCAAAAATCCATTTATCTGATCCTGTCAAATGAATATTTTGACCAGCTGCCCTTCTAGGTCCTCAGCTTTTTCACATGCTGTCTCCTGGAATTCCTTTTCCCATCTCTGGAACAGGGCAAATAACTCAAGCAGAAGAGCAAAGAACATTAGATCAAACCCACACTTCCACACGTATAAGCTTTATGAACTTGGAAAAATTATATCATTTCCATGATCCTCAGTCTCCCTTTCTGTTAACCAGGAACTAAGTGATTCTACCGCCTCCCAGAGTTTCCGTGTGAATTACATGACTCCCACCCTGTAAGCCTCAGGCTGTCCTGTAAGTTTAGTTCTGGCCGATTCCTTAGAAGATCCTAGAGAAGGCAATTTAATTTCACGAAGAGATGGAGTTTTAGCATTGATCTGTTCCTTCACCCCACAGACCACACCTGTTTCTCTAAATACTTTTCTGTGTGCCTTGTTCTTTTGAGTGAAATTTGCTCCAAAACCTGAAACTCATCCCTGGCAAGGTCTACGGAGCCTTGAATTTCTCAAAGGCACCAACCTCCTGGAATCCCAAGCTTTTTATGAACCTGTATTATAGCATTCATTCTGCCTACAAGTATCTTCCCTCACATCCTAGGTCCATTGAGGGCTAATAGAGCCTGAATCAGGCTGAACCTTACCACATCCCTCAGACACTGCAATTTGGACTATTGACCCCGCACCTTAGGGACAGGCTAAAGCCTGCTCTATTCTCCTAGCACCACTCCTGTCATCAGAGCAGAACTTTGAGATCAGAAAAACCTGAGCTTAAATTCTGACCCTGTGTTCTCCTCTAGCTATGGAATCTTGGGTAAATTCTTCATTATTGCTAGTTTTATGGTTTTGGTGATTTGACTTTGTGCATATGCAAACCAACTGGCACATCATAAATACTCCTATATTTGTTTTCTATCAAGAGGCATCATCTTTCCCATAAGAGCATTGCGCCAGATCCAGTATCATTTATTTCTTTTCTTTTTTTAATTTGTATAGAGACAGCATCTCCCTCTCTGGCCCAGGACTGGGTGCAGTGGCACAATCATAACTCACTGTAGCCTTGAACTTCTAGCCTCAAGCAATCCTTCCACCAAGTGGCCTTGAGCTTCTACCCTCAAGCAATCTTCCCACCAAGTGCTGGGACTACAGGGGTGAGACACCACTCCTGGCCTGGTCCAGCATTCTTTATAGCTGATTTTATCCAAATTAAGACAGTTTAGATAAGAAACATTATTTTAAAATGTCTGACATATAATAAGAGCTCGATGAGCAGTTGTTGTTGCTGCTGTATTATTTTATCATCATTGTTATCATCGTCATCATCATTATCTACTACGTGTGGAGCCTCTTATATGTGCTAAAACCTGTACTGGGCACTTGTAACCACTATTTCTAATCACTGTAACCCTGCAAGGTAGAAATCATTACCCTTTTTCCTACAGACAAGGAAATTGAGGCTCAAGAGAGAAACTAGCCACACAGCTAGTTAAGTGGCCACATCAGGATTGTCTAATGGTATCTAACCAGTACGTAATCTCCCTTTAAGAATCGAGTGAAAGAGAAACATAAAATAATAATAATAATAACAATAATAATAATGGGATTCCTGCTTTCCCACGAGAGTGCTCGGAGGAAAAAGTTTAAGTACATCCAACTAGGACCCAACTAAGAACCGAGAACGGGGCTGTCTGGAAGAAAGAGGATGCATGCAGGAGAGCTGGGGAACACTTGAGGGCTTGAGCTGTACCTGAAGATGTGTGGGGAACAAAGGAGAACTTCCAGGAGCCTGGGCAAGAGGAGACGGGGATGGGGTGAGAAGCCACCTATACTCACTGAGCATCTACTGTGTTCCTGCGCAGGGTGGACAGCGTGCATGTGAGCTCACTCAATCCCGATAGAAATCCCAGGTGGTTCTCTTTTATCTCGACTTTGCAGAGGAAGTAGCATAGTCATGCAAATAATAAGTATGAAAGCAAAGGTGGAAATGGGGAGGGCATATCCAGGAAATGATTTTACTTCAGCACATCCCCAGGAAGTCCCTTTACCAAGGACTCATGAAGGAGAAATTACCAGGTCACTTTTGCCCTAAGTGCAGCATACTGTTTCTGGATTTCATTTTGTTCTCAATATTTGTCTGCTCAGCCTGTGTGGTGAGCTTCACATGTAGAACAAAGGTGTCCATTCTTTTTCGATTCGATAGTGTAAATCTCATGATTTCATTCTTTCCCTCAACCAAGCAACCAATCTTCACGGACCTTCTCTTACTGTGTGGCTCCACTCATAGAGGCTGCGACATAAAGATCAGTCACCCCAGAGACCCTGCCTTCAAAGCTGCTCTGCCACGGCTCCTGCACTTACGCGAAATGTTGTGCTGTCGCCAAATGAACATAATGACGAGTGCATTGAATGTTAATTACAGCATGGAGTAAACTCAGCTATATACCATGTTTCATTGTCTACTTTTCTTGATTGTCCAATCTGTAACCCACTGACCAGCCATAAATACTTATAATTATTTTCTTTCATCATGCTCAAAACCACTAATTAGAGTAATTACGGCAAAGTATAGTTAACATGAATCAAGCTGGCATGAAGCAAATCATACCCTAGTCCCCATTTTGGTTTTCATTGAGGTTCCTCAGTCTTGTCTTAGTTTCCCAGGCCAAGATCCACCCAATGTGCTGAAACGTTTCAATTACCTGGCTAGGCCACACCCTCCTATCCACCGTGACTTTAGGCAGGGTAAAGCTTGATAATAAATGAATATTTCCATAGATTCATATTTGGCTGGTCAGATCTCTGATAATTTCCAACTCCCTTGTAACCAGCTACGCTCTCTCATCTCATGTAGCTTAATTTTATGGCCTGAATTCCAGGCCTGAAGGTTTGAGTGTCCGTTGCTTTGTCATGATAGTCCCATTAGCATGAAGATTTATTTTTAAAGACATTGCCCCGGCACACAAAGAGAAATGGTGTACAGTAACAAAAGAGCTCAGCCCATAAGACACACATGCGGTGCAAGGCCCCTGGCACTCGTTCACTGTGTAGCATGGTGGAGTCACTTCAACCCGCTGAGCCTGGGATTCCCCGGCACTGCAGGTCAATGCTAATACCTGTCTCAGAGGATGGGTGAGGTGTGAACGCGAGGGTGCCTTATCAACTGCTAAGCACTCTCCAGTTGGAATTATTTTTACTCTGTAAAGCTCTGGCCATGTTGTGAATAGGGAAAGAAGTACTAGAGTCCATAAGGAAAGAAATGCATTTCATGGCAGATGCTCTGATTTTAAGTTCATAGGTGTTTCAGTGGTGGTGATGGTGGTGGTGGTGGTTCATTTTTGGTGGGTTTATTCTTTCAGAAAATCCACCTGCATCCTCAATCATCCTCAATCATCCTCACTCATGCCCTAAAATGAGTCTACACAGAGCAGGCTGGCAGGTCCCATTCCTTGCCCTAAGGTGGTGGCACTTGCCTGATCTGCATGTGACATTCCAGACACATCTGCTCCTGCTGCTCCCCCACACCCCACTAACATGGTCATAGCCAAGGCTGCCACTTGGAAGCCAATTTACAAGGAAGCCCATGACTCTTAGGCTCTAGGACCCTTCACTTAGGCAGACCCTTTCCAAAGCCCTAAACCCCATTTTGTATTCACAATTTTGTATTCTGTTATGGATGAACTGTGTACCCCCAAATACATATATTGAAGCCCTAACCCCAAGTACATCAGAAGGTGACTGTATTTGGACATACAGTCTTTAAAGAGGTAACTAAGTTAAAATGAGGTTACTAGGGTGGGTCCTAATCCAATCTCACTGGTACCCTTGCAAGAAGAGGTTAGTGTATACATCTACTATGTACCCACAAAAATTAAAAATTATAATAGAATAAAATAGAGGTTAAGATGCAGACACACAAAGGGATGGCCACGTGAGGACACGGGGAGAAGACAGCCATGTGCAATCCCAGAAGAGAGGCTCAGAAGAAACCAACCCTGCTGACACCTGGAGCTCAGACTCCCAGGCTCCAGAATCTCTGCTGCTTCTACAGTGTCTGTTGTTTAAACCACGCAGCCTGTGGTACTCTGTTTCAGCAGCCCGGGTCATTTGTCTATTCCCTTTTTTTAAAGGTCGCCAAAAATGTAAAAACACCAAGCACCACGGAGCCTGATCCACCTCAACTTGCTGTGAACACATGATTGGCTCACACGCCAATGTCGGGCCAGAGCTGATCAGAAATGGAGGTGTGGGAAGACAGTGGGAGAGAGATGCATTTTACTGCAGAGTGAGAACAAGATCTTCCTATGGGGAAGGGAGAACAATTCCTGAAACAAAGGGCCGGTCCTCAGTTTGACGCAGTTTCCTTCAGGGTGGACCTGTTCTCGAGTCCTGTGCCATGCACATCCCCCACTCAGCTTCTGGTTCATTCAGTCACACGTGCCAGACACCCCGTGTGCAGGTGCCCAGCACCCATCCCTACTCCACCAGTGTGAGTTCTCTTTCCCTAGGTCTCTGAAAAGAAGGGACAAGCAGAGCTGGGAAAGGGCTCCCACCAAAGTGACAACTGCAGAAAATTAAAGCAATTTCTGGAAGCCTTTCTAAAATTCCCAGCTCATAGGGCAAAGGCCTATCAAGGTTCTGATTTAGGAAAATTACAGGCTGCTTAGCTTCTCAAGTTATCTTATAATCACTGAGTGGAGAGAGAAGCAGATGTTGGCATCTACCTGAGAACTATAAAAGGGAAAACAGAGGGCACATATTAAAAACATGTATTATTTCTCAGAAGGAAAAATAGGTCTTCAAGTATGACAGTTGGCATTTGGGTGGCACAGTGTGTAAAACACTCTCACCTTCTCTGTCTCATGTAATGGTCACAATGACCAGACAAATCAATGACCTTACCTTATCATTATCCCCTTTTACTAGATAAGCAAACGGAGCCCCAAGTCTGCACAAACAGTAACATCATTGAAATCTGGTCCTTTGAATCCAAACTCCTTTGTCATCATAGCATGCATTTATATATATAGCCCCTCCTACGTGTGCCTGTGAAATACTTTGTGCTTACTATTTTTAATGAGAAAAACCATAAAATGACTTTTTTTAGTCAAAAACACATCAGGGATCTGTGTTTCCTAATATTCAGGATCCAGCTGACCCCTTAGGCCACTTGGCACTTGACTTCGGAGTCCTCCCAGGTGAATGGAGCCCTCCTCTTCCTCTCATCTGTGCCCCACGCCCTATAGTACCTGGCACACCAAAGGTGTCCTCAAAGTTTGCTAGGCCCTGATCTCTCTGCCTGTGGTTTCTCAGATCCTGGCCCACCCTTGGCTTCAATTCCCGCCCTCAGCCCCTCACCCAACTACCCTGCTCCCAGAATTCCATCCTTCCACCTAGGACTTCCTGCCCCTCCATCCTCAACAAGCAGCTGGGGATTTGAGCCCTGCTGCCTCTGATCTGACCACTGCAGGTGACACCCTCTTATGACTCCCCGCTGCAGCCTTCCACCCACCTGATCTGGGCCCTTCTTCTCCTTTTACAGGCCCTGGTGGTTCCAGTATCTCTGTCATGATGAAGCAGACCACCCACCTCTGGTTCTGCCAGGCAGGCCCTAGCCCTCCCTAATAATGAGAATAAAAATAACTGCCATTTACGGAGTCCTTACTATGAAACAGATATGCAATGGACTGAGTGTTTCTGTCCTGCCCAAATTAATATGCTGAAATCCTAACCCCAAGATGGTGGTATTAAGACGCAGGATATCTGGGAAGCCATTAGGTTGTAAGAGTGGGATTCTCCTGAATAGGACTGGTACCCTTATTAAAGGGACTCCAGAGGGCTCTCCTGCCCTCTCTCCACCATGTGAGGACACCATAAGAAGACAGGAGTCTGCAGGCTGGAAGAGGACCCTCACCAGAACCTGACCCTGCTGGCACCCCGATCCTGGACTTCCAGCCTGCAGAACTCTGAAAAATAAGTTTCTGCTGTTTATAAGCCACCCAGGCTATGGCACTTCATTATAGCAGCCCAAACAGACTAAAACACAGATATTATAAAAAGTGCTTCCTATCCATCATCTCATTCAATCCCCAACAGATCTATGATCTTGTAAATGGTATGTGTGTGTGTATATATATATATCTTTTTTGATTAATACTTTTAATTACATGATTGTAATTATACAATTTCCACTATTTTATATTTTGTATAAAACCAGTTCCAACTCACATGATTTTCAAATGTGACAATACGTATCAAACTACATATATATGCAAAGTTTACAGGCCATTAGGAAGCTTTATCTTTTTTTTTTTTTTTTTTTTTTTTGGAGACATAGTCTCGCTCTGTCGCCCAAGCTGGAGTGCAGTGGCTGGATCTCAGCTCACTGCAAGCTCCGCCTTCCGGGTTCACGCCATTCTCCTGCCTCAGCCTCCCGAGTAGCTGGGACTACAGGCGCCCGCCACCTCGCCCGGCTAGTTTTTTTGTATTTTTTAGTAGAGACGGGGTTTCACCGTGTTAGCCAGGATGGTCTCGATCTCCTGACCTCATGATCCACCCATCTCGGCCTCCCAAAGTGCTGGGATTACAGGCTTGAGCCACCGTGCCCGGCCAGGAAGCTTTATCTTAAAAATATCTTCAGGAAAATAAACATGCATTCAACCAGTTCTCTTGGATTTAAAACATATGATTAGAAATATACACTATAAAAATCAGGACAATGATTGATCAGTACTATCAGTTACATTTTAAAATGGTATATATTTTAGCCCCTGGGTTAGATACTATAAGCTGCATTTCACGAAGGAGGAAACTAAGGCATAGGGAAGGGAAAGGGTGTGGTTCAGGGACAGGCAGCCAGGAACAGAAACAGACCCCTGATGTGCCCTGCTATTTGCAGTGCCTCACATCTACAGATGCAGAAACAAAGTCAAGGCTTGTAATGGTATAAGCAAAGCCACACACTTCACCCTGAGCAGACCCAGGGCTCTCATCTCAGGCTATCTGCCCCCAGGAATGGGGCTCTGCCCTCCATCTTCTGCTGTCTTCCTACGTGGAGAGGGTTTGGGGCAAGGTTATGGCTCTCAGAGTGTGACCAGGATAAACTGAGTCTGGGGCTGTGCTTAGATCATTCAGTTCAGCTGGTGTTTTAAGAGGCAGGGTAGAGTCAGGGAGCTGGGCCAGCCATTGGGGTTTGTCCAAGGAGAAGTCACATGACATGGTTCAAGAAGGAAGGAGGAAACTGATAGGGCCTGAGCTGGGGAAAAGGGAGAGGAGAATTGGGCAGCCCAGACATGAGCAGGGACCAGGTACAGGTGCCACTGATTAGTTTCTCCAATGCAAACATGTTGCTTTGGGTTCACTGGCTCAATTAGACATAGAGTGACCCTCCCTGAGCCTTATTGTAAAGGACCCACAGAGGGCCAAGATCCCCTTAGGATCCAAAAGATCTCACTCGTAAGTATTGAGACATCATCTAAACCCACTTAATAAACCGTAGACTGCCTGAATGGAGAATTTGGCTTTTATAGCCTCCCCTGCATCTCTGCCCAAAGCGAACCTGGAAGGGCCTGTAGAAGAGGAATGCTGGAGTCAATCAGCCCAGCCTGGCTCTGAAGGAAGGTCTGGCCTGCACTTGCACACCTGGACCACATAATCATGACTCATACCTTTATTCCAAATAGAAGATCTGAAACCCCACCAAGGTCTGTTTTGGGGTTTGTTTTGATGGAGTAACATAGCCACACCCCAGGGGCTTGGCTCACTCATTCATGGAGACAAGTCTTGGAAAATGTTTTATGTTTGCAAATCTTTGAGCTTGATGAGCTGTGACGATGTTTGCCCAACACAACCGGTCCTGTGTACTCAGGGTTTGGGCATTGCTCACACACCAGTGGCATTTCAGCACATGCTACACCCATAAATATAGATAGCATCTGCCCTGAAGGGTTCAAGGGCTTTGTTATGGTTGTTATCATGGCGGGTTGTGGTTTTCTTTTATTTTATAAAACCCACAAAATGATTGTTATGCTTTTCTAACAACAACAATACAATGTTGTTAAAAAAAATTTGAGCTGGGATTCAGATGGCCCGGGTACAAGGCCCAGCTCTGAATTTACTCTCTTTGTAACCAGGAAGAAGTCAACAAACTGCTGTGAGTCTCAGATTTCTCATCTGTAAAATGGGGATGACAATATTCATTTCATGGGTTGAGTGTTTGCCCTTCCTGTTTCCCATGGATAAGGCCCCAAATCAAAGCATTCAGGAAAGTATAATGTGAATTGCAAATCGCTGTCTAAGTGGGATATATGCCATTTTTTCTCCATTTTGAATTCAATGAGATACGCTACACTAGGTCAGGTGACACACGCCTGAAAGTTACAGCCATATACATAATTGGATATGTCAGAAGAAAGTCTCTAATCTGGAAGTTTACCTATGAGGCTGTAAGAACCAGCTATTGACTCCTTTTTATGCACCAGGTATGACTAGCCATTGGGAATGCAGCACTAAGTAGCACGCTTCTTCCCCAGAGTGAAATCCACAGTCCAAACTTTACGTGAATAACTAGAACCTAAAAGTGTTCAGAGCTGTCATAATGGAATGGTACCAACACTATGAGGAATGAAAGAAAAGGCCCTCCTAGAGGAGGGGACAACTGTGCTGGATGCTAAAAAGGGAGGAGAAACTTGCTGATAAAGCCAATAAGTCAGTAAACACAAGACAAAGAAAGAAAATGGCCCAGGCATCGCAGAGGAGTATGCCGAGAAAGACGTGGGCTTCCTTCCATAGTGCTGGGTCGGTGGAGAAAGGGGAGCTGCGATGATGTACGAGGGGGTAGCCCAGCTTTCCTGACCCACCCAGCCACCTCACTTGGTGGGAGAGAGAGAGGTAGGAAGGTGGGAGATTTCAAGGAGAGGTGATGAGGGGTGAGAAGGGGCAAAAGACTGGGTGTGACAAGGGGCTGCTGAAGAGACACGTGGTCAGGAAAGGCTTCACCCACTCAGGAGTGAAGGGAAGAGGTGAAGCCGCCTCCACCTTTGCCATGCCCCACTTTATCTTCAGGTCTTGATGCCTGGCAAGGCACCAAGCTGCTCAGAAGCAAATGAAAAGAAAGAAGCGAACTGAGAACGGCCCAAACGTGAGCGTCAGCTTTGTAGGAGGTGGGCTCCAGGAAACGTGTGACTGACTCTGCAGCTAGTGTTCCCAAGGTGACATCACGTAAAGGAAAGTTCAAGTTTCAGTGTCGCAGAGTAATTTTATTGCCCCCTTTTTGCATCTTCGCTGGTGGCTTTCGAGCCATCTTCTCTCAGCTCTCATCTTCTCCAGCTGCGGAGTAAACCAAGGCATGAGAATGGGCAGCTTGGGCACATTCGCTGGGCATCTTTCCCTCTGGTGGATGAAGTGCCTTCTCCTTAAACCAGAACCATCTGTGAAAAATGACTGGGAGGCACAAAAAGTGCTGGAACCACAAAATTCCAGCTTTGGTTTTGGCTTTCTGGCAACAAAAGAATAAAAACACTGTTCTTATTTCTCCAAATATTTCCTTCTCCACTGTCTGCTCCGGCCTGACTTCAGTCCCCGACGAGGCAGCACTGATGCCCCTGTGGCCCACTCCCTCTGCTGTCTTTGGAGATATTGCTGGAATGCACGTTAAGGTCATGGTATTGGCTAGGAATAAAATGAGTTTTTCAAAAAGGACAAACTTCATAAATCCTGGCTCGTTCCCACACAGGTGTATAGAAGAAACAGAAGAAATGCTTTTTTCTGTGTTTCTGTCTTGCCAAGACCCAAAAATGAAAAACAATTTTTTTCCATAGAAGGTATCTGTTAAGGGACTTGAAGTGAGTCCAGAGAAAGGCAGGTTGTGAGCTATTAAAGTGTCTTGCCCAATATCTGCCAACAATGGCCGTCAAGTCTCCTCACACAGCATCTACCCACGTTATTATAATCAGGGTCTGCCCAGTGCGTCACCTGATGAAGACCACAGCTCGGGCCGACTGGATGGGGTAGGACCAAGATATCTACAGAGATGAGAGAGGGATGTTGGAAAATTCACTCTCCTCCACACCACAGGAAGGTTTAAAGATCCAAACCAAACCAGAGCTCGCTCAAGTGTTAGGAGATGTAAAATAATGTGGTTTGGGGTGCACAAACGTTTTTAGCTATAAATACCTTCTAGATTGTTCCAATGCATTGAGCCAAAACCTAAATGCTGTGAGGTTTCAACCAACCGAATGGTTCCTTAAATAAACACTATGCAAGGACAAAAATTACCAAAGTGAATTTGAAAGAACAGAGACTGACTCTAAACGGATGACCTGAGTGAGGAGGGTGTGTGCAGGCCTTCCATAGCAAGTGTTAGCTGGGGGCCTTTGGCGGGCTAGGCCCTGGTCAAACTCATTCAACTCCACACCTGTGTTCACTCTTCCACCAGAATCCCATAGAAGGACACTGGTGCTCTGCACTGTAAAAAGGAAAAACCCCAAACTCCAGAAAGTTTAAGAAAATAAGCTCCCAACTGGAAGTTGCTTCAGTCTGACTCCAAAGCCTACCATCCTCCACATGGGACCCACTGCCTCCATTCTCTGCATCTGTCTCTCCATCCATGTCTTTGCCTCTTCAGGGCAAAGGCACTGTCCCCTTTACCTAACGCTTCTCGGTGCCAGGTGGCATCTGGGATATTGGACATTATCTGAGTTTCCTGGGGCCACCATAGCAAATCACCACAGACCTGATGGTGATACACAGCAGACATTTATTCTCTCTCAGTCCTGGAAATTAGAAGCCTAAAATCCAGGTGTCTTCAGCCTTGGTTACTGCTGTGGGCTTTGAGGGAGAATCCATGCCCTGCCTCTCTCCTGGCTTCTGGGGGGTTTACCATAAATCCTTGATGCTCCTTAGCTCATGGACATATCACTCCCACCTCTCCCTCCATCTTCGCGTGATGTCTGCTCTGAGTCTGGGTTTGTGTCTTTTCTCCTCTTCTTAGAGGGGCAGCGGTCTAATATGGAATTAGGGCTCATTCTGATTTCATATGACATCATCTTAATTGATTATACCTGCAAAGACCCAATTTCTAAATCAGGTCACATTCACAGGCACCTGGGGCTAGGACTCCAACATACTTTTGGTGGGACAGAAGTCAACCCATAATAGAGAGAATAAACTTATATTTCTTGAATGAACCAAAAACCAAAAAGATCCTCCAGTGGATGTAGTGTTCTGGGAGCCTCTCTGGGCACATCAGGTCCCAGAGCATTGCTGCTCTATCGTCTTCCCATGGCCTGAAGAAACCAGTCAAGCTGCCAAAGCTCGCACCATTCTGGGACCTCCTGTGTCTTGATGGAGTAAGAGAAACCTTTTCCCCTATTAAAGCATCACACCCCATTCCCTTTCCCCCTAAAAAAAACCAGGACACTTTTACAACTGCACAATGGAGGCAGAAGCTTCCAGAAAGAGTAAATACATGAATCTAAGAGCCGCTTTTTGACCTATGACTTAGAGTCCAGGAAGAATGCTTGTTATCCTGAAAAAAATTCACTCAGCAGGAGTAAACACTAAATCTCATCAAGTTTTTAAATGTAGCAATTACTTGTATAATACCTATCAACCAATGACATTATAAAGAAATACCAGCTTAGGCTTCCACTACTCTGGCTATAAAATCTTTTTTGTTTTGTTTTTTAATAATTGATTTTTCAAGAACATTATACTTACAGACATATATACATTTTATGTCCTACCTCCAAGATAGCTTCAAATGAGAACGTTACTAGCTAAGAAGCTAACATCAACAAAAAACGTACAAAAAGTGGTTAATAAAGCCCACGTTAAGGGAACAGTAGAAAGTAGCTAAGAAAATGTAAATTCATTCAGGAAATAATCATTTGCATATACTGTTAAATATAATTTCCACCAGGTGCATGAAGCACATGAGTAATTATAGACCAGGGAAAAAAAGTGATAACCTTGTCTCAGCATGGACACCACCTCCTTTGATTATAAGGCAGTGCTTTGAAGAGTTAAATGCCCTCTGCAAATGCCAGGGGCTGGGGTTGCTGTTGCCTAAACTGTTCCTCCTCACAGCCTGGGCTGCACAGAAAGCAATTGCATAGGAGATATTTTACCCTCCCTTTTCTTTCATCTCCGTGGAAATACATGTTTCATTTAAGCCTGTGGTGCTTGGAACATGTTCCAAAGAACCCTGCGTTCTAACACCAAAATCAAAGAATGCTTGTCTTTTCCTAGCTTGCAGGGAGAACAATAAGTAAACGAATAGAAATTTCTCACTGTTAAGTGTTATTCTATAATATTTTGTGAAGTGTTATTCTATAATTTTTTCCTAAGCATTTGGAACTCACTGTCTCTAGCCTACTAGGAAGCCCTGGAGATGACCCAGCAAAGGAGCATCATACCACCCCAGAGTCCCCACAGTGCCACATGCAGGCCACCCCTCACTGCCTGCCAGGAGGGGTAATGCCAGCTTGCATTTGCTTATCAATCCCCCCACCCCACTCTGAGGGCGATGACAGCAGGGGCCCTCTGGGCACTAGTGCGTGTCCCAGGTCTTGGCACCTGTGAGCTGGCAGTGCATGTTTGCTGTAAGAATGAGCAGATAAAAGTGCAAATAAAAGCCACAATGAGATCCACCTTGCACTCATGTGAATGGTCACTATCAGAAAATACACACACACACACACACACACACACACACATATAAAATAACCATTGGCAAGGCTGTGGAGAAGTTGGGACTCTTGTGCATTGCTGGTAGGAGAGTTAAATGGTGCAGCCATTTGTGGAAAACAGTATGGCGGTTTCTCAAAAGATTAAATATGGAATTTCCATATGATCTAGAAATTCCACTTCTGGGCATATTTCCAAAAGAATTGAAAGCAGGGTCTCACACAGACACTTGTGCATCCATATGCATGGCGGAATTATTCACAATAGCCAACAGGTGGAAGCAACTCAAATGTTCATCAATGGATCAACAGAGAAACAAAACGCGCCACATACATACAATGGAATATTATTCAGTCTTCAAAGGGAAAGAAACTCTGACATACCACAACACAGATGAACCTTGAGGACATTATATAAAGTGGAGTAAACCAGACCCAGAAGGACAAATATGGTATGACTGCACTGATATAAGTCACCTAGAGCAGCCAAATTCATAGACAAGAAGAGTAGAATGGTGGTTGCCTGGAGTTGGAGTGAGGAATGAGGAACTCTTATTAAATGGGAACAGGGTATCAGTCTGCGATGATGAAAAGACTTGTGGAGATGGATGATGATGGTTGAACAACAATGTAAATGTATGTAATGCCACTGAGTGGCACACTTAAAATTGGTTAAATTGTACATTTTATGTTAGGAATAGTTTACCAAAATTATTTTAAAAGAAGCAGATGATGAATGTCAGCATTCTGTCATAAGCACATGGCTTCTAGCAGCCCCATCACCTAACAAGCTTTAGAAATTTGACTGCAGTTGGTAAAGTGCAACTGGTAGTTATTTTAAGAATGTTAATTTAAAAAACAAACTATAACTTGTTTTTAATACAGAGCTCTAGAAAGCCAGAAAACATTGGCTCATAATCCCATTATTCAAATGATACCAATTGACCATACATATATATATATGGTGTATATATATATATATTTGGTTTTTTTTTTTTTTTTTTTGAGATGGAGTCTCGCTCTGTCGCCCAGGCTGGAGTGCAGTGGCACAATCTCGGCTAACTGCAAGCTCCGCCTCCCAGGTTCACGCCATTCTCCTGTCTCAGCCTCCTGAGTAGCTGGGACTACAGGCACCCGCCACCTCACCCAGCTAATTTTTTTGTATTTTTAGTAGAGATGGGGTTTCACCATCTTAGCCAGGATGGTCTCGATCTCCTGACTTTGTGATCCACCCACCTTGGCCTCCCAAAGTGCTGGGATTACAGGTGTGAGCCACCACGCCCGGCTCCAATTGACCACATTTTTTAAAGTAAAAATACTACCCTGCACTGGATGAGGCTGCTCAGTGGTGTGCAATGTTATAAAATGAAAAGTACATGCATCTTTCCCTTCCTGGTCCCTCCCCCAAACGATAATCACTATTATCAGGTGCTTAATGCATCCTTTTAAGAATAGCAACAACATACACTATGCTTAGACTTAATGTTATGCTAACACATGTGAATGCACTTATAATTTTTAATTTTCACTTGGCATGTTTACCTTTACATTGTGTTTTTATACATTTTATTTTATATTTACATGTTTTAAATGTGTGTATGATGAGATTTCACTTCCTGGTCTGTGTTTCTGAAACACATGGTTTTGTGGAAGCTCTGATTTGTGTTGGGGGGAAATTATACAATTTGGTCCATATTGTGTGCATTTTACAGTATTGTGAATCTTGCCCTGAAAATATTTTTAGGGGTTTTTCCATATTAAGATATACGAAGCTACTTGATGACTGTTTAGTATTCCTGATTAAACATTTAGGCTGCTTCCAAGCTTGTTTTCCTTTTTTTTTTTTTTTTCTCTTCACTCTAGCAAGTATTCATAGCAATGAAATTTGTAGATCAAAATATGAGCAATTTGTGTTTTAGCAGACATTGGCAAATTACAATCCATAATAGTAGCAACAACCTGCACTCCCATAATTTGTGAGAGTATCTGTTCTCCACCCCATCAGCCAGTCACTAGCAGCACTTCCCATGAGCTAGTGTTTTAATGTTTACCTTCCTAAGAAAAAAACACGGTAATTCATAATTTTTATTTGCATCTCCTTAACTAAGAGATGTATTGAACACCTTTTAAATGTACTTGTTCATATTCTTTATTGGCTTTTCTATTAATTTATAAATGTCTTATTGGTGGGCTCTTTAAAGATGAAGAAAACTAGCCTTTCATTTGTCATATTTGTTGCAGATCCGTTCCCCAGATTTGTTTGTTTTCCTTTGAACTCTTCTGTGCCAAACAGAAATGCAAAATTTGTATATAGTTATATGTATATATCTTTTCTTTTATAGCTTCTGGGTTTTCTATGCTGCCTAGACTTTCCCTTCTCCAAGTTTAAAAATAAATACACTCAAACTTTTAGACAGGCTCTCTTTGATCGGTTTATACAAGGGTAAGCCAGTGGTACTACCTTGAATGGGATAAGATATAAGATCATGAATGGGAATATTAAGGCCAGCTATTAAAATGGAAGGGAATAGGCCGGGCGTGATGGCTCACACCTGTAATCCCAGCACTTTGGGAGGCCAAGGTGGGTGGATCACGAGGTCAGGAGATCGAGACCATCCTGGCTAACACGGTGAAACCCTGTCTCTACCGAAAATACAAAAAATTAGCCGGGCGTGGTGGTGGGCGCCGGTAGTCCCAGCTACTCGGGAGACTGAGGCAAGAGAATGGTGTGAATCCAGGAGGTGGAGCTTGCAGTGAGCCGAGATCACCACTGCACTCCAGCCTGGGCGACAGAGCTAGACTCCGTCTCAAAAAAATAAATTTAAAAAAAAAAAAAAAGGAAGTGAATAATACTTATATCAATTGATTTTCAACAAGCATGACAAGATAATTCAATGGGGGCAAGAATTCTGTTTTCAACAAATGACGTTGGAACAACTGGATGTTTTACAAAACTATTGTTTTAAAACAATATGTGGCCAGGTGTGGTGGCTCACACCTGTAATCCCAGCACTTTGGGAGGCCAAGGCAGACGGATCACAAGGTCAGGAGATCGAGATCATCCTGGCTAACATGGTGAAACCCCATCTCTACTAAAAATACAAAAACTTAGCCAGACGTGGCTAATTTGGTCCCAGTCTAAATTAGTCCCAGCTACTCAGGAGAACTGCTTGAAACTGGGAGGCAGAAGTTGCAGGGAGCTGAGATCGTGCCACTGCACTCCAGCCTGGGCGACAGAGGGAGACTCTGTCTCAAACAAACAAACAATATGTAAAACGTGAAGTTGGACCACTACTTCACAGGTATAAAAAATCAACTCAAAATGGATCATATACCTAAATATAAAAGCTAAGATTATTAAACTTATAGAAGAAAACATAAGAGTAACTCTTTGTGGCTTTGGGTTAGGCAATGGTTTCAATTCATATATGACACCAACAGCACAAGCGATAAAGGGAAAATATAGATAAATTGGAATTCATAAAAATTAAAAACTTTTGAGTTTCAAAGAACATCATCATAAAGTGAACATATAACCCACAGAATGGGAAAAATTACTTGCAAATCACATTAATAAGGCATTTATATATATATATAAAATCTCATAGAATGCAACAAAAAGACAACCCAATTTTTTAAAGGGCAAAGGATTTAAATAGACATCTCTCTAAAGAAGATACATAAATGACCAATAAGCACATGAAAAGATGCTCACCATCCTTACCAATAGAAAAATTCAAATAAAAAATACAATGTTATACACTTTACATCCACTAAAATGATGAAAATAAAGAAGACAGACAAAATACAAGTCCGCAAAAGTATTGTAAAGCAAAATGAAAAATAACACGTTTTGACAAAGATGTAGAGAAATGGGAACACTCATTCATTGCCGGGTGGATTGTAAAATGGTAGAATTACTTTGAAAAATAAGTGTGGCAATTCCTCAAAACATCAGACAGAGTTACCATATGACCCAATAATTCCACTGCTAAGTATATATCCAGGACAAATGAAAACACATGCCCTCATAAAAATTTGTACATGAATGGTCATACCAACATTATTCATAATAGCCAAAAGATGGGAAAAAACCCAAGAGTCCATCAACAGATGAATATGTAAATAAAACGTGGTATGTCCACACAGTGGACTATTAGGCAGTGATAAAAAGGAATGGAGTACCGATGAGTGCTACAACATGGATGAACCCTGAAAGCATCATACTACCTAAAAGAAACCAGTCACAAGAGACTACATCTTGTATAATTCCATTTATTTGAAATGTTCAGAATAGGGAATTTCATAGAGTCAGAAAGTAGATTTGTGGTTGCCTAGAGTTAGGTGGGGCCTGGGGTAATGGGGAGTGACTCAATGCATACAGGATTTCTTTCTGGGTGATGGAACTGTTTTACAGTGGTCATGATTGCACAAATCTCTAAATATACTAAAAACTTCTAAATCGTATACTTTACAGGGGTGAATTTTTTGGCACATAAATCATATCTCAATGAAGTTGTTATTTACTTCAGCTTTATTTTAAAAAACAAGCAGTGAGCCATAGTTTGGCAACTCCTGTACTAGTCTATAAACATCTACAAAATGTATTATGATAAAAACTGAAAACATTAGAGTTAATATGTGATAAGAAAGGAAAATGAGTGAGAAGAAGAAGGGAGGTGAAGGTCAGAAACTGATAGAGAGATAAAAGGTCTGAGAATGACTTAAGGAAAAAAAAATCACCTTTCTCTCTTCCACATATACAGACCTGTAGACAAAACACTTCATCACCCAGGAAAAAACATCAGGTTTGAAAGGAAGAACCTGGTGAGGTTTGTCCCAGGCATCTGTGCAGTGGACCAGTGAATAAGTCACCACACAGGTGTCAAACTTGACTCTCACTGTTTCCCTAAATGGTGAGGCCTCGACCAAGTCACTGGGTCACTCTGGACATCTGTTTCCTTCTCTCTAAAAGGGCAGTGATATCTGTCTTTCCAATATTGAGCTCACTTAGAAAACACTTGGAAAACCTTGATACATTATAAAATATAAACATTATTAATAGAAAACTGATATTTCTCTGTTGGTGTGCCATGACATATGGCTTATTTTAATTTTTTCTTAATATGAATTTAAATAAGCCCAGAGCAGAGTAAGAAATCAATGTTCATCTTCCAAATAAAATTTGATACAATTCAATCTAATAGACAGAAGTTGCAGTTCAACCCATGTAATCCTCAACAGTTTATGCACATTACCTGGGCTACAGTTTTACCACCTGTGAAGTGAAGTGGTACAATCAGGTAATCTCTTTGGTGCCTCCCAACTCCCCAGTTCAAAGATGTCAAAATGTTGCTTAGACGTCAGATTCAGAATATGCTTGTAATGGCTGCTATAATGAGTAATGCACAGGTAAAGCCCTTGTATTTTTAAAAGTGATTCCCAAAAGGAAAAAAGTAAGTTTGATAGGATAAATGTGATCCCTGGAATAATTTAACTAACTCTTTCAGCTTTGCTTATCATGCTTATTGTGACCCAATGTTACTGTATTAGTCTGTTCTCATGCTGCTAATAAAGGCATACCAAAGACTGGGTAATTATAAAGGAAAGAGTTTTAATTGATCACAGTACAGCAGGGTTGGGAGGCCTCAGGAAACTTACAATCATAGTGGAAGGGGCAGCAAACATGTTCTTCTTCACATGGTAGCAGCAAGGAGAAGAAGAATGAGCAAAGGGGGCAAAAAGCCCCTAATAAAACCATCAGATCTCATGAGAACTCACTCACTATCATGAGAACAGCAGCACGGAAGTAACTGCCTCAATTACCTCCCACTGGGTCCCTCCCATGACATGTGGGAATTATGGGAACTACAGTTCCTGATGAGATACAGGTGGGGGCATGGCCAAATCATATCAGTTACTTTTAGGAACTTTATACATGTATACATTCAGAAAAGTGAAAAGTGAATGGGATTGTAAATAAATGAGAAAACTTACCTCAACACTGAACCAACTCCTGAGTTTGAGTATTGTGTTTTCAGAGCCCACTTTGCCCCAACCTCTCATTTTTCTCAAACTTTCTTTTTTTTTTTTGGCCCAGCAGCCTCAGATCTCAGATTGTCCCCTACATGCCACTTAGGTCTGACATTGGTTTGCCCCAGCTTTCTTGTAGTTCTCCTCTTATTTGTCTTCACAGGGCCATACCTTCAGATTGAGACTTCCTACTTAGCACGGAAAGCATGGACACATCCTCACTTGCTACGGCACCTTACTATGCTAGGCACTGGCTGCCATACTTGATTGTATTGGCTCCTGTGTTCCTTTCCCTCTTAGCACAGAGTAACCTAGGTGTGTGCACCTATCAGGTAAGGAAAGTAGCAGGCAGAGTCATGGAAGCCAGGACATCAATTGCTGAATTGAGGCTGTACCATGGCCTATCTCTGAATATTGTGGCAAGAGACATACCCACCCAAAAAAGCACTGAAAAACCTTCATAAGGGAAATGAATAGGGTGAGACACAAGAAATGCATTCAAAAGGTAGTCTGGACTTGCCAGAGTCTCAAAGTCTTTTTTGAGGGAATTGGGAGAGGAGCTGGAAGGAATTGTTGAGAACACACACGTGTTCTGATCTTTGCTCATTTTAGGGTCACCCGCTAGTAAACTGTATGGATGTTCACAAAGAGGAGATGTATTTCTTCCATAAAAAAGTGAGAATGCTAAAATGTCACCAAGTCTTTCCCCTTCTGAATGTTGTCAGCTGCTAGATGTCCTGCTACCAGCAGAGAAAATACCTAGTGTGTCTACCTCACTGAAGTCCTGGACAGAGCAGGGTTTGCCACCAACTATGTCCCACCCGTGCTGGTCCTGTGGGCAGCAGGAATCAGGCTACCATGGAAACTCTGCTTGTGACCAGCCCTATCAAACTAGAAGGAAATGAGGGCACAGGGCCTTTGATTGTCAGCTGCCCCACAGCTGGGGATCAGTTACCTATGTAGCCCTGCACCAGGTCCTTCAGAAGATCACATTGTACCTATGGTTCATCTTCCCAGCAGCCCTCCATGTCAATTCCCAGAAGGGGCCTGAGCCTTTGTTGCCCATCACTTACCCCAACACTTCTCCAGCTGTGGGATAGAGCCAAGCCTTGACTTAGGGCAGGCTCCTCAGCCACCCCTGACCTCCCCTTCCAGAAAGCATTCAGCTCTGCTAAGAAATCAGGCAACAATCAAGCTTGGAGTTTTGCCAGGAGAAATTCGGAGAATTCAGAGAATTTCTCATACTAGTGAATTATAATGCTGGATAAGCCAGTCCTCCATCTGAAATGTCCAATCCTGAAGAGAGAATTAGCTGATGATCATGATTACTTTCATTAAAAAAAAAATCTTCTTTTCCTAGCTCAGCATTCTCCCTTTGTCTCTGGGGTGGTACTTCAAGTCCCACCATACCCTACCACAGGGTCAATCCATACCCCTTGCACCCTAGAGCCAACAGAAATATCAGTGGTGAATTCTCGACTTGGATCTATAGCTATAATTTAATAAGCAATATCACAGAAAATGAGTCAAAAATCTGATATAATTACTCCTTGGTATTCCCACTGCAGCTGGTGCCAACAAGGTGTCACATTACAATTCAACAATCCAGTCTTTCACAGCCCTCACTGTGTCCCAGCACTGCCCTCAATGGTCTATGTGTGATACTTCATGTTGTTACTGAAACACCAGGGTTTCGGTCTAGGTTCTGCTGCTCACTGCACAGAAAGCCAATCACTGATAGAACAAGTATCGCCAGGGAAGAAGGCTTTAATCAGGTGCTCCAGCTGAGGAGATGAGAGTTTAGTCTCAAATCCATCTCCCTGGCTGACTAAAATTAGAAGTTTATATAGCAGGAAAGAAATGTATCTGCATGCAGAAAAACAGGAATTAGGGAGGGCTAAGGAAGAGGAGTTGGTCAACAGGTAGCAGGTGGTCAGTTAGGCAGTCATGATAGGTGAGGGGTCTGACTTCTACATTGCCCAGATGCGGTGATCTGGTACATTTCAGTTAGTTGATACTATCTGGGAGCCTGATTGATGGTTTCCTAGGAAAGGAACTCAGATAAGACAAATGTCAGTTTCTCAAGTTTCAAGACTGGGTATGTCAATTCCTATGCTTATTCAAAATAAACCACAAACATCAGTTCTGTGGAACAATTGGGTCAGTTTCAAATTACACCACATGCAACTCTGTTGGGGGAATATGAGTATCCCCATACCATGAATGAGGAAACTGAGGCACAAAGGGATTAGATACTTGCTCAAAGTCACACTGCTATGAAGCAGTAAAGCTAGAACATGCCTGGCAATCCGGTTAAAGAGTCTGTGCCTTTAACCATCATACCACACTGCCCTGTATCCAAAAGACACACCTGACCCCAAGGAAGTAGGGAAGAAGCTTCAAAAAAACACTTTAAATGTGAAATGGATTTCCTCAGAGGTACCAAGGGGGAAATTACATTTTCAGATACACAGCAAAAATTCTAAAATAAACTTTATTATCCCCAAATCTTACTTACTTTGACAGCTACTCTTCTCTAAAATCTCCCTTCTCTGATTCATTTCTAAATTCTCTCTAAAACCTGTAGACCACCTGGCTCTCCAGGTCCTTTCTTCTCCCATTTCTTTCTTGATATTTTATGGAAAATTTGGACCTATTTCCTACCATTCTCCTTTTCAGTCATCTTCCTGGTCAACAAAACAAAGCCGCCACAAGTATACAGGGTTCCGAGGGGAAAGGCTGTGAGGGCCTCTTTCATACCATTACATCGAAGTCACATTTATGTTAACTGGTTCAGTTTAAGTAAGTCAGAACCTAAATACTGCCCCGTGGCATTTTCCCACCTCTTTTGAACACACAGGTATGCCCTTGACCTTGGCTATCACCTCCATGCCAGGAGATGATGGTGCCAGTGGCCAGCTCTCCCCAGTTCCCACTCCCTCCCAACTCCTCCAAATCCCATCCACAGCCTAAGGCAAGACTGCACCATTGTCTCTCCCAAGGATACATGGAAAAACAAAACATCTTATTTAAGTTCTGCCATCGACTCTGCATTCTGACTTGTCTCTTATTGCACCTTCCTATGAAAATCATACTGGTAGATTATACCAGGAGAATTGACAGTACTAACAAAATCAGTGGAGCCATTGACTTGGATGGGCTGAGTTCTGACAACACCACGATTTTGTATTTAAAACCAAGACTATCAAATCAGCTCTGTGTGGCCCTGTTACCTAGCCAAGCCTAACTGCTCTCTGACCTCAGGCTGCACTGCCCTCCACCAGCCAGGCCCTTCTCAAATATGGGCGAGGCATGAGCTGGGGAGACCTGCAGCCAGGTGGGTATAACTTAGCTGAAATTCAGGGCCATGCATCTGTCCCCCTGATGCATCGACGCCATCGCATTCCAGTGAAGAAACCTGGACTTCAGAATTGAAGTACTTTTCAGAAGTGAATCTATTGAAGTTCTTCCTTTATGCCCTGACAACCCCAGAAAGGGCCTTCAGAAAAAAGAGAATGATGTCGAATTAGAAAATAGTCATTCCTATGATGTGCCACCTCCATAGGAGATGGGTCCCAACTCAAGAGGTGCAAATATCCCTCTGAGGATGAATCGAAATCTGCAGAAACACAGAGCATTTAAAGAACTATACTCTATGCTTAATATAAATATACTTGTTGTAAAACTCAAAATGTATACATTTAAGCTACAAAGGACATCAAGCAAAACTTAAAATCTTGTTGGGTGGGGTAAGGTGGAATTTAAAAGACAAGGAACACTAATCTACTATATGCCAGGCACGGACCTAGGAGCACCCTGCATGGTGTGGCATGTAACCCACAACAAACAAATAAGGGAAGTGGTTCCACAAACTCGGTAACTTCATTCTCTAGAATTTGAATAATAGCACAGTCCTCATAGAGTTGTTATGAGAATCAAATGAGTTTTGTTAAAAGTAAAAGTTCAGCTGAATTACATTTAAAAAAGCTTAATTGAGCAATAAATGATTCGCAGATCGGGCAGCCCTCAGAGTCAAAGCAGATTCAGAGACACTCCAGATATGCCTTGTGGTCAGAATAAATTTATAGACAAAAAAGGGAAGTGACATACAGAAATCGGCAGTGAGGTACAGAAACAGCTGGACTGGTTACAGGTTGGCATTTGCCTTATTTAAACATAGTTTAAACACTTAGCAGTCAATGAGTGGTTAAAGTACGGCCACTGGGATTGGCCAAGACTCAGCTGTTGTTACAGGCACATACTCCTAAGTTAGGTTTTCAATCTTGTCTGCCTATTAAGTTAAGTTTCAGTTCATCCACAAGGACTCAAACAGAGAAGTATGGAGTCCTTCTCAGGCCATATTTACATTAACAGTTTGTGTATATGAAAAGGGCCACACATATATATGGCACAGGGAACAGAGCCTGCACACAGTAATCACAACATAATGACGAATTTCTCATCAGCTGTCATCCTTTACAAATCATCATCTTACAGATGAAAAAGATGAGAGCCGTGCTCCTGCAGGGCAGCAGAGCTGAGACTTGATCCCAGGTTCTGAATCCAAATTCTAATCAATGCTACAGACCTACTTCTGTTACCTTTCCAAAAAAATATTCTAAATGGATGATTTCATCTCAGTTAGCAAAGGTACCTTAAGGAAGTTGTTGTTTTAAAGAGGAAAAAGATCTCAGCTTGAAGTCAAAGAACTTGTGCTCAAATGCTGGGTAACAGAGGTGGAGGAAGAGGTATTGAATTTAGGTGGCTTGTGGGGAACTTGAAAGGCAGGTCTGAAGTTCAAAAGAAATTCAAGGCTAGAAATATATAATGAGTTATTCATTTAGGGATATATGGTGAGTGAAGCCCTGGGAAAGTATGAGATGGACCAGAGAAAATGAGTAGAGTTTAAACAGGAGGCATAGGAAAGAATACAGGGAAGAACAATGACCTGCTCCAGGGAAATAAAGATTTAGGAAATGTCAAACGCACCTTGATATCGTCAGTTTCAAGGCACCATGGCAATGCATAGCGGAGAACAAGCACTCCTGTATGATTCTCCCATATAATTGCATCTCACACTTTCTACATAATACAGATTTGCTCTGAGATAAGCTATCTAGGACTTTCAATCTCTCTGCTGGCTGACATCCAGCATGAAGTTGGCATTTCCCAGAGTGTTAACAACCATGTCTGTATTTTGGTTCTGTACCTATTAGGAGTTCTCTGAAAATAGCCTCCAGCAGCTTCTGATCTGTCTTTCTGAATGTGACGCTGCAAACACTTGCAGCTGAATCTAATTTTCAACACTTCGTTTCTTCTGAGGAGAATCAGAGTGGGGGTTCACACTGGTTCCTTCAAAGCCTAGAGAGTGGCACCCTTGTCATCTTATGGAAGTCACATCGCATCGTGTTTGATGGTGGTTGGCAACAGCATGTTGCATACTTCTGTAGTGTAAAAGTTTTACACTGGTCAGCATTAATTCTCAAGTGGGAATTCAAGTCAAATAGCCATTAAAAAAAAAGAAAGAGCTATTACTAGCATGCAACACGAATCCAAGTCCTCCTAAAAGTTGTGTTGAAGATAGAATGCATTGAGGAGAACCAAAGTAAAATTAGGGGAAAATAATACATAAGAAAACTAACATCCCATATGTGATAACTAAATATCTTCAAAGAGAAGGGTGATAAATTCACTTTTCCTTTGATCTGACAAGAGCTATGAATGTGTACTAGAATCCAGATGCCGTTCAGGCATTTGTGCACCTATTTTCTTTACTATTCGTAACATTGAAATGAAATTTTTTAGCATTGTTGTGCAGATAAAGGAACTGTTGTTCAGAGAGATTAAGTGTCTCTCCACATCACAGGGCAAGAAAGTCAGGATTCACACACAGTTCTTCTGAATCTAATGTCCATAACGTCCATTCTTTGCGGAGAGAACTTGCATTAAACTGCACAGAGATGAGTCCCACACACCAATCATATTTTCTAGAATAAGGTAATGTGCACATACTTACAAGAGATTGAAATGACATGACAGAGTTAGGATAAAGAGGCCAGTGTCAAAATGCAAAGACCTGTGAGTGGCCCGCTTAACTTCAGGAGCAGAGAGGTCTGAGCAGCTACCCATCAGCTCTTAAAGGTATGAAATGAGAAATAAGTATTCTCAAAAAGATGTGGAAATACTTAGGGATAGAGTATTTATGATGAGAGAGTATAGGAATAGGAGTGCTTGAAAAGTGAGAAGGAACTTGCTGCTGTGGAAGCTGAGTATCTGTGGGAATGAAATGGGAACATAAGCTAGAAAGGAGTTAGGACTGGACCATGCAGAGCTATGAGTGTCATGAAAAGAGATCGGCTGTTATTTTGTAGGAAATAGAGGGACAGAGAGCAATTGAGGGTCGAAGTGAGGGGTGTGTCCCAGATCTTGCACTGGGGCAGTGGAAAGGCTGGATGTGGAGGATGGAGGAGCAAGAAGTCTGATTTGGAGGTTATTGGAATGTGCTGCTCTTTGGCTGAACTGTTGCAGGCCCAGTAGAAATGGAAGAAGGGGCAGAGAGGAGAGATACTGTCAGGAAGCAAGACATGATGACTGACATGGGGCCTGGGAAGATGCAATGGTTGGCATCATGAGTTAACCTGACTGGGCCACAGGACACTCAGATATAGGAGTATTTCTCTGGGTGTTTCTGTGAGGCTGTTTTTGCATGAGATTAGTGAAGCAGACTGCCCTTCTTAGGGCAGTATCTGATCAGTTGAAGGCCTGAATAGAACAACAGGGCTGACCTTCCCCCAAGCAAGAGAATTTCTCCTGCCTGATGACCTTCACACTGAAACACTGGATTTTTCCCGCCTTTGGACTCGAACTGAAACATTTGCTCTTCCTGGATCTCCAACTTACCTACTCACCCTAAAGATCTTGGGGATGTGTTAGCATCCATAATCACGTGAGCTAATTCCTTTTAATAAATCTCTTTCTATAGATACAGACACATACCTGATTGGTTCTGTTTCTCTAGTGAACCCTGACTAACACAAGATGGCATTCAAAGTCCAGCCCAGGTGACTTGGTAATTGGTGGGGCAGTCCTAGAGATCAGAGGACAAGTGGGTTCGGGGAAAGATAGGGAATTTAAATCAGACATAAGGTCTGAAGTGGATAAGAACTAGGAGTCTGTTGGATGCATGAGTCAAAAACCCAGGCAAGAGGTCAGGCGTGGTGGCTCACACCTGTAATTCCAGCACTTTGGGAGGCTGAGGCGAGCAGATCACTTGAGATCTGGAGTTCAAGTCCAGCCTGGCCAACATGGTGAAACCCCGTCTCTACTAAAAAAGAAATACATAAATAACCAGGCATAGTGGCACACGCTTGTAATCCCAGCTACTCAGGGGGCTGAGGCAGGGGATTGCTTGAACCTGGGAAGCAGAAGTTGCAGTGAGCTGAGATCGTGCCACCGCACTCCAGCCTGGGCGACAGAGTGAGACTCCATCTCAAACAAACAAACCAGGAGAGAGGTCTGCGATGAATCCAGTGATTTGTGAGCCTTCAACAGGTGTGTAGCAGCTGATGGCATGGATAGAATCACCAGGAAGAGGTCTAGGGCAGAGCTGACTCTGCTCAGGACAGGCATCCTGGCCTCAAGCCAGGGGCACAATGTCTTTGGGAAAAGTGACCGTGAATATGTCTTTCCAGGCACACAGGATCTCTCTTCATTTACATCCCTGGGAACTGGAATGCAAACCCCTAAGTCATCTTCCGGAAGGATAACCTCTGAGATGACTCCACTGTTGTTATCTTTTCCTTTCCCTTGTTCCACATCACCAAAACCTGCAGAGCCCTGACCCATTGTTCAGGATCAGCTTAGTCCTTCAAAGCATTGTTTTTTCTTTTCTTTTCTTTTCTTTTTTGCTAGATTTTCAGCTCCCTTAATGTGTCACTGTTGAAACTGAACACCCCTGTCATTCCAGAAAAAAATTCGCAGGTCTGTCCCTAACCCATCTATTTCCTGCCAGAGTGAAAGACTTCTCTCTTGGGATTCATTCTGATCATGGGGAATCCATCAGGCAAAGCCCAGGAAATTTGGAAAACCTGGACCAAAGTGACCTCCTCACCCACTGAGCGGGGATGATGAAGTGTTCCCAGGATTTTGAAAATGTCACTTCACTCCAGAGTTGTTTTGAAATAAACATGGAGATGGAAATCTCCATTTAGTCCTTCCTACATCCATCCACCTCTGGCAGGCCACCGTTCAATTGCATGGATGACTGGAAAAGCCCTCTGCTCAGCAGAGCTAAGAATTAGACAAATGATGCTCTGATAGCCAAGGAGAAACAGGAGCAATTATAAGTGCACCTGGGCAAGGCCACGTGGGGCTTCCCAGAGTGCAGTGACTGGCAGGAAGATGCCAACGCCCGCACTGTGTGTCCGCGTTCACTATTTATATAGTCTAATTGCTTTCACTCAAAAGCAAAGGTGAATACAGGTCACAGTCCGGATCACGCCTGTGAAGCTGGGGTCTACCAGCTGTGCTAGAGTTTAGCCTCCAATGAATTAAAGCTACTGGAGGCCAACGGACAGTTTCTTTTCCTTGATAAATGACTAGGAAAATGAATCATATTCAGGCTCACCCACCTCGAAGGCAGCTGTTCTTAGGATTAATTGGAAGGTTGGCCTGCTTAAGCCTCTCATATTTCTCTGGTAAGGAAAAAATATCACAAAATCATGTGACCCTCATATTTGGTTCATGACTAGAAACAAATCTTCCTCAGCTGCTATTTCCAAGAATGCTTGTGGGGAAGTGAAACAGTGGCCCTGTTTACAGGGCACTAAATTGTGTGATTAACAAATGTGGTTGGACAGTCAGAGCAGAAAAATAGATGCCAACAGGATCGGGAGCCAGAATTCTGCCCGTGGCTGCTGGGTTCCACATCCCCAGACTGATGGCCTGGGTGTGTTTGGGGTGTGGTCTCTGTGGCAGTGACAGGGACACAGACACAGAAGAGAAGCCTGAGAAAAATGCCTGCAGAGTGAGAAGGGGAGTGAAGAGGAGTCATAGAAGGAAGAGGAATTCCAAGCCACCAAATGCATTTCCCTTTTCAAAGTTGGGGAAACTGAGGCAAAGTAGGGCAGTGACTTTCCCAAGATGGAACATCACTTCAAGTGACCCTTCTCCAACACTGGCAGTCAATTATAAACTAACCCAGGCTCACCCTACTCTTCTTTCTTCCCCTTTCCAGCTTGCTCTCCCACACACCAGGAGTATACAGCCATATGAGATACATACGCACGGTAAAAATGTAATGAACGTGTGTTTCAGGAAAGAGACATAGAATTGAATAGAATCAGCAATGGCACACTCATTGGCCATCCTTGGGCACTGAATGACATGGCATCTTTGGCATTTGTTTAAAAACATAAAGACCTTCTATAACACACCACCTAAACCAGAACTGGAACCTTTCCACCAATTAACATGTATCTTATGTTCCTCCATATATCATCCTTCTGTCTCCTCTTCCCCACCAGAGGTAACCAACATCCTGAATCTGGGGTTCATCACAGTATTGCATTTATGTGTATATATAACAATGTATCATTTAGTTTTCTTAATCTTTAACATCACTGTATCATCAAACTCTATCTATCAGATTTATTTTTCCCATTTACAACTATGTTGATATTGTTTATCCATACTATCATTAAATTCATTCACTTTCACAATTATATAATATTTGTTTATGTCACTATTCCACAGTTTACTAATCCATTGCCCTGTCACTATCTGTATGAGTTATTTGATTCTTTATTACAAAGAGTACTGGCTGTAAATATTCTTACACACATCTCCTGGTACACATAAGCAAGATTTTCTCTTAGGTATATACCTACAAGGAAATTGCTGGATGCTAGCAAATGTGAATATTCAAATTTATAAAAGAATCACAGCCAGGCATGGTGGCACACACCTGTAGTCCCAGCTGCTTGGGAGGCTGAGGCAGGAGGATCCCTTGAGACAATGAGTTTGGGGCCACAGTGTGCTGTGATCATGGCTAAGAAAAGCCACAGCACTCCAGCCTAGGCAACACAGTGAGACGTAGTCTCTTAAAAAACAAAAAAGAAAACAACTTGCTTTTCAAAATGATTATAGCAGTTTACATTTCCACAGCAAAGTAGCAGAAAAACCATTGTTCTACATTCTTTTCAAACATAGAAATGTCAAACTTCTTAAATTTTGCCACTCAAATGCATGTAAGATGGCATCACACTGTGGTATTGGTATCGGCTTCCATTTCCACATGTTTATTCATCCTATGTGTCTCCTTTCCCATGAAATGCCTGTTTGTGCCTTTGCTCATATTTATTGGTTAGATTTTTTCATATTGATTGAGGAGTTCTTAATACTAGGATTTTTTCAGTTACTGGTGTTACATTCATCATCTCCTACTTTGCAGCTGGTCTTTTCACTTTCTTTATGATGTCTTTTGAGGATCAAGACATCTCAATGTAATATAATTTATCAGTCTTTAATTTTATGTTGGTATATTCAATTCTTACTTCTCAAACCTAGATCCCATTTTATAGATTGTATTGCTTACCTTACTTGTATTTCAAAAACCTAGTGAGTGTGGTTTTAACATTATCCTCATTTCACAAATGAGGAAAATGAGTCTCAAAGGTAAGTGATTTTCCCAAGCTCACAAATCCAGAAGTGGCTATGTGGGGACAAAAGCCCAGGCCTTCTGGCCTTCAAAGGCCCACACTGCCTCTCTCTCCTCACACCAAACACTTATTTGAGGATCTTACATGCATTATGCAGAGTGCTGAGCCCTAGAGAGATAAGCAGGACATCATCTCCATCCTTGAAGAGTTTATATCAAAAGAATGGTCGCTAGCCAAGGCTATACATGAGACATCTGAGCTTGGACTTAAAGATTTTGAAGGGGTAGAAACATTCTTGGAGAAGGAAGCAGCATGAGCAAAGGTATGGAGGCATGAAAGAACATGCCAAAGCAGTGAATAGCAAGCTGTGCCATGTGGGGCCAGGTAGGTCAAGTTGTGGGGAAAAAAGGGTGAACCCTTAGGCAAGGGTCAGATTGTGAAGAATCTTGTGTGTCATGCCAACTGGGAGGGACTTTAATTCATCTTTGACTTCAAAGCTCTGAGACGTGGCCTGCAAAGTCACCCTTTCCCATAATACTCCCTAGAAGTTTTCCTTCTAGAAGACTTCCACCTGCCAGGTAGGACATTCCTTTAATTGGTCCCAGGGTTTTCTTCTGAATGTAGCACTCTCCAATTTGCTAAGCAGAGCCTCATTCTCACTCAAGAAATCCATAATATTCCATCCTCTTTACCCTACTACCCTCAGCATCATCAACCATCCAATGAACACTAGCACAGTGCTGACCTCAGGTTATAGCCTGACAGCACACAGCAAGGTGAAAAAGAGCACAGGCTTGGGTTTGATGTTTTTCAGCATTGTCACTGATCATGGCCACATTTTCTCATGTCCCTGAGCCCACTTTTACTGACTATCAGGAGGGTTTAATGAGATATTGAACAGTTGAAGGCAAAGGACACATCCAACAGTTATCAGGTGACTCCTCACCAGAAGTCCTAGATGGTGCCCTTCAGGGATGTGCAATCTAGAGAGAAAAAGAAATTTCCTATAGAAACCAAATCCCAAGGCTTTGTGTGAGCCCTGAAAGAGAACCCCTGCACTAGGAGAGGTAGCAGACCTGGAAACCCTGACTCTGAGTCATCCTCCCCAGGGGTCCTCCACCCGCAGATTTGAACTGGTCCATGCCAATTCCTGGGAAATCACAAACAGGCCAGGGTTAGTTGTACTTGGCCCCTACGATGAGGAAAAGAGTCAGAGAAAACAGTCCTCATCTTTCAGAATTATTTTTCATTACAGAGCTATCCAGGCTTACTATGATAACAGCAAGTATCAAAATAAAAACCTACTTAATGTGGAGAAAGCAGATCAGATAGCTAACAGATTTCATAGGCCTTCAATTGGGCATGGAGACACCCAAACAAGTGCCATCCCGAAGTTAAAATGACCTACAAAGGCATTTTTGCCAACCAATCATTTGGATCTACTTAGGAGAATCATCACACAGAAGTTAATGAGTGATGAGGAATCTTACAGAGACACACAGAAACTATTTTTGTTTTAAATGCACACGTGTACCTCTGAAATTTGGAGAAAGGAAACTAGAAATCCAGACAGGTATGCCTAGCTCGGTAAAGTGCACAGCAAAGCAGAAACGGGGGGAAATGAGGCAAAATACACTTGCTCCCTTGCATATGGGGAATAGTTACACAAATTTATCATCTACTAAGCCATCGAGCAAGGCTCAACAAATTCCAAAAGAGTCTATTTTGAACACTGGGTCTCATGGAGCAGTTTTGCATTTGCTTCTGCTGTGCACCCCCTGAAGCTTCAATAGATTCAGTTTGGTGGGTTTTTTTTTTTCCCCACTTCAGATTCTCATAACATGTGCCAAGCATTTGGATATCACATTTGAATGTATCGAAAGATTATTCCAGAAAACTATCCCCCAACCAAGAGCTGCTGGCAGAGAGAAGCCTTCTAACATCTCCCATCAGGTGGGATTTATCTTAAGAACCCCAAATTCTACTTCTCTTTCAATCTAGTAGTACTGATGGGAAAGCATATAAACTTTTTAAATTCTGTATGACTTTCTTCTGTATGACTTTCTGAGGGTTAGGAGGGTCAGTCCTATGCCTGGCTGTGCCAAGAATCTTCTATTTCCTTCATCAGACCTGCCTATCAAAGTGTATGACATCACTTTTTACCTGCTTCTTGAATTGCTTTGCTACTGGTGAATCTTTCTTGGCTTTTACAGCTTGTGTTCCCTCAGCTGGTCATTGAGAGAGATTTTGCAATCCATCTTCATCTAACTGACATTCCCCGAAAGTCCCTGTATCAGCAAGAATTTATTAAAAAGCTTCTCTATTCCCAGCCTGTGTCAACCTTGCTGGAAATAAGAAATAATTTTAAAAGATCCATTTCCAGGAGCTTATTTTGATCTAGTTATTAAGTTACAAAGACATGGTCAAAAGCTACAATAATCGGGCTTAATAGAAATAAATAATGTCTCCTAGGGGAAATAATAAACTGCATCCCTCCTGCTAGTATAATAATAACAATCTGCACCTCATAGATTTCAAAGTGTGTTTATGTTCACAATCTTGTCTGATCCTCATCCAGCCAATGATCTATGCAGGGTTAAAAAACAAACAAACAAACAAAAAACGCATTGACTTGTCTGAGGTCAGAGGAAAGGGTGTGAGGGGACTGGAGGCACAGAGAGAGGGACTGGGAGGAGATGGGATTATCACACACATAAAAATTCACCATGAGCTGACCACAGAGACCCATATAGGAAAATGCTGATTCATACAAAGTTAAACAGGGTGAATTATTAATTCATCAAATTAAAATTTTTTAAAAATTGATTTGGGCCAGGTGAGGTGGCTCATGCCTGTAATCCCAGCACTTTGGGAGGCCAAGGCGGGTGGATCATGAGGTCAGGAGATCGAGACCATCCTGGTTAACATGGTGAAACCCATCTCTACTAAAAATATAAAAAATTAGCCAGGCGTGGTGGCGGGCGCCTGTAGTCTCGGCTACTCAGGAGGCTGAGGCAGGAGAATGGCATGAACCTGGGAGGTGGAGTTTGCAGTGAGCCAAAATGGCACCACTGCACTCCAGCCTGGGAGACAGAGCGAAACTCCGTCTCAAAAAAAAAAAAAAAAAAAATGGATTTGTATGTTTTGGTTAAAGAGTAAGTTCTACTGCATCCAATATGTTTTCCCACTGCCTACAAATTGATTTATATACAACGTTTTCAGGAGTACACCTGCTGCATAAATTCTGGCTACAAATGTATGTTCCAAAGCAAGTGAAAGTCTATGATGTCTCTGTGACAAAACAGGTCCCAGAAGTCCCAGGGCATCCTCTCGCTAGCTCCAACATAACTGTTTTCTTCCTAGTACTGGATGCAATCTACATCCTATCGCTAATTAGAGAAAATATTTACCGGAGTCATAGAGAAGTCATACAGATCAATGAAAGGCAGAAAACTCAGATTGATGATTTTTGAGATTCATGATTTATGATCAAAGGTAATGTATGAAAGAATACATACAGCAAGACTTCGCGGTTCAAATTTCAACTGATCATCTCTGAAATGCAGATAATAGGATCAACAGATTCAGAAATATTATAAAAAATATTCAAAATATCAACTGCTTGGAACATAGCAGATATTCAAATGTTTTAAATATAGTATTTATTATCCAGATAGAGGAGTGTCTTCGTTCTCTAGGGTTGCCACAAGCACCATAGACTTGTTGGATTAAACAAAAGAAAATGTATTTTCTTACAATTCTGGAGGCTACAAGTCCACCATCAACGTGTCAGCAGGGCCGGTTTCTTCTGAGGCCTTTCTGTGGCTTGCAGATGGTAAATATAACACAAATTTTCTCTGAATGAGTCAACATGAATGAGGAAATAGAAAGTGATGTCTTTCTTTTATGAACTGAATTGTGTCCCCAAAATTCATATGTCAAAGCCTTAACCCCCAGTGTGACTGTGTCTGGAGACAGGGCCTTTACAGAGTTAATAAAGGTTATTAGTGTGGGGTCCTAGTCTGCTAGGACTGGTGTCCTTATAAGAAGAGATTTGGGTACAGACATTCATGCCCACAGAGATAAGACCATGGAAGATACAGCAATAAGACAACTGTCTACAAACCAAGGAGGAACCAGCCCTGCCAGAAACTGGAAAGATACAATCCTTGATCTTGAATCTTCAGCCAAAAATAAATTTCTGTTGTTGAATCCACCCAGTCTATGGTATTTTGCTATGGCTGCCCTAACAAACAAATATACTTCCTTTCTAAGGAAATGGGTCAAAAAATAAATAAATTTTAAAAAAATTTAAAAAATTTAAAAAAAGGAAATGGGTCAAAAACAAAACCAAAAAAAAGGAAATCTAGATTTTTCACGACTTTAGGTTGTGTTCTCTACCATTTGTCAACAAGTTAAGAAGGAAAAAGTAAAAGTAGCTCAATGTGCAGCCTGGGCAACATGGCAAGACCTTGTCTCTACAAAAAATTAAAAAACTAGCCAGGTGTGGTGGCATGCATCTGTCATCACAGCTACTCAGGAGGCTGAAGTGGGAGATTCAGGAGCCCAGGAGGTCATGGCTGCAGTGAGCCATGTTTGCGCCACTGCATTCCAGCCTCGACAACAGAGCAAGACCCTGTCTTAAACGGATGGATCACGAGGTCAGGAGATCGAGACCATCCTGGTTAACACGGTGAAACCCCGTCTCTACTAAAAAATACAAAAAAAAAAAAAAAAGTAGTCCAATGTGTAGCCAATATATTTGTATGTCACTGTGTGTAGAGATGTGTGCTTAAAGCTAAAGAAGTTACTAAGATATCCAATATTCATCCTTTCTATATTTTCTAACAAATACTCATTGAGAAGACTAGCCACGTGCTAGCCACCATGCTTATAATGGATTGTCTACTTTAATCTTGTCCTTTTCCTTATAATCCTACCAGTGTTAGGAACTCATAGCCCCATTTCCACTCTAGAGAAAAATAAAAGACTCGCACTTTATGTGACTCACCCAAGGTCAGGGAACTGGTATGGGACAGAGCAGTTTCCAACACAGGCCTCTCAGCTTCAAAGACTGCACACACACCCAGCACACGTCCTTGCCTTTGATATATAAAAAGAATTGCAAACATTTTGCACCACAGTATACCCAGATCTGTTCCAAACATATGTCAACTCATTTAGGGCTCTGTGCCTAGCCCTTTAAGGTAGGTACTATTATTAGTTATAATCCCATTTATAGATGAAAAAATGTGTTGAGGAACTCAGCCTGGGTCCCACACTTCATCTTATTAAATGAACAAACAGCATGTGGCAGAGCTGATCTCGACACTCAGCCTGGGCACAGTACGATCATCACCTTTATGTGTTTGGCCTCCAAATGAGAGAAATGAACCCAGCGGCCCCTTGCATCCTTTCCACCCCTGGGATTTTATTGCTCTGACTTCAACTGATCGACAAAACAGACAAGAATAAATGTTAAGATGTTTTTCACCACAGAGAGACTCTTCTCTTAGAGGGAAGGGAAATTAACCCTCCTTTAACACAAAATTTGACCTCAATTAACCAAAAATTTTTGTTCTGTGTTTTTACAGAGATCATTGTCATAGCTGAGAAACCCACCAATAACTAAGCTTATTCAGTCGCAGAAGCTCCTACAGTAACTATGGCTCTTGTGAGCCAGGCCCCATCACGGCTGTGTCAATTTCCCCCTGCACGGAGTGAAGGGCCCTGGAACACAAAGGCAGAGGCCGCCCGGTTCCAACCTTCGATTATGTCATCCTGATGGAATGCGGACATGATTGTGAGGACTTTCTGCTTAAGCCTTGTTTTATTTAAGTTTCTAACATTCTTGGAGACTTAAATCTCATCTACGGTTGCTTGGAATCCAGGCTTCAGTTGGATTATTGAAGGGATGCAGTAAACTTATCCTCCTAAAAGCTGAACTCAGCAAATGGTTAAGCCAAAGCCATCCTGCCCCAAGGCTCAAAGCAAATCTTTTAGCTCATTACATTTTAAAGATTGCTAGCAGTCAGCAGCCTTTAGATTTATGTAACACTAAGTTATATACAGTAAAAGCATGTGCTAGTTACATAACAATGTTCACGTGAATGGTTAAAATGGGACAGGTAAATCAGATGTAGAAAACCGGGACAAAAAGGCTCCCAGCAGCTTTAAAATATATCGTTTAAATTCATAGCAAAGAGACCATTCTTTTGCAGTTGTCTCCAACAACGACAGACATTTACTGAGTACTCACAAAATGCCAGGCACTTCTGCAATACGGGTCAGTAGAAGGAGCGAAGGCTTTGGAGTGAGGTTCAAGTGTACTTGGTATGTGACACTTGGCAAGTTTCTCCAGCCCCAGTTTATCCATCCGCAAAATGGAGCTAGCCATGCCTACCTTATAGAGTCAATGTGAGAATTAAATGAATCATGTTGCCAAGTGTCTGACATAAAATATATGCTCAATAAAGACCAGTTTCTTAGTCTGCTGCCCTTAGCTGATTTTGTCTAATACCCCTGCAAGCCTGGGAATGTGGTATTACTATAATCCCCGTTTACCAGGTGAGGAAACTGGAGGTCTCTGCCAGGGTGACGTTGCTATTATGGGGCAGATGGGCTTTAATACACAACTCATTAGGGGCATATCTCAATTTTGCAACTCACAGGTTATTCCATCTGCAGTTTGTGCAGGTCTTTCGGCTTCTCTGCTTTTCCTCTGGCTGCCTGCCATTTGGCACTTTCCCTGCTAATTAGCACCTCGACCACAGTACAGCAGGGGAAATCCAAAAGGGTGAGCTTCGGTTAGTAGCTGAATCATGTGGTTTAAGAGCTTTAGGGGAGAGATTTTTCTTTTTTTAAGTTTGGTAAAGAAAGAGATGGCATCTAAGCAGTGACACGAATATTTTTAATTATATTTGGAATTCAGTTCTTTATTATCGTGGCCTCCCACTAATAGGTAATTGATAATGGATCATTATACTTAAGAAGCTGTCTGATCTTCAAGGCGATTAAAGTTTATTTATATGCTGAGACTTTAGGTGAGAATGTTTCTCAAAATAATATCAGAATTCCTATTCATCTTAGCTATTACCACCAAATTGCACTTTTCTGTATTTATGATATGAACTTCACATGTCAAAGTTCTGGCCCCTAATGTGACTGTATTTGAAGACAGGGCCTTTACAGGCTTAATTAAGGTTATTAGTGTGGGGTCCTAGTCCAACAAGGCTGGTGTCCTTACAAGAAGAGGAGATTTGGCTAGAGACATGCATGCCCCTGAGACAAGACCATGTGAAGACACAGCAATAAGATGGCCATCTACAAACCGAGGAGGTAGGTCTCAGAAAAACCAGCCCTGCTGGCACCTTGATCTTGGACTGTCAGCTGCCTTTCTGCAAGAAAATAAATTTCTGTGTTGCAACCACCCAGTCAGTGGTACTTTGTTATGGCAGCCCTAGCAAAGTAATATACTTCCTTTCTAAGGAAATTAGTCAAAAAAAAAAAAAAGGAAACCTCTCTGTCCCTTAGTTTTCTAACCTGTAAAATCGGGAAAATATTAATTCCTCATTCATAAGGGCATTGTGAGGACAAAATAAATTATCATCTAGTATTCAGAATAGTACCAGAAATATTCATAAGCACTGTAAAAGTGTTTTATTATTGTCAATATCATTACCACTAATAGCATTACCATCACGTCTACCACCACCGAGAAACCTAGATTGTAACATACAAAAGACATGGACCATTCTGGGACAATGGACGGGAAGTTATGTGGACAGAATCATTTACAATTATTGCCCCAGGTCTAGACTCACCTGGGCATCCCTTCGCAGTCCAGGTCCCAGGTGCCTAGCTTCCACTCTGACCGTACGGGACAGTGGCAAGCTACTCACTATGAATCCACATCAGGCTTCACCAGGCCTCAATGAGGGCCAGGCTGACTGCCAACTCCAAGGAGTTCGTTCTAGAAGAATTTACCTATAAAACATGAGTAAGGCCCATCTCATGAGCCCTCATTTCCTGCTTCAAGATTTACATCATCCTGGGATGATCAAGGACTGAAACATTCGCTCAATGGCAAACTGCTTCCCTACCCACCAGCCTATAGTCTCATCCCAAAGCCCCAAGTACAATCCCAAAGCAGTCTGACCTGGATGTTTTTCTCAAAGTCTCTGCTATTCAGTCTTATCATGGACCTCATATTAAATATAGTTTCCATTATACAATTGAAAGATAGCACTTGAATAATGAAAAATTGACAGTGGTTATAAGTGTTGTTAATATTGCCTATAAGATTCAGTAGGATTTTATGTGGTACCACAGAAACCAAACAGACTTGTAGTCCAAAAATTATAACTCTGGCATTTTTATAACTATGCGCAAGGCTGCATGCAGTGGGATGTTCCAACCCTTTTTTTTTTTTTTTTTTTTTTTTTTTGGAGTCTCGCTCTGTCACCCAGGCTGGAGTTCAGTGGCCTGATCTTGGCTCACTGCAACCTCTGCTTCCCAGGTTCAAGTGATTCTCCGGCCTCAGCCTCCCGAGTAGCTGAGATTACAGGCGTGCACTACCATGCCCGGCAATTTTTTTGTATTTTTAGTAGAGATGAGAATTCACCATGTTGGCCAAGCTGGTCTCAAACTCCTGACCTCAAATGATCCACCCGCCTCGGCCTCCCAAAGTGCTGGGATTACAAGTGCGAGCCACCGTGCCCAGCCCATTCCAACTCTTTCTAAGAAATAGTTATCAACAATCTGTTTGTTTCCTCTGAAATGTAAAAACAGCAATTTGTTATTTTTATCAATTCCATCTTTTCTGGGCCTATCACAGTCAATAATTTGAACTGCAGTAAAAATTAGAGGCTTCTTTTATATTCAAATTTTACATGCTCAAAATCCTATCCTTCAGCAAAAAGTATTTTTAAAATAGAAAAGAACTTTCTGGTTTTGGGCACAGGAATATCAGTCAAACCCTTAAATTCAAAAGAACTTACACTTCTCCAAGTTCCAGTTATGTTTCAAAATAAACAAAGATATCTTATTCTAAATTATTTTCACCTAACTTTGGAACACGCCTGCTAAATTTCTCAAATAACATATTTTATGTGTTTCCGGGTATTGAAAAATTCCAGAAAACCAGTCCAAGGTTTAAAAAGGGCTCATTGATCTGGCTTGTGAGAGAAAATAAATAATGACCTTTTCTACCTTCAGCAAATGGAAAACTCTCCAAAATTCCTCAGGCACCAGTTTCATAGCCATCAAAACTGTCAGTTATTTCTGGAGTGCAACTTACATGCGTGAGCAAGGAATTGCATTCATCTTAGTGAATATACACACTCGTGTGTTATTTGACTGACTCTGTGGCTCGCCTCTTAGTAGAGGAGATGTTTCTGAATAAAACAAAAGCCTGGTACGTGAGAGTGAGAAGGGCCCATGAGTAGAGTTTTATCTCATGATACTATTTGCAAAGCTCAGAGAGGTGAGGATCTCACGCTGGTTCACAGGGCAATTCAGTCTCAGTGAGGACTGGAATCTCGGTATCCTGTCCCTGCAGCAGGGCTTTTTCAAGACACCGGACAGCTGGGAGCCACACCACTGGGAGGAGAAATGCCCGTGCATTCCTTTTCCCCACACAGGGTCCTTATGGAACATAAGTTTGGTGGTTCGGTGGGAAAATCACAGACTTCAAAACCAAACCAACTCAGGTTCAAATCCAATTCTGCCGTTTACTGTAAACTCTTAATAACATTGAGTTTCTTTGTCTTACAGTGGGAATGTAGGGGTTGAGAGTGAGAAACATTCAGAGCCAGCAAAGTGACTAGCACATAAAAGGTTCTCAGTAGTAGTCAAGATAGCTATTATCTGTCCATAAACTAATGTGTGGTGTGTATTTGTGTGTGTGTGTGTGCGTAAGTGTCTTAGTCCATTTGGGCTGCTTTAACGAAATATCATAGACTGGGTGGCCTATAAACAACATAAATTTATTCTCACAGCTCTCAAGACTGGGAAGTCCAAAATCAAGGCAGAGTTGGTGTCTTGTGAGGTTCCACTTTCTGGCTCACAGGCAGTGCCTTCCTGCTGTGTCCTCACATGGTGGGAGGGGTGAACGGGCTCCCATGAGCCTATTTTATAAAGGCACTAATTCCATTCATAAGACTCCACCCTCATGACCTAATCACCTCTCAAAGGCCTCACCTCCTAATACCACCACCTTGGGGGTTAGGATTTCAACATATGAATTTTGAGAGGACACAAACATTTAGTTCATTGCAATATGTACATTAGATATAGTTAATATATAGAGATAACCTAACATGTATATTTAATGTGTGCACATAGATACATAGACAGATGGATAGATATATTGGATAGATGGATAGATGATAGATAAGATGATTGATAGATATAGATAGGACAGATGAATGAATAGATAGATAGATAGATAGATAGATAGATAGATAGATCCCCATTCCTATACTAATATTTAACTCTTATACTCTTATAATCTTGGAATAGAGGTTAAAAAGCTAACAGGTCCCTACAATGCAACTTAATTCATTCAATCTCCTGTTGGATAATCCATGAAATGCCTCAATGTGTAGTCAGACTAAAGTTACAAGAGGTGCTAACAGAACATACCCTTCCAAACAGCCTCCTTTCAGCTGCAGAAGGTAAAGAGACCACAACAGGAAGAGGAAGGGAAGTAAGGAAGATGAAGAGAAAGGGCAGAAGGAAACAGAGTGAACAGAAGGTCCTGAGGTCAAGGATGAGGTGAAGGGGTGTCTGCAAATCTGCCCAATTATCCAGGAGGCAGTCAACTGACCTCACTCTCAGTCCCAATGAACCAGTGGACTCTTACTCCAATTCTATAGTTCTTTGGAGCCCCAAAAGAGTCTGTTCATGTATTTCTTCATTCATTCATTTGCTCATGTCATAAATAATATATCTTAGATTTTGAGGAAACTCCAAAATGGTGAAACCTCATAAATGTGAAAGCCAAGAATCACTCTTTCTCAACCATAGGGGGCCAAACTCAATTAATGCTGAATTGTTTCACTCCATAATGATCATTGCTCCCAGCCTACTCTTCTCCATTCACTCTATTTTGGTTACTAAATTTTGTAATCAAATGCAGAGATCCAATCTCCGTAATATACTTTGCATTCTTTAAAGAGCATCCAAATATTGAGTGAGAACTTTTTTTATAACTCTGGACCCCAAAAAGCATCCAACACAAGATAGATAATCAGGTACCCTGCATAAGTCAACTCTCTTCAGCAAATTGAGAAATGGTAGAAATTCACACCAATATACATGGATTACAAATACTCCAGGGGATTCTTTTGTTGCAGGTAGATGCCAAACCCAAATGGAAAAATGTTCTCTCTTCATGAAATAAGACATTGGAAAAATGAGCTGTTTATAAGTTCTGGTTTTATTTAAGTCTTTTTATTCATATCTGACACTATACTCACCACCCTTAGGATTTTTGTCTAAACATGTCGAAATCCTCCTCATCCCTCAAGGCCCACCTCAGATACCATCTTTTCCAGGGAGCCTCTCCATGCTTATCCCCAACTGGAAATGATCTTACTGTCCTTGAAAGTCCCAGAGAGCATTTCATCTCATTTCTTGTGAAATTGTCATATAATTATTATGAAGCCCATCTTCTATATCCTACAAGGCTGGGAGCTGTCTGTAAGCCACCCTTTCTCACCCTCCATCACCTCACTCCACTACCATCCAACCTACGCTTTGTTGTGCTTTTCCTGATGCCAATTGTCCCTTCTGCATGGAATTCCTTTACATCTACTGCCATCCTTCCCTCATCCTACCCTCAAGTGTATTCCCAATAATACTATCACTGCTACTTCCCTAGCTCCCCTTCAAACCATGAGCTCTTTAAGGACTAGGACTGTGACTTCCATATGTGTCCCCAGCTCCTAGTGTAGGGCCTAGAATGCCACATGACAAATTTGGTTGAATAAAAGCACAACCTCATCCAGTTCTCCTTAGCTGTCCCTTATTCAAAAGCTCTAGAACCTGATTGCCTACATTCTCATTCCATCCTGTCATCATACAGCACTGTAACCTTGGGCAAATTATTCAACCCCTCTGACATCTGACTTCTTCTGTAAAACAGGCATAATAATAGGACCTTTCTTACAGGATTGTTATGAGAACTGAATTACCCATTTTAAATGTTTGATAGGCTTTCTGAAACATGGAAATTAATAACTATTTTCAATACATGTCTTTGAATAAACAAAAGAATAGCTGTTTAATGTTTCTAGAAACATCTGAACTTTGGGATAGCTCTTTTACATCTTCTCCCTACAGAGATTAACAGCTCTTTGAGAAATTTCACTCAGAAATTATATTCTCTGCTCCAATGTATCAATAAGACTCCTAGTAACGGCTGGAGTGTGGCGAGTTTAGGATGCTGTGTCCACATATAAAGCTTCACCTCTGTCAGACTGACATCTACTATAGGGGCAAAAACAGATGTGGTGACCCCATGACCACTCCTAGCAGGCCACTGAACTCTTTCTTGGATTGCATTATGGCAGCCCCTCAAAATCTATCTCAGCACATAGACCTTATATTCTGTTTTTGCCTTTGGCGTTATTCTTAGTAGAAAAGGGTAAGAGCCTGGGACCAAATGTCTATTTGGTGAAACTTTGGAAACCACTTTGGCAGGGAAAAGAGCAGTTCCTTAGGACCAAAGAGAACTCAGAACTTGACTCTCATTTCCTTTCCTCGCAGACATCTCCTCTGCTCAGATGGGCATCACAGGCATCAGCCATGAACACGGCCACTGTGGCAGAGTTTGCCATTTTTGTAAACAAACCATTTCATCTCTGGACTCCTGATATTATTAGAAATCATCCTCCCTCAAAATCCCACCTATTTTTGCCCTCTGGAGTTGCACAAGCTGAATATACCCCCAACCTGGCTCTGTAAATGTCAGGAGACATGGTCAACCTCTTCCTAATACTTTTGTATCCTGGCTAGATATTCTTGACTTCTTCAGCCACTCTTCATGTGAGAGAATTCAGCCAGACTGAGAATTGCTTGATACAGGATCTGTGCAAGATCTACTTCGGTATCTCAACATAAAAGCGCAATAAAAATATTTGTCAAACAAAAGATAAATAAATACTTTACAGAGCTTCTCACTAATATATCTATTCAACAAATGGGCATAGAGCAATAATTACCATTACCATTTTATCCAGCCAATAGGGATGCCAAGTTGAGTAAGACACAGTCCATGCCCCAAGGGAATCCATGACTCGAAGAGGTACTGCCTGTAAATGACTGGTATGGATTAATCTACCGCATGTGCTGTAGCACAAAACACAAGATGTATAGATGCCCTTGAAGGTCTTGAGGGATGAGCAGCAATTCCCCAAGGGACAGATAGGAAAAGGCATCCCAAAGTGACCACGCACCCAGCATGGGTAAAGCCTCAATGGTCCAAGTTAATAGGACCTATTTCCTTTTAAACTGTAGCCCTTAGAATTGGAACACAACACTCAGATTAGGCCCTTGGGCATGCAAATCACACAAGAAATAAATTTCTTCTAAAAAAGAAAAACACAATTCTTTTAATAATGCAACTTACTTTTGAATTTGCTATTTTGGTAGCCATGTCACATGGTTTGTGTATAGAGAGCACATAGTTATCTCAAACCACCGAGACACAAATGTAAATACTTCTCTTCACCAAGTCCCAAGCTTGCCAAGCTACACTGGCACAATGGATTAATTTTTATATTTTTACTTAAACATAGGAGTTTTGCATTTCCTACTATTAAATTTCGTTTCATTCCCCTGACCTGCGCACCAACGACCACCACTGAAGTGTGTGTCAAGCTTCTCCTTTGTGAAGAACACAGGGTATTGAGATTCTGCACTGTTTGGTTAGGAAATTTGGAAGGAAGCAAAATGGAATTTTGGTGAGGTCAGCATTCCAAAAGCAACTGTCATTTCTGATCTCTTCATGGTATACTGGAATCAAGTTCGCATAAACATTATTTTGATTGTAGGGAAGAAAACCATCTAGGTGTAATAGTCACATCTCTGCATTCCTGGATCAGTCCCAACTTGTAATGTTCTCCTACTTCATTGTCTAAAACTGTCACCAAAAATCTTAGAAGTTACAGTATTTTATTGTCTATATTTATTACATCTCCCAGGCTGTCATTACTTCATAAATGTTCTCAGTGTCCTTTGTCAGAAACTGCATCCTCAATGTTCTCTGAAATGAGCTTTGAAGAAGATTTGAGTGATGCTGCATGAAAAGTCCCTTTAAGTACTGGTGATACTTAGAGCTAGAAAGGAACTAGACATGCTGGCAGCTGCATTCCAGCCCCACACCCTCCGTGGGTTTACAAGAGAAAGTGGCCACGTCATCTGATAGGTTTCCTGCTTCAGTGCAAAATATGTCTAAAGTTTCCTATTCTGTTTCTACATGGTTTGGGTAGGGATTGTTTAGTAGATAATGGCAAGAGGAGATGTTAAATAACATTTATTATCTCTATTCTATGTTACAGTATTTTATATACATAGGCCCATTTAATCCTCATAATTTTGAGGTGAATATGATCATCCCCATTTTACAGCAAAGAATACTACAGTTCAAAGAGTTTTAGTAACTTCCCCAAAGTCGTACAGAGCCCAGGTCTGCTGGGCTTTGAAGTCCATATTCTCTCAACATACCACATACTCTATAACTATAGAAAATTCAAATTTGAAACAAATCTTGGAGGAGATCTACTTCAACCATTTATTTTTCAGATGTGTAAGCTGAAACCCAGGGTGTGCTAGAGATGATGGCAACACGTTGGAGTTCATTCATGGCAGGACCACAACTGGAACCCAGTTCTCCTTGAAACCCAGTCCCATGCCCTTTCTTTCCAGAGCACACAAGTTTTCTTTGAATTCTAACAAAATATTCACTGAACCAGGAATCCACACAGTGACTGCCTGATAAGATGGTGGGATGGACAATTTGGGGAAGAAAAAGTGAAGTAATCCTGAAGAATTCGATCTGATATAAAAAATTATGAACCAGAAGTTACTTTCTTGCCTTTTAAATCATCACTTCCATAGGGTAATAGGGCAGTAAAAATTTTCTTATTAAAATTAATCTAATGGCAAAATACACATATCAGAAGAACCATTTTAAAAATTGTTTGAGAAACAATGTGTAAATCACAAAAGCAAGTTCCTTACAAACGATGGAAATGTTTGAACATGGTGTATTAGTCCATTTTCATGCCACAGATAAAGACGTAATTTATAAAGAAAAAGAGATTTAATGAACTCACAGTTCCACATGGCTAGGGAAGCCTTAGAATCATGGCAGAAGGTGAAAGGCACATCTTACATGGTGGCAGACAAGAGAAAAGTGAGAAACAAGTGAAAGGGGAAACTCCTTATAAAATCATCAGATCTTGTGAGACTTATTCACTATGGCAAGAACAGTTTGGAGAAAACCACCTCCATGATTCAATTATCTCCCACTGGGTCCCTCCTACAACATGTGTGAATTATGGGTGCTACAATTCAAGATGAGATTTGAGTGGGGACACAGTCAAACCATATCACATGAAAAAGTTCCAAGAAGTGTTTTCCTTCTCTAGCTGACCAAAGTGGGAGAGTTTGGAGGTGATGCTCTAAGGAAGAGTATAATTTTTACTCAAATTAATTTTTAAACATTTAGTGTGCTCATGGAAATGTCACTTATAATTAATTAGCAAATAAGAATTTAGGAAATATGAATAGTCCATGGAGTTCACCTACTTTTATAGCAAGGCATTTGCCTTTAAAGTGATCACTGGTGGCTAAAGTCACTGGATTAGGTTTGCTCGCAATGAGCCAAGAGGCATTTATAATGCTCTTCTCTCCATAACTAAGCCACAATAAAAACTAGGTCACATATGCTCTTTGAAAATAATGACAAACATCTGCATAGCCCAGTTGTGGCTTAGAGTGAATTCATATCCATTATCTCATTTGATGCACACAAAAATTTGTGAGGCAGATATGATTTCCCTGTCAAGGCTCAAAGTTGGAATGACTTGGTCAAAATTATACAATGAGTATCAAGGCCCCTGCCCTCCCTCTAACACCCCTCAACACACCATCAACTAGAACTATAACTACCCACAAAATTTCTGTGAGTCCAGAATTCCTTGGAACCCAATTAACCAGAATCTACGAATGTCTGGTTTTGTTTATTTATTTATTTTGTTTGTTTTTTGTGGGGAAAGGAGGTTGGGCTGGGGAACACCCTACTTTTACGATAGAAAAAAGCATAATAAGAACTCTAATTGGTGTTCAGCTACTCTGATCTCCAGCACTATCCGGATAATTTTCTTGTTGTTTCCAATAAGAACCTAAAGTGAAGATATTCAGTCATCAAAAAACAAAATTAGTTCTGTTTAACATAGTGTTCCATTTGGTTGTGAATTTGGTTGCAATATTTTCTAAAGATGTTTATTTAAAAGGGTGAAACAAGAGGCGGGGCATGGTGGTTCACGCCTGTAATCCCAGCACTTTGGGAGGCCAAGGCAGGCAGATCACAAGGTTAGGAGATTGAGACCATCTTGGCTAACACGGTGAAACCCTGCCTCTACTAAAAATATTTTTAAAATTACCTGGGTGTGGTGGTGGGCGTCTGTAGCCCCAGTTACTCAGGAGACTGAGGCAGGAGAATGGCGTGAACCTGGGAGGCGGAGCTTGCAGTGAGCGGAGATTGTACCACTGCACTCCAACTTGGGCGACAAAGTGAGATTCCATCTCAAAATTAAATAAATAAATAAATAAATAAAGTGTGAAACAGGAAAGGTTTTTTTCTGGTGAACCAGAAAAGCAAATTAGTGAGAAGTTTTGCTCATGAACCACTGTATTGCCACTGCACAAAGATGATCTTTCAGTCTTTCTATTGACAAATACTGGCAAGTTTCTCTTTCACACTTGCTCTGCTATTTCCTTTCCTTGGGGATGATAACCACAGCCAGGAAATGAGATGTCAACAAGGAATTTTCAATTTTTTATACATATTTATGCTTAAAGTTAGAATTTGGGCATATAAAACTCAGGGTTGGAAGGAAGATTCCTCTGTCAGGTAGGATTATGTAGAACCTTCATGGGGAGATGTAGGAGAGGTCAAGAATATTCCCAAAGGGCAGGTTCTTCAGGCCTGCATTTTTTTGGTGGAAGATAGCCAGTTTGAGCTAGTGTGGCTCCAGAGACTGTCTGAAAGCAAACCTTCCATTGAGGGTTGGAGGGCCTGAAGTCTACACTGAAAATGAAAATGTTACAAGAGGAAACTGTTGGAATTGAAAACAGACTTTTATTTCCAAGAGTTTCTGCACCTAAATCACAGTATTTTTTTTTTTACAAGGAACGAAAGATATTCTTACTAAAATGAAAGAGATTTGATATATGATCCTCAGAAGCAAATACTCCTCAGGCTAGTAAGGCAATAGACTTGAGAGAATGTGATATTATGTCTAAAAATATCATAAATGAAGAAACATATCATGAAGCTTGGGTCTATACAGTATCAACTTCAAAATAACATAATCAGTCAAGTAACCAAGGTTTATCTTCTTAATGCCAACAAAATGTCGTGGCTAGCTTTCTCCCCCACTGAAATTGTCTAATTGATGTTGGTGACTATATTAGTTTGAGTTGCCATAATGAAATACCACAGACTGAGTGGCTTAGATAACAGAAATTTATGTTGTCACCATTCTAGAGGCTGGAAGTACAAGATCAAGGTGTCAGCAGGGCCTGTTTTTTTCTGAGGCCCCGCCTGGGGTTGCAGACGACTGCCTTCTCACTGTAATTCACACAGTTGCTCTGAGCTCTCTATGTCTGTGTCTTCATTTCTCATATTCTTATAAGGACACCAGACATATTGGATTAGGACCCACCAGTATGACCTCATTTTACCTTCCTTATCTCTTTAAAGGCTTTATCTACAAATAAAGTCACATTATGAGGTACTGGGGGTTAGGACTTCAACATACAAGTTGGGGGCATGATTTACCCCATAACACTCTGCCCTGTCACTCCACAAAAGTCATGTCCTTCTCAAACACATAATATATTCATCCCACCCCAATATCTGAAAAAGTCTTAACCCATTCCAATATCAATTTCAAAATCTCCTCTAAATATCACCATATCAAGAATTATAGAACTCAAGGTATAATTCATCACGAGGTGAACTTCTTCCTCAACTGTGGACCTATGAAATAAGACAAGCTATCTGCTTCCAAAATGCAATGGGTAAGACAGGCATTGGATAGATATTCCCATTCCAAAAGGGAAAAATCAGAAAAAGGGGTGACACGTCTCAAGCAAGTCTGAAATTTAGCAAGGCAAATACTATCAGATTTGAAGTCTCAAAAACAATCCTCTTTGGCTCCATTCTCTGTCCTCTGGACCACCAGGGAGGCAGCCCTGTCCCTGAAGCCCTGGGTGGCTGCCCTCCTCCCAAGGCCCTGGGTGGTAGTCCCATCCTATGGGCCAAGGAGGAGATAGCCCCACCTCCTGGAATGCTCTCTGGACCCTTGGTGGCAATGGCAATGGTATCCCTGCTGACCTCTGAACTGCTTTTGCAGTTCTTCTCCCCTCTTTTTGAAGGATAATGGATGTTCACAGCTGTTCACACCTGGATAGCTCTATTGGTCCATCCCATGGAAACTCAGAAGCCTGATATCCTTCCTTCATTCCACCCCATCTCTGATCCTTCAGTCCAAACTGTCAGCATTGCTGCTGAGATGGTTGATTGGATCCATGAGTCACACCTGTAATCTCTTCACCACAAATGATTGTCAATCACATCCTTGATGTCCTCTCCAGAATGCACTTTCTTATTCCTTGCAAAGTGGATAGACTGAGAATTCTCCACATCTTCAGGTTCTGGTTCCTGTTTCCTTAGTAATTCCTTCTTCAATTTCTCTCTCTCCTCTCTCACATTTTACTAACAGCAGCAAGGAGAAACCACGCAGTGCCTTTGATACTTTGCTAAGAATCTCCTCAGCTAAATATCCCAGTTGATCACTTGCAAGTTCTACCTTCCACAAAATACTGGGAAACAATGGAGCCAAGCTCTTTGTGATTTTAAAACAAGGATCATCTCCCCTCCAGTTTCCAGTCATAAGTTCATTTCTATCTGAGCCTTGACCAGAAGCACCCTTAACATTCATAGTTCTACCAACAGCCTCTTCAAGACAAACTCTGCTTTTTCTAACATGCACCTCAAAAACTCTTTCAGCCTCCACTTATTACCCAGTTCTAAATCCACTTTCCCAGTTTTAAGTATTTGTTAGAGCAGCATCCAAATTCTCAGTACCAAAATTTGTATTAGTCAGAGTTTGACAGAGAAACAGAACCCTTGAACAACACAGGTTTGAACTGGACGGGTCCACTTATACAGAGATTTTTAAAACTAAAAGTTTCACCAAGTGTGCCTGTTTCTCCTGCCTCCCCAGGAGGACAGAGAGAGCCTTGACAAGTCCAGTATTGGCAGGGTAGGCTGTCAGGCTGGAGACTCAAACTAAGAGCTGCAATTCAAGTCAAAAGGTGGTTTGGTGGTAGAATTCCCCCTTCTTCTAGGGATGTGAGTCTTTTTCTATTAAGGACTTCAAATGATTGGATGAGGCTCACCCATATTATGGAGGGTAATCTGCTTTGTTGAAGATCAGGAAATTATTGTCTCACTCTTTAAAGGGACAGACACAAAGCCTGGAATGCATAGAAGACTTGGCTGTCTATCGGGGCCTATACTAAGATGCCCTTCATGGGGGAGTGGATGGTATCTTTCTTGTTCTCAACACACGCTAAAGCTAAAGCTTGAGTTACCACCATGAAAATTGAAGTCTAGCAGCAGTAAAGACTTTCTTAAGGCTACTGCGGGAGCAGAAGGAAATGTCACAGTCTCCTCTAGGAATGCTATTACTATTCTTCCAATGACATTGTAACTAACTCTGCTGACAGGTACAGGTCTGAGAAAGGTGCTCTCCAGCTCTAAGATCCTATAAAACATAATCGAAGTTGCTGACCCGAACACAGAGATCATTACTCATAGTAATAAAAAGTCCCTTAAAAGTGGGGAAAAAAATCTTTTCCCTGCTCATAGTTTAGGCTTAGAAGAGAGTAGATTTAGTAACTTAACCTTGTCTCCTGAGACCAGTGAGATACAGACCCAGGGAGAGAATTTGTACAGTTTCAACCTCTTGGAAAGAAAGGAGCAGAATAAACCAACCAGCTGCCCAGCACAGGGCTCTTTTCGCCATGCACTGTCTCAGTCTTTCCATAAATCCTGCAGCATAGATATTACCTCTACAGGGAAACAGCTGTGAGGGTTGCCAGCAACTTGGAAATTAGGGAAGTAAAGTTAGTAACAGAGAGTTAATAATAGTATCAGAGACACCAGCTCAGAGCAGAGATGTTGAAAGTTAACTGAAAAACAGAGAATGGCTTGAAAGCCAAGCTATTATATTAATAACTGGAGACATTAATGCAGGCGAAGTTAAGCAGGACACCTGGTCATTCCTGGAAGCAGAGTAAGAAGAGCACAGAGTAGTGCCCGTATCAGCAATGGCCAGGGGAGAAGCAGGTCTAAGGACTCAACCCTTGCAGTCTCTGTGACAAATTTAGTTCAACTACAAAAATGGACAGAAGAGGCTACTAGAGCACAGGGCCATGAGACACTTAAATTATCTAACTATATATAATCATACTCTGAATGCATTTTCATCAAGGAACTTTGATACTATCATTTACTTTCCCATGTAACTTGCCCACAAGAAGAGAAGTTGCCATTTGACCAGTGCAAGTATTTTGGTCAGTGTGACAGATATGCCTCTCATTCTAATTTAATATACAATGTATTATGCTGTTTTTGCACTGCTACAAAGAAATACCTGAAACTGGGTAATTTATAAAGAAAAGAAGTTTAGGCTGGGCGCAGTGGCTCACACCTGTAATCCCAGCACTTTGGGAGGCCAAAGCGGGTGGATCACGAGGTCAGGAGATCAAAACCATCCTGGCTAACACGGTGAAACCCCAACTCTACTAAAAATACAAAATAAAAAAAAATTAGCCAGGTGTGGTGGCGGGTGCCTGCAGTCCCAGCTACTCAGGAGGCTGAGGCAAGAGAATGGCATGAACCCAGAACCCAGAAAGCGGAGCTTGCAGTGAGCTGAGATCGGGCCACTGCACTCCAGCCTGGGCGACAGAGCGAGACTCTGTCTCAAAAAAAAAAAGAAAAAAAGAGAAAAGAAGTTTAATTGGCTCACAATTCTGCAAGCTTTACAGGAAGCATGGTGCTGACATCTTCTCACCTTCTGACGAAGCCTTAGGAAGCTCACAATCATGGTGAAAGCAAAGGGGGAACACCCATGTCACATGGCAAGAGCAGGGGCAAGGGAGACAGAGAGGAGTCGGGGGAGGTGTCACATACTTTTAAACAACCAGATCTCATGTGAACTGAGAGCAAGAGCTCACCTGTCACCAAGAGGATGGCTGAAGCTATTCATGAGTGATTCACTCTCTTGGTCAAAACACCTTCCACCAGGCCCCACCTCCAACACTGGAGATTACAATCCAACATGAGATATGGGTGGAGACAAATATCCAAACTATATCACATTGGAAGTGTGGTTTTTATATCAGCCTTATGAGCTTGGTTAATGTGAGTCTGCACCAAGAAATGGAGCATAATCTTGGTGAACTGCTCTTATAACAAGGCTAACGATCAGACCTTACACCATGAAAAATTCTCCTTGATACTGCCTTGTGAAACATCTTGGTAGACTAACAATGGATTTTGCTTGGCTTTTTCATATATAATCCTATTTGAAAATTCACACCATCATATGTGTTGTAAATATCCTTCTCAATAATAATTATTTGTCTAGGAAACTCCTACTTATTCTTTAAAACCTAATAAAATGTCACCACAGCCATCCCTGACTTTTCCAGGCCAGAATTAACCACTTCCTATTTCATAATCCTATACCACTATACACGTTTCTCTGTTCACTTAATATACTGCAGTTTACATATTTGTCTCTGAGGCCATACTCTGGGCTGTTTGAGAAAAGTAATGAGGTCTTATTTTTTATTCTTAGTTTCTTGAAAACAGCAGGTGCCCAATAAACCTTGGTGAATTAATAAACAAGGTAATGTAAATCCCAATGGCTTATTCTAATTTGCAGCAATCAATAATTTAAATCAACTTAATGCAACCACAGAAAAGTCTAATTTTCTATAACAAGTGCAGATTAATTGAACTTTCCCAAAATATAAAATTGGAAAAGGAAAGAAAAAAAAATCAGATTTGTATGACAGAAAAAGAATAAAGGTTGAAGCTGAGGCTATCTGGCAATTATATCCCAGATTTACCGCTGCTACCTTCCATGAGCCTGAATTTTCCTTGAAAAAAAAAAAAAAAAAAAAATCTGTGGTTGCCAGAGATTAACTAAGATAACGTAAATGTAAATAAAGTAGATAGCAAAGGCCATGAACACAGGACTCAATGGAATAGTAGGAGCTCAGTAAATGTTGCTTCCCTTCTTTTCTGGCCCCCATGAAGCCATTTTCCTGCTGAAAGTCAGAATTAGGTAATGCCTTATACCGGGATTCTTATTCCCTCAAGATAAGAGTTCTCCATTTCCTAAGGAATGCTTATGCTTTCAACCAGCTGTCCAGTGGTCAGAACCTCTCCCCTATCTGACCTTCCCCAAAACAGAAGCACGGGAAAAATTAGGTAGGTAACTACCAGTAGCAATATCCATTTAACAAAGCTGTGAGGGTAGGGTGGGTCTTAAGGACAAGAACCTTGTCCGAAAATCTGAGTAATAACTATATGCCACCAAGGAAATTGTCCATACGCTTGCTGGATTTAGTGGAAATGTACTGGCTCCAGGAAGAGGACATTACAGGGCAGCCAGGCTGAGGCACATGGTGTGGGAACCATGGTCACTGGGGTCACCACGAGGTAAAGGATCCCCCAACTCTAGGGACACAAAAGGCATCCCTGTCCTCTTGGTCATGGACACAATAATACAATGGGGTTTGCTGTTTTAGACAAACACTATGGGGGACATAGTGAAAAGCAAGGAAAAATTCCAAGGCCATTTCCTCCCAGAGGATGTTCGCTTTGACATCCAAGTTGGCCAGGTTGAAGAAATAGCAATCCTTGAAGCATGCTGTCTGTGACAGGGATGGACTCCTCCTTCCCTTCTTGAGTGTTTCAAGATGTATCTTCATAAGTAACAAACTAAAATGAAGATTAATGGGTGGAAGGAGACATGGAGCCAAACCTTACCCCAACAGGAACTACACAGTGGGGCACGGCACAGCCTGGGGAGTTTGGCCGGGAGAGTTGCCGAGATGGCTGTCAGAGCAGCAGAGGAAAGAATCCGTCTCCCTGGGCTGGGACCGCTTCCTTCTCACCTCCTAGAGGAAGACAAGGATTTCCTCGAATAAAGTCAAAATCTCCTTCGATCCAAGATCACGGACATCCCTGTCCAACTTTGCTTCCGTTTACCCACAAGGAAATGAGAACACTGAAGCCAATTAACTAAAGATGAAATAGATGTGGTCCAAGTGTATGTTTGGGCCAAAAATGTTCTTTCAAAGTCCAGGCCAAGAAAGCTCTTTCTAGATCTGGTGTCAGCGTTTGGATTTTAGTCCAATAAGGAGAGGCTTGGGATTGGGAGGGGTGGAGAATTAGAGATGGAGTGATGAGAGTACACACAACAGAGCAAGCTCTGGAGTCAGACAACATTGGCTTCCGATCCTGGCTCTACCACTAATGACTGTGTGATATTAGGCAAGTATTTTAACCTCTCTGAGCCTCAGTCTCCTGTCCTGCAAAAGTAAGCTTGACATCGTCATTCTCACATTGTTGTGCAGATTAAATGAAATGACATATGCAAAGGTGCATAACACACAGCCCTGGCATGTCATGGAAGACCCTCGCCAAATGTTAGTTTCCTTCCTTTTCAAATTACCTATTTAGAATTTCTGAATGTATTCATACTGAGAAGTACTGTTGAGAAGGGTGTCTTCAATTACACTTTATAGAGAATATGAAACATATGGGAGGAAGATATTGATCCCAAGCTGCCAAAATTATTTTTATGGAAAGAAAATTTCAGAATCACTCCAGATCCATACTGCACTCTTAGCTGCAGGTGCACCTATGAAGTCTTTGACAAAATTAAGTTGAATATATTCATTATGACATAAATAGAATTCGGGGAGCTACTTCATCCAGGTTGGAGCTGTGAGTGGCACCATCTTCTGCAGAATCACTCCATCCGGTATGTATCAACATGTTTGAAAATGTCAGACTGAAAACAGGAAGTTTTCTCTCTGGGATTTGAACACCTGGTGTGAGAAATCTAAGAGAAAGGTAATGGCAGAGAAAGAAGAGATTAATTTTTATTCTCTCTGTATAATATAGCAATAGATCTTCCTTTCAATGTTGTCACTTGATAGATATTATTGAATGGCCTTTTCAAAATAATCCATGTAGCATATTTGCACTGAAATAGTGAGTTTCTGAGATACACACAGGTAAAGAGTGTTAGATGCTTCATAATGTATTGCAATTCTATCTGCTTCGAAGTGGCTGCTGCTGGGAACTGTGAAATCATGATGTTAGTGTACTGCAGGGGCCAGGAGGCCAGGGGGAGAAAATGAGCATTTATTGATTGTTCTGCTATGTGCCTGGCACAGGGTTTGGCACTCAGAGATGTTATATTGCTTGAAATGCACAGCATTTTTGCGAGGTTGAATTACCACCTCATTCTAGAGAGGAAGAAATTGAGTCCGATGAAATTAACTAACTAGTCAATGGCAAGGGTTGGATTTCAGCACGAATTCATCTCACTCCAAACCCAAGCCTTTTCCATGGCCACACTGCCTGCCCAAGACCCCAGGTGGGCTCCATTCACCCAACTCTTGCTCTAAAGTTGAAGAATTTCCAGCCCAGAAAGCTGAAGTCAGGGCATGGCTTTAAGTCAAACTGAACCCATCCTCAAGGTTGAAGTAGAACGCAACTTCTGTAAATGCTGATAGAGTTCATTTTCCTCCACGTCTCCCTCATTGAAAAGGCCACCGGACATAGACATCATGAACCTGGTTCTCCCCTCCCTAATTACCTCCAGCTCAGTCAATAGAACCACCACAGGCTCCAGGCAACCTTGGCATCCTCCTACAGCTCACACATCAGCACATCTTAGTATATCTACCTTCAAAAGATCCCTCAAGTGTACCCACATCCCACCCTCTCCGCCACCAGCCCCACTCCAAGTCCCCACCATCAGCTGTTCCCTGATAGTTGCAGCCTCCTAACTGGTAACTCAACTCCTCCTTGTAAACCCTACAAGAACCAGTCCCTCCAGATGGATCCTAAGTAGCTAAACAGGCCTAAATTCAAATTAGAGACAAGCAGCCATTTGTTGACAAGAGGTCAGGCATGTACTCTTGTCACATCATTAAGCAACTTTGGGACTTTCATAGCTGTCTGTTCCTGCTCATGCTGCCTGCATCAAAGGTGCTGGAAAATCCCAGTTTGCCTACTATACCTAACCAACAGACTGTGACCTGTGTCAGCCAATCAGAACCAAACTAGTTTGCATCCTTCTTTTGCACAGTGAACCAGAGTGGGAACCTAGGCAGGAACGTTTTCTATAAGAGGCAGCCCCTTTCTTCTCCCAGAATGTCCTTCTGTTGTGTTCCAAAAGCTGCCACTCCCAGTTTGCAAACTGTACACTGCAATTAAGTCTCATTCCTTTAAAAAACGGAATCATTTCAAGAGATTTGTTGATGTACTCTTCACTCTCCATAGCTGGTTTTACAGCAGCTTGAAGACATTTTCCTTCACTCTCTCACTCATTCATTCATTCAACAAATATTTTTGAGTGCCTATTGTGGGCACTGGGAATTCAGCAGTGATTAAAATAAGCTAGAATCCCTGACCTCATGAAGCTTATAGTTGAAAAAGGGGAACAGGCAATTTACAAAGTATGTAAAACATAGAATAAATTATACAGTGATACCTTCCAGGAAGAAAAACAAAGCAGAAAAGGGTGCTAAAAAAGTCTCTTTAAGAAGGTGACTTGGCTGTGAATGCCCGAGGGAAGGGAAGAGTGAGCCTGAGCTGTGTGTCTATTTGGGAGAAGGATGCTCTGGGCAGAGGGGACCAAGCTCCAGGGCCTAGGACAAGAGCAGGACGGGCACATTCCAGGAATAGCAGGGAGGTGGGGCCAGGGCTAGAACAGAGAGAATAAGGGGAGAGAAATAGGAGAGACCTTAGAGGAAGCCCTCCAGTGGTAAAGAGTTACCCTTTGCTGACCCCACACACATACCAAACATCCTACAGAGCATTTTGCATTTATTTCTTTCTAATTCTCATAAATCAATAGCCTTCAAAATATCTTTATTTTTCTAACGAGGACACTGAGATTGGGAAATGTTAGGTGACTCGCCCAGGGTCACACAGAGCCCAATCTGTCTAATTTCATTGCACTGCAGCTGCTTCTCTATTGATCTAGGTTTGTGCCATGATACTAAGTCAGGGCATGGCTTAAGCAAAATCCACTTAGCTATGAGGTCAATCACAGATTGAATTATGACCTCGGTTCTGAATTAGAAAAAGCTGCTCAGAGTAGGCTGTGAGCTCAAACCAAAAACTCACTGTGAACGACAGCCTGAATTGGGCTCTATGTCCTTAGAGACTTGAGGTTCAATTTCCATGGACTTCAGTTTCTCCAGTATAAAATGAGATTGGAGTTCATCAACTGGTCTCTAGGCTAGAAAGACCCTTAGAGATCATGCAATTCAACATCCTCATTTGCAGCAGGTGAGACAGTCTCAAAGAGGAGGCACGACCAGCACAAGGTCACAAGGTGGATCAAAGGCAGAGCTGGGACTCCCACCCAACTCAGTGTTCCCCCACTGCAGGGCACACACCTGCCCCCATGGAGACATGTGCATGACTCTGCCTTGGCTTCAAGGTACTAGAGTAAGGGGAAGGGAATGAAAACTGGGGCAAGTGTTCCAAGTGGGTCCCTGAAGGAACCTTCCCTACCCTGGCATGATGCTCAGGCCTTCCTCACACCTGGTAGCAGCCCCCAAAAAGATATGTCCACATTCTAATACCTGGACCAGGGAATAATACTTAATATAGCAAAAGATAGGATTAAGTTTATGATCTTGAGAGGAGGAGGAGCTCATGCTGGATTATCATGACCCAGCCCTGTGAGTATCACCTAAGTGCACTTCCAGGTGTCCTTACTGGAGAACAGCAGTAGGAGTCTTGGGACAAGGGAGGCAGAGAATGGAGTAGTGGAGCCATCAGCCAAGGAATGCCTGGAGCCCCCAGCAACTGGGAGACATAGGGAATGAATTCTCCCCTACAACCTCTGGAGGGAGCACAGTCCTACTCATACTTAATTTCATTTTCTGCTCAGTGAAACCGATTTCAGACTGCTAGCCGCCAGAGCTGTGAGAGAAGACATTTCTGTTGTTTGAAGCCCCAAGTTTGTGGTAATTTTTTCCAACAGTTCCAGGAAACTTGTAACTCCCATCTGCTAACTTCTTGCTGTCTTTCCGACCTCTTGCCATTCCGTCTACTCCCTTGTCTGCGTGGTCCCAGACTCCAGTTGCAGACACCTTATCCCCCCCTCCACTGCAGCTCTCCCCTCAGCCTCAGCCTTCACCTCTCCAGCTTACACTCTCTTCTCTGCCCCTTGCCACTCATCCTTCCCAGCTCCTCCAGTCCCCAGAACCTCCCTTCCCATCAACAACTCCCCAAGGCACCCCCTCCCCATCTGCCTGAGACAACAATGGGCTGGAAGCCTCTTCCAGCAGCATCACAAATCTTCATTAGGGCCATAATGATCATTAATGTGCTGGAACCGCAACGGTCTGTTAGCAAGCCTTGTTAGTGGCAGCATGATGGATGAGGGCCCGGCTGCCAACCGGCACCTCCGCCCCTGCCCCTTAGTTGTCATTGCTTTGCTGGTGAGTTTTATGAATGAAAGAAAGTATGATGGAATCGCTAGTAGGATGAACCCAGGGCTGGGCCAGCGTGGGGGTTGCAGCTCCCTCTCTTAGAGTAGGCAGAGCTGCTCCTCGATACCGTAAGAAGCACCACCCTCAGCAAAGCTCCCTCTAACCGGCCAAACCAGACCATCAGCAACCCAGGAGACTTCCCACATAAAACAGGAGACAGTCAATTAAATTTGAATTTCAGATACGCAACAAATAAGTATGAACCATGCAATATCCAACACATATCTATGCTACAAATGTATTTTTTATCCGAAATTCGAAGTTCAGATACAACTGGGGCATCCCAGATTTTTTATTTGCTAAATCTTGTGACCCTAGACCTGGCCTGGGTCTCTGCCTGGCAGCTCTGGTTAGTGCCCTTTACTCACCACAAGACAGTCTACTTTAACAGAAGCACCCACCCAGACCACCAGGAGCAGCACTTGGACAGAAGCCAAGGAAGCTGTGGCATTTTGAGTATTTGCTAGAATTCCAGGAGGCTCAGCCAGGTGGGCTCATGAACTGAAACGTCAGTAGAGACAAAGAACTGATGTGCTGACATGGTGGCCGTGGAAGCAGGAGACAGTAAGAGATGGCTAGGAAAGGCTGTGTGCCAGTCGTGTGATTCATCCAATCCGGCCACCACGTGCTCCACACAGCACTGCCAGCGCAGAATAGAGAAAAGCACAGCCTGCGTCCTGATGGAGGCACAGAGGATGCTGTGCAATTTCCCTCCCTAATAACCCTGGACTTGCCCTCACTCACTCTCTACACCTCCTCCCAGCTCCTGAAATCAGCTGCTGTTCCCACTGTCCCTCACCTGCAGTCTCTCATGCTGATCTGCATTTCTGCAACTTTGGTGCTTTGCTGTAAGCCCTCGTCACGTCCCTCCACCTTGACTCACTGCCCTCCATAAACTTATTCTGTTTCAGGTCACCTGCCACCCAGCTGTCACCTTTCTGGCTCTAAGAAACCACAAACTAGATGGAGCAGCTCTTCTCACTGCTACTGACTGTCTCCCTTTTGTCTGTGCAATGAAAGACCAAACTCATGGCACGGCACTTAGGAGCCTCCGAGCTCAGAATGGTCCCTCCTCATCTCCCATTTGCCACACTAGCCACCCAGTGCTACAGGCAGTGGGATGGCAAAGCTCTAGAAAGTGATGTGGGTGAATTTCTTCCTCCTGCTCCTCTTGGGGAATCTGAGACCCAGAAGCTCTGGCTAAACCTTAATTATGCAACTTAGCCCAACATGACCTGAGAGGGATCTCTACCCCCTCCCTTCGCCTGCCTGGATAAGCCCATGCCAGGAAGCGTGGAGCCCCCAGAATGCTCTGGCCTGGCTCAGTGAGCTCTCTCACCTCTGCCTGAGCCACAGGCGATTTCAAAACTGGCCCAAAATAGTAAGGCAAGCAAGAGATGGGGCTGGGTATAAAGCCAGGCAACCAGACTCGAGCTGTTATCTTCAGTTGCTCTACCATGCAGATCCCTGGGTGCCCCTACCATGCCTGGGATGTCTGTGTACAGGCAACATCGGAGAGCAGAATCCACATCTCTTTTCTCTCTAGCACTCTGTGTCCAGCCATGAGTATACAACTACCCTATCTCTGAAATTATACTAGAACTCTACAGGCCCCCAATTTTCCTCTCACTGATCCCCTCAGCATCTTTGTCTTTCTGCCTGTATTAAAGTAAGCTGACTGTTGAGAGTCACACACACAGCCAGGTGCGGTAGCTCATGTCTTTAATCCCAACACCAAGGCAGGCGGATCACCTGAGGTCAGGAGTTCCAGACCAGCCTGGCCAACATGCTGAAACCCCACCTTTACTAAAAATGTAAAAATTAGCCGGTCATGTTGCACCTGTAATCTCAGCTACTCAGGAGGCTGAGACAGGAGAATTGCTTGAACCCCAGAGGTGGAGGCTGCAGTGAGCCGAGCTTGTACCACTGCACTCTAGTCTGGGAGACAGACTGAGACTGTCTCAAAAAAGAAAAAAAAAAAGTCATGAGTCACACACCCAAAATTTCTGTGACTTAGCAACACAGGAAGTGTTTGCTTGTTATTCATTTCAATACTTCGGTCTGGGGAGCTCCGCTCCAGGCAGTCACTCAGGGTTCCAGGATGCTTTCATCTTGTGGTTCCAACATCCTCTAGGTCCTTGGAATTCTCCTCAATCAGAAAGTAAATGAGGTAAGAATTATATATACAAGGTTTTTATGAACCAGGGCTGCAAGTGGGGCATGTAGTAGACATTGTGATATGCCACCCAGTCTCCCCATCAGGCTGAAGGGCTGACTTCCTCAATCAATAGGAGTATTGCTGGAAGCTCTTTACCTTAAATCACCTTTCAGAAATGCCGTGGGCTGAAGGGAGTTCAGCCTCACACAAGGTCTTATCCCATTTCTAGGGCAGATGACTGGTTAACACAGGTGTCTAAAAGGCCCAGCTCCCTCACCCCATCCCACACCCTAGTGCAGAAGAGCCATCCCAGCTTGAGTTCTGCCCGGTCAGTTGAGGCCACAGCTGAGTCGCCATCACTCAGTCATCACAGACTAACTTCTCCGTCCACCCACCTGCTTCCTTTTTTTCCCTGCAGTTCGTCTGAATCTCAAGAGCACTCCAGGATGAACCTGCATGCGATCTCTAGTTCAGAAGCTGTTTCCCAGGAGGCCCAAAGTACATCTACACGGGTCATTTCTGCTCACATTACACCAGCCCAAACTCAGGCCAGTAGCCACACCAAGCTGCAAAAAATCCCAGAGTACAGTCCCGTTGTCTGCACAAAAAAAGGGGAGAACACGGGGACAAAAGCACACACATCCTGCCTTACACAACAGTTCAACCTTTCAGAGCACTACTGTGTCCGGAATTGGTGGGTTGTTGGTCTCACTAAATTCAAGAAGGAAGCCGCAGACCCTCGCGCTGAGTGTTACAGTTCTTAAAAATGGTGTGGCCGGAGTTCGTTCCTTCAGACGTTCAGATGTGTCTGGGGCTTCTTCCTTCTAGTGGGTTCGTCGTCTCACTGTCAGGAGTGAAGCTGCACACCTTCATGGTGAGTATTACACCTCTTGAATGCAACGCGTCTCAAGTTGTTTGTTCTTCCCAATGGGTTGGTGGGTTCGTGATCTCGGCTTCAGAACTAAAGCTGCAGACTTTTGTGGTGTTACAGCTCATAAATGCAAGGTGGACCCAAAGAGCAAGCAGCACCAAGCTTTATTGCAGAGAGCAAAACAACACAGCTTCAACAGTGCAGAACCCGAACTGGTTGCCACTGGTGTCTCGGGCAGCCTGCATCTGACCCCACCCACATCCTGCTGATTGGTCCATTTTACAGAGAGCTGATTGGTCTATTTTACAGAGAGCTGATTGGTCCCTTTTGACAGAGTGCTGATTGGTGCGTTTACAGTTCTTGAGCTAGACACAGAGTGCTCATTGGTGTGTTTACAATCCTTGAGCCAGACACAGAGTGCTAGACAGAAAAGTTCTCCAAGTCCCCACCAGGTTAACTAGACACAGAGTTAACTAGATACAGAGTACCAATTGGTGTATTTACAATCCTTGAGCTTGACACAGAGTACTGATTGCTGTTTTTACAAACCCTGAACTAGACACAGAGTGCTGATTGGTGTATTTAGGATCCTCCAGTTAGACATAAAAGTTCTGCAAGTCTTCACCAGATTAGCTAGATACAGAGTGCTGATTGGTGCACATAGGATCCTCTGGCTAGATATAAGTTGTCCAAGTCCCCATCCAGGTCAGGAGCCCAGCCAGCTTCACCTAGTGGATTCTGCACCAGGGCTGCAGCTGGAGCTGCCCACCAGTCCTGAGCCACCCCTGAACTTCTCAGCCCTTGGGCAGTTGATGGGACCAGGCGCCACGGAGCAGGGGGTGGCGCCCATCGGGGAGGCTCTGGCTGGGTGGGAGCCCACCACAGTGGGGGAGCCCAGACATGGCAGGCTGCAGGTTCCAAGCCCTGCCCTGCCAGGAGGCAGCTAAACTCCGCGAGAATTTGAGTGCAGCGCCTGCCGGCCAGCACTACTGGGGGACCCAGCGCAACCTCCGCAGCTGTTGGCCCAGGTGGTAAGCCCCTCACTGCCCTGGGCCAGCGGCCCGCCAGCCGCTCCGTGTGCAGGGCCCACTGAGCCTGCGCTGGCGCCCGAACTCGTACTGGCCCCCGAGCACTGCTGGCAGCCACAGTTCCCGCCCATGCCTCTCCCTCCATACCTCCCCGCAAACAAAGGGAGGTGGCTCTGGCCTCAGCCAGCCGAGAGAGGGGCTCCCACAGTGCCCTGGCGGGCTGAAGGGCTCCTCAAGCGCCACCAGAGTAGACGCCGAGGCAGAGGAGGCGTTGAGAGTGAGGGCTGCTAGCACATTGTCACCTCTCAGTACCATGGAATGGCCGGAGGGAGCGTCTGAAAGTGAAAGTGGAGGAAGCATTTGAACCTGAGCTCATGAATCCAAAGCACTGGGCTTGGAATCAGAATGTGGGATTTGAGCCCAGCCCTTCTACTTTCTAGGATCAATAAAATGTTACTTTTCTTCCTTCTGTAAATTTCATCCTCAAATCTATAAAATGAGACTAAAAATAGTGGAAGACATAAAGCAGTTATTATAAGGATCAACAAGAAAATCTATGCAAAATCAACCATCCCAGCAGTTGGTAAGAAAAAAAATCCCTCTGTGGATATTCAGTGGGTCCAAATCTGTCTCCTGACGTCTGCTTGATCCATGTAAAAACAGTGACTTCTTTGACTCTAAATTTGTGGGTTGGGGCACTCAGACATCACATCCTATCAAGAGTTGACCAAGTAAAAATGAACTAGCAAGCTGGAGAATTAAATATCATGCCTGTTTTACTTTCTTTCTAACAAAACTGAAAATGTTTTCCTCTGTTATTCAGCCACTTGATCTCAACTCCGGATTCTGCAGCCTGAGCTGCCCCGGAGTTCTGTGGCTTGCATGAGTTGGACAGGGATCTGATGCTGGGATCTGGCATCTTCTTGAGATGGGCCTTTGAAGGCAGGAATGAGACTTGGCTGGCTTGGAACTAGAGGTTCTTCCAGGCTTCAGGCATGCCACTCCAGACGGTACAGCTCTCATGGGAAGAGGCCAGCTGGGCAGGACAGATTGGGCAGGGGGTGAGACTGCTTCCTTTTTGCTTCATGATTTGAAACCAAACCAGTATAAACCTACAATATAATCAGAGCATTGAGAGGGCCTAGGAATGGAATCCTATCTTCACAAAACCCAGAAAAGAATGCTGGGATAGCCGAGGCCCTATTAATTCACAGCCAAGGTTTCTGAGCCCGATCTTGGGGCATCAAATGGGAGTCAGTGGGGAATGATACCATTTTGACTACAGTGATTAAGATCATGGGTTGTAAAGCAAGATCACCAACATTTAAATTCTGATTCTGTGGCCGGGCACAGTGGCTCACACCTGTAATCCCAGCACTTTGGGAGGCTGAGGCAGGTGGATCACGAGGTCAGGAGTTCGAGACCAGCCTGGCCAAGATGGTGAAACCCATCTCTACTAAAAATACAAAAATTAGCTGGGCGCGGTAGCAGGTGCCTTTAATCTCAGCTACTTGGGAGGCTGAGGCAGGGGAATTGCTTGAACCCGGGAGGCGTAGGTTACAGTGAGCTGAGATTGTGCCACTGCACTCCAGCCTAGGTAACAGAGTGAGACTCCATCTGAAAAAAAAAAAAAAAAAAAATCTGATTCTGTTGCTTCTAAGCTATGTGAGTGTGCAAGCTGGTGACCTAACTCTTCTGTGACTTAGTATTCCCATCTCTAAAATGAAGATCAAAATGGTACCTATGTCATCATGCAAACATGAAAATTAGATGGAAGATATCCATGAAACTCTTTAGAAGAACCTGGCATTCAGCAACCATACAATGAAGTTAGGTGCTGTGGCTGCTGCAGCTGCCACTATTGTGATCATTATTATAATCATTATTATGAAAGGGTGGCTTCATTTGCTTGCTGATGTGCTCATAGAGATTTCCCTGTCCTTTGTCGGTGCTCGGCCCTGGACAGGGAGGCCTGGTCCCTGACCCAGAGCTGCCCGTGGTCTGCTTAGGTAACAATGAAAGCAAAGATGATTCTGCCTTGACCCAGTTGCTGAAGGTGACAGGACAGCACAGATGTGAGGCTCCTAATTAACCTATCCTGCAGGCATGTTGCTGTCGCACTTCGTTAACCTAACAAAGAACTATGATTGCTGATGGAGAGACAAGTAGGCCCTTCTGTGTGAAAGGAGAAATGGGAGGTGGAGTTTGAATGGACTTTCTGGGTGGAAGGCTCAGAGGTGACTGTGCTACTTACAGAGCCTTGAGAGTCCCTCTGCTGCCATCCTACACCCACCCCGCCTGCCCTTTGACAGGGGAAGCAGAATCTTAGGTTCTCAAGACCAAAAGGACACTTCAAGGGAAGAAGTGCGGCTATGTTTTAGCGAGGCTTCATTTTGTTCTTGAAATCAAGAGCCCCCATGTTCAAGCTGTACAACTTTGTCACCAACCCTGAGACTCATTTTGTTATCTACAAAATGGGGGGAATTCATCATAACCTGTTGTAACAATTACATTAAACAATGTTTATCTATTTTTTGTCCTTTTTTTACCCTACATTATTTCACACCGCAAAGGGTGTTAAGCATTTATCAATAGACATGTGAGGCAGCAAGAAAAACAAATTAGCAAAGAGGGGAAGCCATGAATAAAAGGGAAAAAAGAAAGGTAAGGAAAATATCAGTCCACATAACTGCATTCCCTATGATTCTAGGACAGAAATAAGCTACAGACTTTGCTTTGAGCTTTCTAGTGGTCAAAGCAAAGAGAGAAATAGTTCAGTTTCAGTTAATTTTGTCAATTACAAAACGAATGGTGTCCATAAAATGAAAACAGACTTGTTCAGAAATGAAGCGTGTGTTCTAAAGCTCTTAGCATCTACTTTAAAAATATGCTAGCAGCTATACTGTGAACTGCCAGAACATTTATCATCATCATCAAATACAGTGTTTTTAAAAAATAAAGATTGGAAAGTTAATTGCGTGGCCATGGTCAGAAAACATCAAAAAAAAAAAAAAACGGAATAAAACATAACAGAAAAGAAGAATTTTTATTAAACATTTGTTTCAATTTTATATATATATACAGGGAGAGAAAAGAGAGAACTGAGACTGTAGTGTAAAACATTCCTTGTGATTCATGTTCAACAAAGTAGATCACACCATCGCCTGGCCATGCTTCCCTCCTGTCCAGCCGTCTTCCAAGTGAATGTCCACCTCTGTTTCAACACCATAGCACCAGAGCTTGACCCAGCCCCTTTCCTGGGCAGGACTCTATCACTGACCTTCTCAGTGATTTAAAAAAGGTTCTTCCTTTGATCTGAAATCTGTCTCCCCGGAATTTTGATGCACCAAAATGTTACCACACATTCTGCAGCAAGTTAATTTCCATTCATTTATTTTTATATTTTATTTGAATTCTTTGAAGGCCCTTCTTTGAGCAGAGCTCTGGCCTACCTCCGGTGAAGTCAGAGAAACAGAGATGTACAGGCCATGATTTCTCGCCACCAGCGAAGCCTAAGGTCCCCTGGGGAAGACACATGAATGTACCAACAGCATGTAAGAGAGAGTCATACAGAGAGTCCAAGAACCTTACTAGATGTGGGCTGACAAGCAAATCAAGCACAATTATGTTTCAGGTGGAGGCACGGGGGCTGGATGCGTAGGCCAGGAGAGTGACAGGATGTTCTGCTTGAATGGGGGCAGAGCTTAGCTCTGAGCGAGGGATCGCACCATGGCCAATGGTAGAAAGTTACTCCATGTCTAGAAAAAGGTGAGGGGCATTCCAGGAAGAGTTTTTCTTAACAAATGATGGAGGAAACCATAGAAAAGACAGACAACTAAAAACCATTATCCAGGTTATCTGTTCCTGTGTCTCTGTAATTAACATAGAGCAGATAACTGTAAATGGTTCATTGCAGAGACTGGCAATATAGGAGGAAAATCAGAACTCCCAGGCTGGCTTGGACTAGGAACCTGTGTGAACCAATCAACTGTGATCAGGGGCAGGGCTGTGTCAGAATATGGCAGCTCCTGGGGGAGCCACACAGCTGCAGGGAACATGCTGGACACACAGAGAGCAGGTGTTCTCAGAGGAAAGCCGGAGGAGAAATTAAAACTCTGGCTGGAAGTGGGAGTCAGGGTGCAATGACACATATTCAAGCATTTAACAGGCTATCCTATAAAAGAGAGAGAGAGGGCAAAGTGGAGTGATCCAAAATCTACAGGCCTTGAACTTGGACCTGAGTTTGAAACCAGCCATCTGGTTGCTGTGTAACCTTGAGTAATTTATTAACCTCTCTGATGCTCGATTTTCTTAAATAAGAAAAAGGAAAAATAGGCCGGGCACGGTGGCTTAAGCCTGTAATCCCAGCACTTTGGGAGGCCGAGACGGGCGGATCACGAGGTCAGGAGATTGAGACCATCCTGGCTAACACAGTGAAACCCCGTCTCTACTAAAAAATACAAAAAATTAGCCGCGCGAGGTGGCGGGTGCCTGTAGTCCCAGCTACTCGGGAGGCTGAGGCAGGAGAATGGTGTAAACCCGGGAGGCGGAGCTTGCAGTGAGCCGAGATCCGGCCACTGCACTCCAGCCTGGGCGACAGAGCGAGACTCCGTCTCAAAAAAAAGAAAAAAAAAAAAAAGGAAAAGGAAAAGTAGTACCTATCTTTAATTTTTCCAACCCTCAATTTTTGTATCTGTAAATAGGCAAAATATTCTATTAGCTAACTAGGAGGGTGTTAATGAGAATTAAAGGAGAAAATATCTAAGGTGTCTGGCACACAGCTGGTCTCAAGTAAATCATAGTGATTACTCTTGCTTCTCTAGATAACACCTGAGGACATAACTAGGACCAATGGCTGGAAGTTACAAAAAGAACCTTTTCAATCTAGTGAGCATTCAGTCAACTAGAGTGATTCAAAACCAGAAAAGCCTGCCTTCTGCAGAGTAAGCTCCTGCATGGAAAGAGGCATGCGGTGTAGGGTAAAGAACATCAGAATTAATTCGGAGGTCCTGCTCCCACCTACAGCTGTATCATCTCAAGCATATCACTCTATCTTTCTAATGCTCAGTCTCCATTCCTGTAAAGTGGAGGTAATGGTCTCACCTCTGTCCCTCACATGGTTGATAGCCAGATGACATCATGGCTGGGGAAGTGCTTTGTTCATTGTAAAGGGTCCTGTCCAGGTAAGGAGTGGTTAGACGTTTAAGTAACATCTGAATAAAAATTGGCCTGCTGTCGAGAATATGACAGAAGAAAGGCCAGCCCCATTGAGTAGCTGAGCTGCATGCCCTCAAGGGTCTTCCATCCCCGTGACACCACAAAATGTTAAGAGACTAGCTCCATCCATCACCACACTTCTGCCAACAAGATTCCCAGTTCTCAGCCTCTTTGATTTCCATTCGCATTGAAATTGTTTTCCTTCATGAGCAGGCCCTCATAAAGGCCTATATTTACTAAATCAAACTCACTTTTAAAAATTTGTTCCACCCAGAATTTTGTATTTGTCACCAGTCTCAGTGATGTTTTTCAAAAGAACAGCTATTGATCGGCCGGACGCGGTGGCTCACGCCTGTAATCCCAGCACTTTGGGAGGCCGAGGCGGGCGGATCACGAGGTCAGGAGATCGAGACCACGGTAAAACCCCGTCTCTACTAAAAATACAAAAAATTAGCCGAGCGCGGTGGCGGGTGCCTGTAGTCCCAGCTACTCAGGAGGCTGAGGCAGGAAAATGGCGTGAACCAGGGAGGCGGAGCTTGCAGTGAGCCGAGATCTCGCCACTGCACTCCAGCCTGGGCGACAGAGCGAGACTCCGTCTCAAAAAAAAAAAAAAAAAGGAACAGCTATTATCAAACATGATACTCTATTAAACAATATCATGATATAGTCCGCATGCCATAAAGAGAAAGTTGGCTCTTTTGGAGTCAAGCTTCCTAGATTGCAAATCTCAGCTCTACATTTATTCATTAGGTGATCTTGTGTAAATTTACTCAGTGAGCCTCAGTTGTGATATGTGTTAACTAGAGAGAAGAAAACCAACTTTGAAAGTTCGTGACAATTACAGTTATGAAGTTATGAAGGTTGTGAAGATTATAGACAACTTACGTAAAACATCTACTATGATGTTTAGCTCATAGTGGAGCTCAAAATATTTATTTTTATTGAAATATACCATACGTATGGTATATTTATTGAAATATATTTTTTGAAATATACTATATGTATAAAATATATTTTTGAATATTAAAATATACAATATGTATAAAATATATTTTTGAATATTAAAATATACCATATGTATGAAAAGTACACAAATTACAAGCATACAGCTCAATGAATATTAAGAAGTGGGCATACCTATGTCACTGGTACCCAAATCCAAAAACAGAATATGACCAGCACCCAGAAGTCTCCCCTATTCTTCCCCCTAATTGTTACCAGCCCCTCAACCCCAACCCAAGAAAACAAGCAACTTGACTTCTCTCATCGTACACTTGCCTCACCTGTTTCTGAATATTACGTAAATGGAATCATACAATACATAATCTTTTTAATCTGACTCCTTCTATTCAACATTTAATTTGTGAGATGTTATATGTAATTGTAGTTTATTCCCAATGTTTGTGTTATTATTTTTCAGTTCGGTTTGTGAGTTGTCGCCTTGAAACAAAATGGTTATCAGAGAAAACTTCCAAATGGCTAAACTTCTATGATTGTACCAAATGATGGCTGCAGTTCAAAAAACCACTAGTTTGATATCTTGAATCACAGGATGATTCACTAAGCTGCCCTGGAGCATAATACATAAAATGTGCACATCCTTTACAATAAATGAAATAAGCCAAGCAGTCACAGCCAACAGCCTAAATAAAAGCAGACATATATTAAACTCTCAGTGAACTCCAGGGAGAAAGACTGAATTCAAATAAGAAGAATACACATTGCCTATGCAAATAGGTAAATAAAAAAGAGAAATGGTCTCTAAAGTCTCCGGTGGAGTTGTTAAAAATGAGCAGGCATGAGGTACAATGAAAATAGTGTAGACTTTGACACTGGATGAAAACTAGTGTCCAGCCAGTGATCCACTGCTCATTAATAGTGTAATTTGAACAAGTTACTTTACTTCTCTGAGTTTCGATTCCTTCATTTGCAAATTGAAAATAATAGTCGTTACTTCTTAGGGTTTGAAGATAAAATTAAATAAAACAATGATATAAGATACATAGTAGGTGCTTCTATTAAGAAATGAGGGAGACACTTCAAATAGATCATTTAAGAGAGAATGCTGGAATTCAACAGAGAAGTGGCAGGAAATACCTAAAACCTGGGAGGAGAAGGAAGCAAGGCACCCTGTTCTTCCTGAATTGGCAGAAAGCATGGAGAAGCTCCCCAATGCAAGGAAAAGGTAAGTGAGTAGTCCCAGAGGTTGACATTCCCACCACAGACTCCTGTAATCCTAGCCACAGGAGAGCCCCTCTATCCACATGGGCCCTGAGACTAACATAGAGAGGCTGCCTGGAGACCAAGCAATGGCATTCTTCCAGAGAGGGAGCTCATGCTGGGTCTTGCACACCCCTTGAGTCCTTAGCAGCTACAGCAAGGTACTATTTTGAGAACCCAGCCCCCACCAAACTGCATCATGCCCTAAGGCCCAACAGCCCCTACATCCATCTACACATCCCTGGAGTCCCACTCACATCCCCCACCTGCAGCTGCCAACGCTGGGTACTGAGAACTGGTCAACCAAATGTCCCTGTCTACAGCAAAACTTCACCACAGCCTGCCTCTACTACCAACCATACTCTCAGCCACTGAGGAAGTCACAGACACTAGTGACACTGTTTACAACCAAAGAAATCACACAGAGACTACACTACTTCACAAACCCAGAATCAAAGCCAGAGTGCCCCACCCAAACAAAACCATAGACGTTTCAGGGAAAAGTCCTCTCCTACAAAAACAAATTCAAAAAAAAATGAAATCGGGATGGTTGCACCAGATGTTCAGATGTCAATGTAAGAACGTAGGAAACATAAAGTATGAGAATATGACATCTTCAGTGGAACAGGAGTAATTATCCAGTAACAGATTCCAATGAAAAAAATTATGAAATTCCAAAGAATGAAAGTAATGCTATTAAAGAAGCTCAGTGACATAAAAAATAACTTATAAAAACAATACAAAGATATCAGAAAAACAATTCAGGAATGAATAACAAATTTACCAAAGAAATATCATAAAAGGAACTAAATAGAAGTTCTGGAAGTGGATAATTAATTGAATAAAATACAAAATACATTTGAAAACTTCAACATAGACTAAATAAAGCAGAAGAAAGAATTTTAGAACTTGAAAAGTTTATAGAAGTAACCCAGAGTCAGATAAAAATTTTTTAAAAGAATGAACAAAGTCTACATCACATATAGAACACCATAAAGTAACCAAATATTCACATTTTCACTGACCCAGGAGGCAAAGAGAAAACAACCTATTAAACAAAATGATAGCTGAAAACCTCACAAGTCTAGCCAGGGATTTAGACATACAAATACAAGAAGCTCAGATATTCCCCAAAAAACACAGTTCAAAAAGGTCTTCTCTACCACACATTATAGTCAAGCTGTCAGAATTCAAAGATAAAGAGAGAATTTTAGGTCTGGCATGGTGGCTCACACCTGTAATCCAGCACTTTGGGAGGCTGAGGCGGATGGATCATGAGGTCAGGAGTTCGAGACCAGCCTGGCCAGAATGGTGAAACCCTGTATCTACCAAAAATACAAAAAATTCGCCAGGCATGGTGGTGCATGCCTGTAGTCCCAGCCACTCAGGAGTCTGAGACAGGATAATTGCTTGAACCCAGCAGGTGGAGGTTGCAGTAAGCTGAGATTGTGCTACTCCACTCCAGCCTGGGCAACAGAGTGACATTCCATCTCAAAGAAAAAAAAAAAAAAAGAAGAAGAAAAGAAAAAAGAGAGAGAGAATTTTGAAAGCAGCATGAGAAAAGTATCTCATCACTTATGACAGAACCCCCATACGCTAACAGCACACTTCTCAGCAGAAACCTTACAGGCCAGGAGAGAATGGGATGATATATTCAAAAAGCGGAAAGTAAAAACTACCAGTCACGGATACTATATCCAGCAAAGCTATCTTTCATAAACAAAGAAAAAATGAAATCTTCCCCAGACAAGTAAAAGCTGAGGGAATTTATCACTACTAGCCTGACCAAATAAGAAATGCTTAAGGGAGTCCTATAGCTAAAAGCAAAAGAATGATATCTACCATCATGAAGACACACAAAAGTGTAACACCCACAGGTAGAACAAACACACAAACAAGGAAGAGAAAGGACTCAACAGGAACCACCAAGCCACGGTGACAAACAATAAGAGAAAAAGAAAGGAACAAAGAATCTATAGAACAACCAGAAATCAATTAATAAAATGACTGGAATAAGCCTGCACATATTAATAACCTTCAATGTAAATGAACTAAACTTTCCACTTAAAATATACAGACTAACTGAATCAAGTTTTTAAATGACCCAACTATATGCTGCTTACAAGAAACTCATCACACCTGTAAACACATATAGACTTTATGAAAGTAAAGAAATGCAAAAATATGTTCCATGCAGAGAGAAACCAACAGCAAGCAGGAGTTTCTATACTTAGATAATACAGAGTTTAGGTCAAAAACGGTAAAAAGAGACAAAGAAGTTCACTATATAATAATAAAGGAATCAATTTATCAAGAGGATGGAACAATTATAAACATATATCACACAACACTGGAGCACCTAGATATGTAAAGCAAATATTATTAGATCTAAGGGTAGAGATAGACTCCAATACAGTATTAGTTGAGGACTTCAATACCTGACTCTCAGCATAGACAGATCATCTAGACAGAAAATAAACAAAGAAACACTGGATTTAAAAAGCACATTAGGGCCAGGCGCAGTGGCTCACAACTGTAATCCCAACACTTTGGGAGGCTGAGATGGGTGGATCACAAGGTCAGGAGATTGAGACCATCCTGGCTAACATGGTGAAACCCTGTCTCTACTAAAAATACAAAAAATTAGCAGGGCGTGGTGGCGGGTGCCTGTAGTCCCAGCTACTTGGAAGGCTGAGGCAGGAGAATGATGTGAACCCCGGAGGCAGAGCTTGCAGGGAGCCAAGATTGTACCACTGCACTCCAGCCTGGGGGAAAGAGCGAGACTCCATCTCAAAAAAAAAAAAAAAAAAAAAAAAAAAAGGCATTAGAACAAATGGAAATGGACCCAACAGGCACTTACAGAACATTTCATCCAACAAATACAGAACACACAGTCTTCTCATTAACACATGGAAAATTCCTCAGAATACATCATTTGTTATGACACAAAACGAGTCTCAATAAATTTTTAAAAATCTAAGTCATACTAAGTATTCTCTCAGACCACAACTGAATAAAACTAGAAACCAATAACAACAGGAACTTTGGAAAATGTACAAATACATTTAAACTAAACAACCTGCTCCTAATTGACCATCAGGTCAAGGAGGATATAAAGAAGGGGAAAAAATGTTTATTGAAACATGAAAATCCAAACAAAACATACCAAAGCCTATGGGATACAGTAAAAGCAGTGCTGAGAGAGGTTTATAACAATAAATGCCTACATCAAAAAAGGTAGAAATATTTCAAATAAACAAGTTAATGATGTACCTCAAGGAACTAAAAAAGCAAGAATAAACCAAACCCAAAATTAGTGGAAAAAAAGAAATAAAGATCAGAGCAGAATTAAATGAAATAGAGACTAAGAAAATAATACAAACGATCAATGTAATGAAAAGTTGGCATTTTGAAAAGATAAACAAAATCAATAAACTGCTAGTTAGACTAACAAAAGACAAAAAGAGAAAACCTAAATAAATAAAATCAGAAATGAAAAAGGAGACATGACAACAGATACCACAGAAATATAAAAGATGATCAGGGACTATTATGAACAACTATCCACTAGCAAACTGGAAAATGTAGAGGACCTAAATAAATTCCTATACACATGCAACCTACCAAGATTGAATCAGAAAAAAATAAATAGAAAACTTGAGCAGAACAATAATGAATAATGAGATTGAATCAGTAATAAAAAGTCTTCCAACAAAGAAAAGTGCAAAATTGGATGGCTTTGCTGCTGAATTCTACCAAACACACAAAGAAGGAATAATACCAATTCTCCTCGAGCTATTTCAACAAATTGAAGAGGAAGGCATTCTGGCATTCCTCCTAACACATTCCACAAGACCAGCATTACCTTAATAGCAAACCAGACTAGGATGTGGCAAATAAAAAAAGCTACAGGTCATATTCCTGATGAGTATGGACACAGAAATCTCCCCAAAATACTAGCAAACCAAATTCAACAGTACAGAAAAAGGTAATACACCATGATCAAGTGCGATTTATCTCAGGGATGCAAGAATACATATACTAATCAATAACTGTGATACATCACATCAACAGTATCAAGGGAAAAAACCATATGATTATCTCAATAGATACAAAACTCTCAAGAAACTAGATGTAGAAGGGACATACCTCAACATAATAAAAGCCATATATGACAAACCACCGCTAACATTATACTGAATAGGTAAAAGCTGAAAGCCTTTCCTCTAAGAATTGGAATAAGACAAGGATGCCCACTTTCACCACTCCTGTTCAACATAGTACTGGAAGTCCTAACTAGAGCAATCAAGCAAGAGAAAAAAAAAATAAAAAGCATCCAAATTGGAAAAGAGGAAGTCAAACTGTCTCACTTTGCAGATGACATGATTTTATATCTAGAAAAACCTAAAGCTCTTATGTCTGATAAATTCAGTGAACTTACAGGATACAGAATCAACATACAAAAATTAGTAGTGTTTTTATATGCCAATAATGAACTAGCTGAGAAAGAAATCAAGAAGGCAATCCCGTCTATACTAGCTAAAAAAAAAAAAAATTAATTAAATATATAGGAATATTTTTAACTAAGGAGGTGGAAGACCTCTAAGAGGAAAACTACAAAACTCTGATGAAAGAAATTGTAGATGACACAAAGAAATGGAAAGACATCACATGCTCATGGATTGGGAGACTTGACATCATTAAAATGACCATACTACTCAAGGCAATTTACATATTCAATGCAATCCCTATTGAAATACCAGTGTCAATTTTCACAAAAATACAAAAAAAAAAAAAAAATCCTAAAATGTGTATAGAACCAAGAAGAAGCTGAATAGTCAAAGCAATCCTGAGCAGAAAGAACAAAGCTGGAGGCATCATACTACCTGACTTCAAAATGTATTAAAAGGCTATAATAATCAAAGCAGCATGGTATTGGTATAAAAAGGGACACATAGACCAGTGGAATAGAATAGAGGACCCAGAAAGAAATCCACATATTTACCAAGTTTTTACAAAGGTGCTATGAGCCCCAAATATCTGAGACAGGTCCTAGTCGGTTTAGAAAATTATTTTTCCAAGGTTAAGGATATATGCCTGTGACACAGCCTCAGGAGGTTCTGATGAGATGTGCCCAAGGTGGTTGGAGGACAGCTCAGTTTTACACATTTTAGGGAGATAAGAGACATCAATCAATATATGTAAGATGACCACTGGTTCAGTCAGAAAGGCAAGACAACTCTAAGCAAAGGCAGGACAACTCAAACTGGGGAGGGTTCTTCCAGGTCGTAGGCAGATAAAAGACAAATGGTTGCCTCCTTTCTAAAGGAGGTAATTGGATATGCATTCATCTCAGTGAGAAGAGGGATGACTTTGAATAGAAGGAAAGGCAGGTTTGCCCTAAGCAGTTCTCAGCTTGCCTTTTCTCTTTAGCTTAGTGATTTTGTGGTCCCAAGACTTACTTTTCTTTCACAGTGGCAAGAATATACATTGGGGAAAGGACATCCTCTTCTATAAATGGTGCTGGGAAAATTAGATTTCCGTGAAGCTCTAATGCAGAAGCATGAACCTGGACCCCTAGGTTCACTGTAGATCTCATACCATATATTAATACAAAAATTGGCTCAAGATGGATTAAAGACTTAAACATAAGACCTGCAAATATAAAACTACTACATCCGGGAAACACTTCAGAACATTTGTCTAGGCAAAGGTATTAAGGCTAAGACCTCAACACCTCAAAACAGACAAAAGAGACTTAATCTAAAAACCTTTTGCATAGCAAAGAAAACAACCAATAGAATGAAAAGACAACCTGATGAATGGAAGAAAATACTTGCAAACTATCTCACAAGGGGCTAATATCTAGAAAATACTCAAAGAACTCAATAACTCAGTGCAATAATAATAACTCAGTGCAATAATAATAATAATCCCATTGAAAAGTGGGCAAAGGACATAAATAGACATTTCTCAAAAGATGACATACATATGGCCAACAGGTATATGAAAAAATGCTAAACATCATTAATTGTCAGGGAAATGCAAATCAGAACCACAATGAGATATTATCTCACCCCAGCTAAAACGGCTATTGAAAAAAAAAACAAAACAAAAACCAACAGATGTTGGCAAGGATGTGGGGGGAAAGAACTCTTATACACTGTTTATGGAGATGTAAATTATTACAACAACAGTGGAAAACTGGAAATTCGTCAAAAAGCTAAAAAAAAGAACAAAAAGAAAAATAAACAAATAAAAAATCTATATAATCTAACCATCCCATTACTGAGTATTTATCCAAAGGAAAAGAAATCAGTATATCAAAAGGATACCTGCACACCCATGTTTATCACAACACTATTCACAGTAGCTAATATATGTGGGGTGTGGTGACGAAGAGAGGTTGGTGAATGAATACAAACATATACTTCGATAAAAGGAATAAGTTCTAATGTTAGATAGCAGAGTAGGGTGACTATGGATAGCAACAATGTACTGTATACAGCTAGAAGAGAGAACTTCAAATCAAATGTTCCCAAAACATAAAAACCATAAATTTTTGGAGGTGTTGGGTCCCCTAAATACCATGACATGATTATTACACATTCTATGCATGTCACAAAATATCACATGTACCCCATAAACATGTACAAATATTATATACCCATTTTAAACATCATAAAAGAAATGAGGGAGATGCCAACCCATATGCCTTGCTCAGAACAAACTTGATTTTTATGTTTATAAGCAGGTGGCACTATGAGCATTTTGAGGGCAGAATCTCAAATTTATCTCCAGATCCTCTGTGCTTAGCATTTGATACTAAAACTGAATATTGAATTGAATCTTACCTATCACAAGGTACATGTGTATCTCTGGGAGCTTATGTATTTGGAGGGAAGACAGTGACACGAATATTGATTAGTGGACCTACATGTCAGCCTCTATGCCAGTCACTTTGCAGATGGTAGTGAACCTGGATTGTTTTGCCATTTAATCGTTGTAATTCTATGAAGCACAAGTTTATAGACCAGAAACTGAAAGTCAGAACGGTTAAGGTCATACATCCAGTTAGCTTAGCATCAAGATTGGGATCCCATCTGTATACTTCCAAATATTGGCTCCTTCTACTCACCATGGTTTCCCATTAATCCTCACCACCTTCTCTGCCCATTCATTCAGTTATGCATTTATTCATTAAATCCAGCAATCGATAAATATTTATGGAGAACCTTCCATGTGCCAGACTCTCTTCTAGGCAACTGCAGTGGAGCAACAAAAGACAAGCGAGGTCCCTACCCAAATGAAGCTTATATCCTAGCTAGGAAGGGATTTGACCATCTAAATAGCATTCAGATAGCTGATCTATAAAATATATAAATAGGTAAATGTGATTCAGGGATGGGCACCTGTCAAGTAAAGCTTTCTTGAAGAGGTAACATTTGAGCTGCGACCCAAACAATGTCCCTTGAAGTGGTTCCAGCTGACATATCCTCCTGCCCTTCAACATACTCTTTCATTTATTTCTGAAATTGACCCACAGAATGTTCTAAGCCACTCCCAGGCCTCCTGGGGGATCCATTTTGAAAGCTGGATTTACAGATTAGTAGGAACAGATCCCAGCCTACCTCCTTGCCAAAGTCCTGTCGGCACTTGCAGATGGTTTTTACAGATTGCTGCTTCTTATCTGTCTGGGCTGGCCCTCTCACTCGAAGGGAGAAACAGCTCATGGGAGGTGGATGATTTCCAAGCAGCTTTTATGCAGCAAGTCGTCCCTGTGGTTTGCACCCCCAGAGAACCCTTGGCTTATGTTCTTTATCTCCCTACACCACTGTCCCCATAAAGAAAAGAACTAAGAGTGACTCAGTGTCTACTCTACTCCAAACACTGCACTTTGCACACTCATCTGAAAATGCCTTTCGTTGTCATGCCCTTGGTATTACCTTCTTATACCTGGTGACACAGTCTTGCATGTTGTCACAAATATGGCAATTGCTCTTTCTTCTACAGAAGTATTTATTTGTAAGGAAATACATTTGGAGGTAGCACACTAACTACTGAATATTTAATGTAATATAAGGCTACAGTAAGAGAAATACTGGGCCCGAACAAGAAAGAAATTAAAGTAACAGAGAAACTGCATGAGGTGTGAAGTCAAGCAGAGTTGGATTCTAAATCTTCTTCACTATAGCACAGTGATTTATTATTATTATTATTATACTTTCAGTTCTAAGGTACATGTGTACAACATGTAGGTTTGTTACATATGTATACATGTGCCATGTTGGTGTGCTGCACCCATTAACTCGTCATTTACATTAGTTATTTCTCCTAATGTTATCCCTCCCCCCACCCCACAACAGGCCCCGGTGTATGATGTTCCCCACCCTGTGTCCAAGTGTTCTCATTGTTCAATTCTCACCTATGAGTGAGAACATGCGGTGTTTGGTTTTCTGTCCTTGCAATAGTTTGCTCAGAATGATGGTTTCCATCTTCATCCACGTACCTACAAAGGACATGAAATCATCCTTTTTTATGGCTGCATAGTATTCCATGGTGTATATATGCCATATTTTCTTAATCCAGTCTATCATTGATGGACATTTGGGTTTTTTCCAACTCTTTGCTATTGTGAATAGTGCTATAAACATACGTGTGCATGTGTCTTTATAGCAGCATGATTTATAATCCTTTGGGTATATACCCAGTAATGGGATGGCTGGGTCAAATGGTATTTCTAGTTCTAGATCCTTGAGGAATCGCCACACCGTCTTCCACAACGGTTGAACTAGTTTATAGTTCCACCAGCAGCGTAAAAGTGTTCGTATTTCTCCACATCCTCTCCAGTACCTGTTGTTTCCTGACTTTTTAATGCTTGCCATTCTAACTGGTGTGAGATCTCATTGTGGTTTCTATTTGCATTTCTCTGATGGCCAGTGATGATGAGAGTTTTTCATATGTCTGTTGGCTGCATAAATGTCTTCTTTTGAGAAGTGTTTGTTCATATCCTTTGCCCACTTTTTGATGGGGTTGTTTGATTTTTTCTTGTAAATTTGTTTAAGTTCTTTAAGTTTTTTTGTCAGATAGGTAGATTGCAAAAATTTTCTCCCATTCTGTAGGTTGTCTGTTCACTCTGATGATAGTTTCTTTTGCTGTGCAGAAGCTCTTTAGTTGAATTAGATCCCATTTGTCTATTTTGGCCTTTGTTGCCATTAGCACAGTGATTTTTTAAGGAATCATTTAACTTCCCTAAGTATTTTTTCCCCATCTGAAAAGTGATGTTAATGAGAAGTTTAATAGAGTAAGGAAGAGAGTTGGTCACAGACAAAGCAGAGCAGTATATGATTGTGTCCAAGGGTGAGAATAGTAAACATAGAGTAATATTCACTTCAAAAATGTACTATAATCTGGCCAGTTGCAGTGGCTCATGCCTGTAATTCCAGCACTTTGGGAGGTCGAGGTGGGTGGGCCACCTGAGATCAGGAGTTTGAAACCAGCCTGGCCAACATGGTGAAACTCTGTCTCTACTAAAAATATAAAAATTAGCTGGGTGTGGTGGTGGGCACTTGTGATCTCAGCTATTCAGGAGACTGAGGCAGGGGAATTGGTTGAACCCAGGAGGCAGAGGTTGCAGTGAGCCGAGACTGCATGACTGTACTCCAGCCTGGGTGACAGAGTGAGACCCTGTCTCACTAAAAAAAAAAAAAAAAAAAAAAAAAAAAAAAAAAAAAAAAAAAAAAGGTAATATAATCTAAGGCTTAGGTATGAGAGGTTTTTTTTTGTTTCTGTTGTTGTTGTTTTACAATAATGGCATTGTTTTTGGCCCACCAAACATCTGTTTCTTAGGGTGAAATCACATTCCCCAAGCTCACTAAACTGATGAAAAGCGAGAATATCAACTTTTTAAATAAGGACTAGATTGTAATACAACCTCAAAGTCGACAGCATTTCCACGGTCCATTTGAAAGCACATGGGAAGCCAAATTATAATCAGAAGGTCTACTGGTGAACATGGAATCAGAACAAGAGAATTCAATGAAACACCTCTTTCAAAGCATCCAAGACAACTTGGTCCTCCCACAGCACTGGTGAAGTTTGTCTCCACAGCTCATCTGCTTCCTTGGGTCCTTTCTATGGCCTCATGCCTTTTCTTAGAAAGGCTAACACATGGCTCACACCTGTAATCCCAGCACTTTGGGAGGCCAAGGCAGATGAATCACCTGAGGTCAGGAGTTTGAAACCAGCCTGGGCAATGTGGTGAAACCCTGTCTCTACTAAAAATACAAAAATTAGCCAGGCATGGTGGCTCATGCCTGTAATCCCAGCTGCTCAGGAGGCTGAGGCAGGAGAATCACTTGAACCTGGGAGACAGAGGTTGCAGTGAGCCCAGTTCGTGCCACAGAGCAACACTCCATCTCAAAAAAAAAAAAAGAAAAAAAAAAAAAAAGGCTAACACGTTCAATTGAGTTACTTCAAGAAGTCTTTGAGACCCAGAAAATATTTTTCTGTTGGAGGTGATTTTGTATCACGCTGTTCTTTTCTCTTGACGATGGTTTTTCAATTTAGCTTTCAGGAAGGTATCTTAATTCTTTGAGATGGAGTCTCACTGCAACCTCCACCTTCTGAGTTCAAGCAATTCTCCTGCCTCAGCCTCCCAAGTAGCTGGAACTACAGGCACGTGCCACCACGCCCAACTAATTGTTTTTTTGTTTTTTTGTTTTGTATTTTTAGTATAGATGGGGTTTCACCATGTTGGTCAGGATGGTCTCAATGTCTTGACTTCATGATCCGCCCACCTTGGCCTCCCAACTAATCACAGGATTGCTGAAAATCATCAGTGACATAGATTTTGTGTAGGACCTGAAGCATGGCAAGTGTTTAAGAGCTATTTTGATAATAATGCTGATAATTATTATTCGGTATATTGGTCAGAATGCACTTATGCTCCAAGTCAGAGAATGCTTTAAAGTAGATAGAAGCTAATATAATGGGTAGAAGAAAGATAAGACACAAATCACAGTCATTTATTGGTTTCTCCTTCAAATAATAAATCTTGTCTCCTAACCATGAGACTGGGCATGTGACCAGAGCTGACCTCCATAGTATCTGGACCCTACAGCAACAAATTGGCACATGGATGAGGCACATGACTGGAACAGGACACAGGAGTCCTTTGTGAGTCCTTGTAAGGAGGTTGGGCTATTGTGCCCTAGTGTTTTAGACCTGCTCAGGGCACATGAGGAAGCCACACCCGTGTGGGTAAAGGACAAAGTATTCACTGAAAGAAAACTCGCATCATCTCAAGAAGAGGTGGTTCATGGAGCAAGAAACAGACTTAGAAAGTGAGTCTTAGGGGCGGAGAGGACAGAGCTTCTACCTGTACCTGAGTCCTGTCTTTGGATCACTATTGTGAGAAGTTGGATGCACTAGGGGGCTCCTACATGTAAGTCACAATGATAGTCCCTGCCACATCTGATCCTCCAGGGGCAAGCAGGGGGACAGAAACTGCCTGTAAAACCTGTGTGGATGGTCCAGAGCCCCAGTACTGTGAGAGCAGGTTTGCCTGGCACTCATGTGTGAGCCACTCTGCAATTCCCTGATGTTGCCCCAGGCCTCACCTGTGCTCTAATGAAATAGGGAGGGTTTGTGGCTACCCCTGGGGCAGCAGGAGTCCCCCTGGCACAGCAGGAGTAAGCACTGCCCTGAGGCAGCCTTGCAGCCAAGGCAGCTAAAATTAGTGAGGGGCTCTAAGAAGAGGCACGTCCTCCCTCCGATGACATCATCTCCAAGGGCCCAACTTGACCTCCAGTCCTGAGTCTCCTTTGACAATACCCCCCTCCCCAACACACACACAGATTCACCCTCTACTGTCAACCCTGAAGGACTTGGTTTGTTGCTGTGAAGCATTTCTTTTCTACAATTCTTCTCCAGCTGCATCACACATAGTGACGCTTGGTGCATTTATGCAGACTGATTTGTGGTTGTGGTTTTCTCTTAATATGGGGAATTTGGAGATTGTAGTCATGGGAATTTCAGCCTACAAGCAGACAGCCTACAAGCCTAGAGATGGATCCTGGTATAATCTCATTACTCTGAAAATAAAAAGGGCTTATTTAGTAAAGAAAAATGTAATAAGGAGTGAAATTACTTTTTTAAAATGTCCGAAGGGCCCATCATGTGGAAGAAGGATCACATGTGTTCTGTGAGTCACAAAGGGAGAGAATTAGAACTGATGATAAAATATATGCATGTCCTTCTTAATCATGAAGAACAAAGGATGACTCCTGTCTTTCTTCCCACTTCCCCTTTAATTCCTCCAAAAGCTCTCTAGAGAGCACAAATATAAGGCACATGGGGCAGATCAACTGGCAACTCCGTAGGAAGCAGCACACGTACAAGCAACCTCCACGTATATTTCCTATCGAAAGTTCATTTCGTTGCTTTGCCTACTCTTTAACCCACAAGAACCGTGAAGAATGGGATTTCTTTCAGATAAAAAATCGGAAATGCAGGGCAGAAAGATGACACAGGCAGAGAAGTGCTTGCCAAGATGTTGGAAGCTGCTGAAGGGCAGATGAGGAGGTGAGGAACAGAGGAGTCTGAAGGCACAACCTGAGCGCAGATGGCCGGCTAGATGATGCACGTGAGAAGTAACTCTTTGAGGAGAGTGCAAATGTTCAAAAAGATTTTTGTCACATCCACCACCGCCCCCCAGATGGAGGCATTTACTCTTTAGGATCTAGATACCAAAAATCAGCCAAAGTCATACGCAGTATGAGAAATTGTGTATCTCCTGCTCACAGAATTCTAATACCTTCTGATATGGTTTGGCTGTGTCCCCACCCAAAATCTCCTTTTCAGTTATAATCCCCAGAATCCCCACGTGTCAAGGGCAGAACCAGATGGAGGTAATTGGATCATGGGAGCAGTTTCCCCCATTCTGTTCTTGTGATAGTGAGTGAGTTATCACGAGATCTGATGATTTGATAAGCATCTGGCATTTCCCCTGCTTGCACTGACTCCATCCCGCCACCCTGTAAAGAAGGTGCCTGTTTCTCCTTTGCCTTCCACCATGATTGTAAGTTTCCTGAGACCTCCCCAGCCATGTTGAACTGTGAATCCATTAAATCTCTTTCTTTTATAAATTGCCCAGTCTCAGGTATTTCTTCATAGCAGTGTGAGAACGGACTAATACATCTTCCAATGATTGTCCATGTAAAGTTGAGGTGTCTTCACATAGCACACACAGTCCATATCCTCGGACCCTGTAATAGCATCTCTCACCCCTTCTACATATACATACTTGGCCCCTATCACACTAAATTGCACACGGTTCTGGAAATAAAGCTACTCTTCAATGTCTTTTTATTAGGTTGGTACAAAAGTCATTGTGTTTTTTGCCATTACTTTTAATGTAAAAGTAATGTACTTAAAAGTTTTAAGAAAACTTTTAGTTTTCTTTACTCAACCCCTACTTGTTCTTCAAGACTCAGCTAATCTGTATGTTGGCCTCCCTGGACCTGCCTCTCTTCTTTGCCTGTGTGGTGTAGTGCCCTTCTGTGCTCCCCATGCCCACAGATAGCCTGTGCCCATCTACACCACAGCACATAACTCCCAGTGAGTTCCAACTGTCCATGGCTCTTATCACCTCCTGCACCACTGCCTCCACCACCATCAGGCTGAGTCAGTGGAGGGAAAGGGCCACATCTTCACTGATGCTGTAGCCACAGGAGTTTGGCATTGCAAACGATTTTAAAACTCAATGATTTTAACTTTTAGCTCAGTTCCTAATAAGTTTTTCTGTCCCAGTTCTGGGTAAGGTTGAATAAGTTCACATCACCCTGCCTCTCCCACTGAATACAGCTATAAAAGCCTGGACAGAACTCGGGGAGCATCTATGTGAGGATTCTAAAAGTAAAGAGTAGCAGGCAGAATGGGGAAGATGATCAGAATTCAAAGGACCACTGAGCTGGGGGTTAGGTGACTATACTCCCCCTCTAGTATCCCCTGGCCTGAAAATGGATCAGAAACCCAGAAGCGGGCAACAGAGCACCTAAAAGACAAATGCAGGAAAAGCCTTCTAGTTCTGGCTTGAGGAGCAACGAAATGAACTTTTGATAGGAAATATATGTGGAGGTTGCTTGTATGTGTGTTGCTCCCTACGGAGTTGCCATTTGTGCTCTTTGGAGAGCCTTTGGAGGAATTAAAGGGGAGGTCATAAGGACAACAGGAGCTCCTAAGGCTCCATAAGAGTAATGAAATTCCTAAAGTTTTTTCTCTCTCTCTCTCTTTTTTTTTTCTCATTTTCTCTTGCTTTAACCCCCAAGCAATCCCATGGCTGTAGAGACCATGATAGTAACAGAATCCCACAGGAATCAAGACTCTGAAGGAGGAAAAGCTTCCTCTCCTTCAGTCAAGCTATGGTTCCAAAAAAGGTAAAGCCAACCCCCACTGCTTTCTTCCCCTCTCTCTAGGTTTTCTCATCATTTGCTCCTGAATGTGGCGCAGTTGGAGAGTATACAACAGAACAGAACAGAACAGAAAACTAATATGCAAACTTTCTACCCAGAGAATGCAAAACAGGAGGCCCAGAGAACCATAAAGTATCAGGGAAATAGCAGAGAGACAGGAACTTGGGAAAGCAACCCCATATGTTGTTTCTTAACTCTTTACCTCATTCCTGAGATGCATATAGGTGGATCTGTTCCTAAACGATGTACAAAGAAAAAAAATTGGAGAACTGAACTAACAAAGAGACATCACCCAGATCCCAGAGAGATCACTGTGCTGCACACATATGGGACAGACCAAAACACCATGGCAAATGGCTTGAAAATCGAACTGACATTGAAAGACAAACTGACATTGGAACCACCATCATAGCGTGTGGACTGAAACTTGTAGACTAACCATAAGCAGGTTGATGGCCTGCAAATACAAAAATACCAAGGTGTTCCACAAGAATCTAACAGGACCCAGGATCTAATTACATAAAATTAGAAATGTCCAGGCTACAATTGGAATGACTCAATATACCAAAAACTAGAAAAATCTCAACTCACATCAGAAAAGATAATTAACAGAAGCCAATGCCAAAATCACACAAATATTGGAATGATCTGAAAAGATAGTAAAGAAGCAATTACAAAAATGTACCAGCAAGCAATCACAAATATTCTTGAAACCAATGGAAACACAGAAAGCCTCAGCAAAGGTATAAAAAGATACAAAGAAGAACCAAGTGGAAATTTTAGAAATAAAAAACACAATAAACCAAAGAAGACCAGGCTCAGTGGCTCACATTTGTAATCTTAGCACTTTGGAAGACTGAGGTTGAAGGATCAGTTGAGTCTAGGAGTTTGAGAGTAGCCTGGGCAACACAGTGAAACCCTATCTCTACAAAAAATACAAAAATTAAGTGGGCATGGTGGTGTGCACCTGTAGTCCCAGCTACTCAGGAGACTGAAAAGGGAGGATAACTCAAGCCTGGAAGCCATGATATTGTGCCACTGCACTCCAGCCTGGGCAACAGAGGGAGACCTTGTCTCAAAAACGAAGAAGAAGGAAGGAAGAAGAGGAAGAAGAGGAAGAAGAACAATAAGAACAAGAAGATGAGGAAGAAGGGGAAGAGGAAGAAGAAGGAGGAGGAGGAGGAGGAGGAAAAGAAGAAAAAGAAGAAGGGGGAGGAAGAGGAGGATGGGTGGGGAAGGAAAAATGAAAAAACAAACAGAAACCCTGGATCAGCTGAATAGCATAATGGATATGACAGAGAAAAGAGTTAATTGACTAAAACTTGACCAGAACTTCAAGGACCTTCGAGACAATAAGAAAAGGTTTGACATTTGTGTCACTAGACTCTCAGAAGGAGAAGAAAAAAGTGCTTTAAAATATTTAAAGCAATAATGCTTGAAAATTCTCTAAATCTGACCTGCAGCTACATGCTCAAGTAGTTCAGGGAATCCCCAATAGGAGACACTAAAAGAAATCCACACTCAGACACATCATGATTATATTCCTGAAAACAAAAAACAAAGAAAATGTCTTAAAAGCAGTCAGGGAAAACAGACATGTTACTTATAAGGAATAATAATCCAAATGAATGTGGATTTCTCATCAGGAACCATGGAAACCAGAAGGAAGTGAAACACTTTTAAAGAACTCAAACAATTGCCAACTAATATTCTATGTCCAGGAAAAATATCCTTCATAAAGAGATGAAAGAGAGACATTCTCTGATGAAAGCAAGCAAAGGACATTCATGACCAGCAGATCTGCTCTAAAAGAAATGTTAAAAATGTTCATCACATAGAAGGGAAATGAGAGCAGAAGGAAACTTGGAACATCAAGAACAAAGAAGAGCAACTGAAAGAGTGAGATCTGGGTAAGTGTAAGCGATGATTCTTTTCCTCTTACGTTAATCAAATTCATAGTTTAAGACCTTCCATAAAAGGAAAATCCTGCCCCAGAAGATGTCCCTTACAAATTTTTTTCAAGTTTAGAGAAGAAACAACAGTTCTACACACTGTCTTCCAGAAAATAGAAGACAGAATGCTTCACACCTCACTTTTTGAGGTCAACGCTACCCTGATAGTAAAATCAGATGAAGGCAGGATTAGAAAAGAAAACTGCCGACCAATAATCCTCTTGAACATAGACACAGAAATCCTCATCAAAATATTAACAAATCGGCTGGGTGTGGTGGCTCGTGCAGTAGTACCAGCACTTTGGGAAGCCAAGGTGGGTAGATCACATGAGGTCAGGAGTTTGAGACCAGCCTGGTCAATATGGTGAAACCCCAGCTCTACTAAAAATGCAAAAATTAGCTGGGCATGGTAGTGCACGCTTGTAATCCCAGCTACTCAGGAGGCTGAGGCGGGAGAATCGCTTGAACCCAGGAGGTGGAGACTGTGGGTGGGCCAAGATTGCGCCGCATCATTGCACTCCAGCCTAGGTGACAGAGCAAGACTCTGTCTATAGATATATATATAGATATATATATAGATATACATATATAGATATATATAGATATATATATAGATATACACATATATAGATATATATCTATATATATCTCTCACCAAAACAACACACCATGACCAAGTGGGGTTTATTTTATGAATGCAAAGCTTGTTCAGTGAGTAATCATCTAACAGTCTAAAGAAGAAAAACCAAATGATTATATAGTTGATGCAGAAAAGGCATATGACAAAACTCAGTATCTATTCATAATAGAAATTCTCAGCAACTAGAAATAAAAGGAAACTTTCTCAACCTGAGAAAGGACATCTACAAGAAACCTGCAGTTCACACCATAGTTAACAGTGAAAACTGAGAACTTTTCTCCCAAAGATCGGGAACAAGGCAAAGGTGTCCATCCTCACTACTGTTCAACATCACACTGTAAGTGCTTGCCAGTGAACTGAGGCAGGAAAAAGAAGTAAAAGGCCTACATATGGGAAAGAAAGAAATAAAACTGCACTTATTTTCATAAGAAATAGTTTTCTACACTAAAAACTTCTAGGCCTAGTCAGTGCATTTAGCAAGGACACAAAGCCAACACACAAAAATCAATCAGATTCCTGTGTACTACCCATGAACAACTGGAAACTAAAGTTTTTTTAAGTTTATAGTAGCTGCTCCCCCCAATTAAACACTTAGATATAAACCTAACAAGTCATCTACAATAGGAGTCTGCAGACTTTCTGCAAGGACCAGATAGTAAGTATTTTAGGCTTTGCAGGTTACTATGATCTCTATTGAATGTTCTCCTTTGTTTTTGTTTTGTTTTGTTTTGTTTCGGGGTTTTTTACAAACTTCTTAGCTCACTAGTCCCACAAAACAGGCCACAGACCAGATTTAACTGCTAGGTCATAGTTTGCAAACTCCTGATCTATAGGATCTGTATGCTAAAAACTACAAAATTCTAATGAAAAAAATCGAAAAAGACACAAATAAATGGGGAGACATCCTGTGTTCATGGTTTGGAAGACTCGGTATAGTAAAGATAACAGCTGTCTCAGAACTGATCTACAGATTTAACACAGTATCAATCAACATCCCAGAACTTGTCTGTAGATATAACAAGTTAATTCTAAAATTTATATGAAAAGGTGAAGCAATGAGCAAAGCTAAAACTGTTTTTTTAAAGTATAAAGTTGAAATAATTACACTACCCAGTTTTAAGGCTTATTACAAAAGTACGGTAATTATGATAGTGTGGTATGAGTGAAAGAGGAGACACTTAGATCAATGGGATAAAGAGATCACAAATAGATGTACAAATACAGTCATCTAATTTTAGACAAAGGTGCAAAAACAATTCAATCAAGAAAGGGTAGTCCTTTTGGCAGATGGTGCTAGAACAACTGGATAATCTATATGCAAATATGAATATTGACCTAAACCTCACACCTTGTAAAAAAAAATTAACTCAAATATATTAACTTAAATATAAAACCAAAAATTGTAAAACTTTTAGAAGTAACATAAAAGAAAATCTTTGTGCCCTGGAGCTAGGGAAAGACATATATCAAAAGCACAATCTATAAAAGAAAAAAATGATATACTGGACTTTATCAAAATTAAAACCTTTTCTCTAATGAGTTTTCTTTGGCATCACTTCACTAAAATAAAGGGATGTTTATAGAGATTTAAAGGAAAGGATGCCAAGGTGCCTCTTGGCATGGTTACGTACTCTGTTCCATCATCCCTGATAGGGCAGGAGCCACGTGTTTTCTTTGGGTTGGCTAATGGTTGTAACCATACAGCTACTTTAGGGTCACTGTCAGAAACTGCCCTTTGCCTTGCATGTCTGTACCAGCCCAGTCACCTTCTCAAAAAAAGGCAAAAATTAGAAAGCCATGCAGAGGAGAAACATTTGCTCAGGAAAACAATCAACTGGCAATTATTTTTTTTTACAATGAAATGTCAAAGTATTATTTCCTCCTAAAAATATACCTCTCTGAAACATCCCATGCTTGAAGTTAATTTAAAATATTACTGCTGCCTTTCTTCTTCAGTGCATTTTCTTTGAAGAGACTTTTCAAAACCCTGGCCATCAGGCTTTCTCTCTTTCGAGATGAGTGTTCTACATAATAAATATTCTTCATATCTTTCCTACTAGGAGGCAGAAAACTCTTCAGTTTTATAGTAAACTGGGGAAAACATATATGCATTGGTGTATCCTCATCAAGGTGACAAGAGAAGACTTGAAAAGGTGATGCATACCTCATAGGTGATTCTTTCTTCCCTGATTTCTGAGCTCAGCACATTTTTTACTAAAGCACATTACATTTCAAAGCCTTAATATAATTATTAAATATTCAATGTATACAATACACAGTTTCTTAGCTATCACGGGATCAGTTGCCTCTGCCCTGAGATCTGCTGGATGTCATTCCAACTGGCCTCTTTTCAGGATTCCTCCTTACAGTCTGATGAGAATGAATAGGAGATAAAGGACAAGGAGGAAAGATCTGGTAGATTGGCGAGTAAGAGATGGAAAAATGGGGAGACAAATGATGGTTTCCAAAAGAAGAGAATCTTTAAACGACGTGCATTTTAAGTGAAGAGTTCTGGAAGTTTCATCCCTATAAAGCTGTAGGGACGTCTACTCTAGAGTGAAGTTTTATGGCAACAGTCACAGGGAGATACGCAAAGATGAATGGTGTTGCCTTGGAATGAACTTTTTATGAGTTCCCTCTGGTTGCTAGGTATGTGCGAAACATTCTTTCCTTGGGTCAGAGATTTTATTACCTTTCCAATGGCCAGGGTTTCACTGTTCTAACTGATGAAAAACATTTGTGCCGTATTCAAAGGGCTGAATAACCAGCTCATAACAACAGGCCACATTTATGGGGGAAATTGGAGGAGTCACTTCAGTCCAAGCAGCCCAGACTAGTTCAGACCAGATGCGGAAAGTGGAAGAGTAAAAGTGCCGGCCCCAGGGAGGCCAACTCAGGACACCGGCCACAGAAGCCGAAATGTACAGGAGATAGGACTTATCCCAAGACACACTTCACTTGTGCTCACGAGGACCTTCAGTGGTAAGTGGAGACTGAAGCTTCCTGGATACTGGCAGAGCCAAATAATTCAATTTGATCAAATTCAAGGTGTCATGGTTAATTTCATTTTGGCTTTGCCTAGAGCCAGTAACTGCAGGTCAGAGGTGGAATTTATTGGATTTTAAGTTGAAACCAAAAGATCCAGATGAGCTCTGCCATACTACCAAAGGGAGGCCTGAAGAAGTGACAGAGAAAAGGAAAAGGCAAAAGTTGGCAGGAGGAAAAAGGGAGGAAAGAAAGAAGCTAGCTGCTTATTTAGCACTTAGCGAATGTGTGGCTTGTGCTAAGGACGTATGACATCTCATGCTATCGTCAAGAAAGACTAAATGAATCTTGCTCTCTTAAGACATCTCATAAAAGAGTGAACCATTCAAACTAAAAGGACATTAGCAATTGAGTGGGTTCGGTTGTCTGTATAAAATACATGTTTACGACATAATGCTATGGAAGGCATATAGAAAGTAAAATGGTAAGCCTACAGGACTTACGGGACATCATTAAGTAAATAAATCTTCACATTGTGAGTGTTTCAAAGGGAGAGAGACAGAAGGGCACAGAAAGCTTATTTAACAAAATAATTGCTGAGTGTTTTTTTAACCCTATTTTTCAGCAACAGCAGCAAACTTTGGTTTAAATGAAGTCACTGAGAAACTCACTGCACAGAAACGGATAAAAGTATAATTGTGACCTTAGGGGACATCTGAGTTCCCTAAATAAGAAAGAGAGCTGGTGAAAGAAACAGGTAAAAGCTCAGATGACAGATCTCTCTTTCTCTCTCTCTCTCCCCCGCCCCCCACCCTGAATTCTTTCCACCATATCATACCACTTCCTTATGGAGGCCTAATAAATCTTCCTGAATTCATGTTTCATCTCTCCAATAAGATCATTAGCACCATCACCTCTCGGCCTTTTGGTTAAGATCAAGTGTCAAGATCATAAGCCTGATCATAAGCAAATGTCAAATCTCATACTTTTTGCGCTTGTTTTACGTTCAGGGGTACATGTGCAGGTTTGTTACATAGGTCAACTGCATGTCTGAGGGGCTTGTTGTACAGATTGCTTCGTCATCTAGGTAATAGGCATAGTACCCAACAGGCAGTTCTCCAACCCTCTCCCTCTCCCCAATCTCCAGCCTCAAGTAGGCCCCAGGGTCTGTTTTTCCCCTTCTTTGTGTTCATGTGTGCTTAATGTTCGGCTCCCACTTATAAGTGAGAACAGGTATTTGGTTTTCTGTTCCTGATGTTAGTTTGCTTATGATAATGGCCTCTAGCTCCATCTATGTTGCTGCAAAGGACATGATCTCATTCTTTTCTGTGGCCAAAGTATTCTTTTTTTAATTTCCAACTTTTAAGTTCAGGGGTACATGTGCAGGATGTGGTTTTATATATAGGCAAATATGTGCCATGGTAATTTGCTGCACAGATCATCCCATCACCTATGTATTAAGCCCAGCATTCATAGTTGTTCTTTCTGATGCTCTCCCTCCTCGTACCCCCACCCTCCAACAGGCCCCAGTGTATGTTATTCACCCCCATGTGTCCATGTGTTCTCATCATTCAGCTCCCACTTATAAGTGAGAACATGCGGTATTTGGTTTTCTGTTCCTGCATTAGTTTGCTGAGGATAATGCCTTCCAGCTCCATCTATGTTCCTGTGAAGGACATGATCTCATTCCTTTTTATGGCTGCATGGTGTATATGTACCACGTTTTCTTTATGCAGTCTATTATTGATGGGCATTTGGGTTGATTCCATGTCTTTGCTATTGTGAGTAGTGCTGCAGTGAACATATGCATGCATGTATCTTTATAATAGAATGATTTCCATTCCTTTTTGTGTATATATCCAGTAATGGGATTGCTGGGTCAAATGGCATTTCTGCCCCAGGTCCTTAAAGAATCACTACACTTTCTTCCACAATGGTTGAACTAATGTAGGCTCCCACCAACAGTGTAAAAGCATTCATTTTTCTCTGCAGCCTCACCAGTATCTGTTGTTTTTGTGACTTTTTAATAATAGCCATTCCGACTGGTGTGAAATGGTATCTCACTTTGGTTTTGATCTTGCATTTCTCTAATGATCAATGATGTTGAGCTTTTTTTCATGTTTGTTGGCCGCATGTATGGCTTCTTTTGAGAAGTGTCCGTGCATGTCATTTGCAACCACTTTTTATTGGGGTTGTTTTTTTCTTATAAGTTTGTTTAAATTCCTTGTAGATGCTGGATATTAGACCTTTGTCAGATGCATAGTTTGCCAATATTTTCTCCCATTCTGTAAGTTGTCTGTTCACTCTGATGATCATTTCTTTTACTGTGCAGAAGCTCTTTAGTTTAATTAGATCCCATTTGTCTATTTTTGCTTTTGTTGCAATTGCTTTTAGCATCTTCACCATGGAAACTTTAATTGTGCCTATGTTCTGAATGGTATTGCCTAGATTTTCTTCTAGGGTTTTTATAGTTTTGGGTTTTACATTTAAGTATTTAATCCATCTTGAGTTGATTTTTGTATACAGCATAAGGAAGGGGTCCAGCTTCAATTTTCTGCTTGTGGCTGGCAAGTACTCTCAGCACCATTTATTAAATAGGGAATCCATTTCCCATTGCTTTCATCAGGTTTGTTGAAGATCAGGTGGTTGTAGGTATGTGGTCTTATTTCTGGGTTCTCTATTCTACCCCATTGGTCTATGTGTCTGTTCTTGTGCCAGTACCATGCTGTTTTGGTTACTATAGTCTTGTAGTATAGTTTGAGGTTGGGTCGCATGATGCCTCTAGCTTTGTTCTTTTTGCTTAGGATGGTCTTGGTTATTTGGGCTTTTTGGTTCCATATGAATTTTAAAATAGTTTTTTCTAATTCTGTGAAGAATATCAATGGTAGTTTCATGGGAATAGCATTAAATCTACAAATTGCTTTGGGCAATATGGCCATTTTCACGATATTGATTCTTCCTATCCATGAGCATGGAATGTTTTTCCATTTGTTTGTGTCATCTCTGATTTCTTTGAGCATTGGTTTGTAGTTCTCCTTGAAGAGGTCCTTCACTTCCCTCGTTAGCTGTATTCCTAGGTATTTTATTCTTTTTGTAGCAATTGTGAATAAGAGTTCATTCATGATTTGGTTCTTGGTTTGCTGTTGTTGGCGTATAGGAATGCTAGTGATTTTTGCACACTGATTTTGTATCCTGAGACTTTGCTAAAGTTGCATACCCGCCCAGGGAACAGGGCTGGGAAGGTCTGTAGTCAAGCAGAGTTATTCCAAGTGGTGCATCTATGGAGGTACCACCCCAGAATGGAGAGACAAGTTTTCATAGAAAGAAAAATCACTCACTATGTGTAAAGCTGGGACAAGCACAAAACTAGAGAATGGGCAAGGATTAGAGAAGCACTGTGTCCAAACAGGACACAGTGCTGATGCTGCAAAGAATGAGGAATTCATTCATTAAGAACAGATATATTCTAATATAGTTGCTATCGTTGATTATGTAAGCATGTTAAGAACATGTTAAAGCATGTTAAGCCCCTAGGCTTCTCAACTCCTCTTCCTCTCCCTTTACTGTTATATAACATAATCAGACTGGACATGAGCTCATGAGAGGGATGTAGGTCTCAGTTCAATTCAATAAATATTTATGGCACATCGGACACTTTGCAAAGAGCTAGGATACAGAGTTCCTTGACTTCAAGAAACAAACAGATACTCCTTTCCTTCAAAAAAAGGAAAAATACATCCCTGCCTTCAAAAAGCAAGTAGTCTCTTCAAAAAATGCTCGAATAATTTCAGTACAGAGGGCTAAGTGTTTAACACAGTGTCTAATATCAAACAAATACCCAGTGCATATCTGTTGAAGGCATGAATGAATGATAGAAGTATACCTCCAGTGGTACAGGAGTATAGCGCAGAAATGAGTGCAGTCTAAGGTAGGATATGATTGAAAGAAAAGTCAATTTGGTGAAAAAAAAAAATTAATAAATGTGAAATGAAGTGATATGTTTTAGACTACTTCGCATTTTACAAAATACTTGTACATAGAATATCTCATTTATACTCACACCAACAAATAAGGAAGGTAGAATCCCCCCCTCACTTTTCATATAAGTCAATAGAAAAGTAAGAAATAGGCCAAGGTCACCCAGCTAGTGAAAGTCAGAGCTGGTACTTAAACCCATTTCTTGCAACTCTAAAGTTTGTGTATTTTACAGAAGCCCATGCTGCCACCAAGAGTCGACAAGTCTCAGATCTACTTGGAGCTTTGCATTCAAAATGTACTTCCACTACCATTTTCTAAGGTGTCTACCATTGTCTAAGGTGTCATTTCAGCTTCCAAAATGGGAAGGTGGGGAATCTTATGAAATTTCTGGAGCCATCACCTTGACTCTCTTTTCCTGGCCCCAGCACATAGAGAAACAAATGGTGAAAAGGAAAACAATAACAGTAGTAAAATGATAGTATTAGTAAAGTAGTAGACATACTCTTTAACAAAAACTCATTAAATGAATGCAAATCATTTAATGAATGATCAGTCATAATCACAGGAAGGTACTGTTAGCATAATGTTTGAGGGAACAATAAAATCATACATATATACGTACAGCATCATCAATTTAACTGTGAGAAATTGAGCTACTTTTTGCAGTTCTCTATGAGCATTGAGTCCTTGCACATAAATAAGAAATAACTTGGGCTACTAATGAGAAATCTGAACATAAAGGCAGCACCAAACCATGGTGCTGCATGAATGAAATGGCTATTTACATTTGTTTAATTATCTGGTTAATTAGGGAGCCATAAAATCAGAATGGGCTTGAGAGTTAAAGGGATAGCAGAGAAAATGCAACTGATAGTCTTCTGTTCCTTATCAAATCAAGATTTGCCTGTAAATAATTGCCCCCCCCCGCCGAAGTTTCCTTCCTATTGCATACCTTGTCAAATCTAAAGGGATCTGCCCAGCATCCTAAAAGCCTCCAAGACCTCATTCCTCCTTGGTGGGCAGTAGAAAGAGCAATGTGCTAGAAGTGTGAGTCCAGAAGTCTCACTCTCCATCTTGGAAAAGCCTCCACCTTTCCTCCTCCTGTCCCACGTCAGTCCTCCCCAGGGACCCCATCCATGGGCTTCCAGCCAGAGTCATAGATCACCCCATCCTGCCCACTCTACTTCCTTCACAGAGCCATATCCATCTGCTTCTTTGCAGCACAGGTCAGGGCTCACCTTCCACCTGGGCTGTGGCTACCACCTAGTCAGCCTACCTGTCTCCAGCCTCCCTCTGTCCTGCAAGGTAATCCTCTAAGACACAAATCAGATCAAGTCACTCTCACAATGGAAACCCTTTACTGTTTCTCACAACCCTAGAGTAACCGAAGATGAGAATTCAAAGCTCCTCACCCAGCAGTGTTGACACATGCAGGCTTTACTCTATTTCTTTGACTCGAGGACATGCTGTAAAATCAGTATGTATTAACAGTTTCATATTTAAGAAGTTGGGCAGTCTTAATATGTACAGATAATGCAGTAGAAAAGTTTATTTTTCTGTTAAAAATAATATTGGATTTATGATGTATTTTAGAACCAAGGAGATGAAGTATGAAGAAAAAAAGTAGGAAAAATTTTGCTCCACCTATAAGGGAATAGGAGGGATATTTTGAAAATTGAAATATCTACACAATGGTTTTATTATCATTTTTTAAAAGTGTATGAACTTGAAGACAGGCCTGAGCTGTCTCCCAATTCTAACACTTTCTAGCTCTTTGACCTTGGAAAAGTTATTCAACTCACTAAACCACATCATCTCCCTTTGTAAATTGGATAAAATAATACCTATCTCACAGTGCTACTCAAAGAATAAAGTTATATAAGGTAAGATAAGCATCTACCACATGTGTAAAGGGAAGGTCTAAGAAATAAAATGTATAGTAATGGGGATTAATATTATCATTAGTGATATTATTTCCTACCATAAATTTAGCATTTCATAAATATCACATTGTTCCTTTCCTCAGTTGACACTATTGTGGCAACGGTAGAAATGAAATGCACAAGCATCAACAGAACTCTATTTACAACCTAAAGATGCATTTTTAAATTCCAATTAAAAAAAAAAAAAGTCTATGCCCTAACCAAGCATTCCCTTTTCAAGTAACTATAGAAATTTCCAATTTGCTTTTGCAAAAACAAAAAATGTTTAGATGGTCGGTTAGAGATGATTACGATGGGATTGGGTCTGTATTTAATACTGCTTTGAATCAGAAGGAAGGATATAATTGTGTTGCACATTACATTTAATGAAAGTCAGGTAGACTTTCACCCTTAAGTCTTTTATTGCCAATGTTGTTCAGCAAGGAGCAGGTGAAACTCTTCCCAAGCTTGCCCTATTCCATTTCTATTAATTCATCAAGCAAGACCGAATTGGCTGTTTAAATTATCAGTCAGTGGTAGAACTGACGGTTATTAGCACAATAGATGCCAGAAATCATGAAGACAGTGCTGGTAGTCTTCTCAGCCAATCAGAGCATGGCACTTGGCCAAAAGATTTTGTTATTTTAAATTAATCAGCCTATACTCCCCTCACATGACCAGGGCCAAGGCTGGGCACAGGCAGAAAAAGGAGTACATGTCCAGCTGTTTGAATATTGCATAAATGTGACTGTTGCAATCAAGGTCTGAGCAGTGCCTGATGCTACACGTCTTTGGGACAACAGGCAGGACGGGAACGGAGGAAACTTAATTACAGCATGTTTAAGCCGCTCACGGAGCTGCCCGGGGAGGGAGACCTAATGGGTGTCAACACAATTACAGATCTTCACACACATTTGAAAATAACAGACTGTGACAAGGACACAATTGCCGTGTTGTCATCTCATCTGCACAGCGATTTTACATACTGGATATCAACGCGGAATTGAATTAGAGAGATTGCACGGCAATTTCCCAGCCTGGCTTTCCGATTTCTCTGGCAGCCAAGGGACAATATGCCCAAAGGTAATTCCAGCAGCCCAGCTACCCCTTACCCCACCCTAGCCCTGCTCTTGCCTCAAACACTGATAAAACCATGATGGTTTCACATCAGCTCCTCGGCTGGCAACCTCAAGACACTCAGAAGACACTTAGAAGGTGAAAATAAGGGAATGCTTATCTCAAACACTCCTCAGACCTATGCTATCAGAACTCCTTGGGTCTCCCTCTTACCTACTCTTACTCTCTTAACCCCCTAACAAAACCCTCTGCTAGCTGTCACCCAGTAGGTCTCCCTCCCCTAGCAGCTCCAAGAGTGGCTTAAACATGTTGTAATTAACTTTCCTCCTTTCCTCCCTCCTGCCTGTTGTCCCAAGGGTGTGTAGCATCAGGCACTGCTCAATCCTCAATTGCAGATGGTCACATTTATGCAATATTCAATTTCTCTGGGCATTTGCCCAAGTTGCTCAAGTTTGCCCTTTCTGAATCGCAATCTGTCCATCTCTAATTTGGGGTTAGGAGAAACTGGTAGGCTACATCAGGATCACCTGGAAAATTCCTTTAAAATGTAGACTTCTAGGTGCCCAAGCTAGACCTACTGAATTGGAATCTTCACAGGATGAAAGCCAACGACCTTATTTTTAACAATCCCCCTCTCCATCGCCCAGCTCCTAAGACAATCAGCTCTGTACCAGTCACCAGTCCTTTCTAGAAAGCTAGAAAGGACTAGATGATCTGTTAGGAACCATTCTAGTTCCATAATTTGTCAAGTTGTTCATCTGATCATAATACCCATGGGCCACTTACTAGATACCAGCTGGCACTGGGCTTCTGCACATATACCATCTCATGTAACCATCATGATAGTCCCTCTGAGGAAGGGTTATAGATTATCAGCTACCCCTCTCTTGGGTCTTACTTAAAACATCAGGCTCCACTCCCCTGCTGCACATCCTCAGGGCTCCTTACACTCCCCTAATCATCATAGCATCACACTGTTGACTGGTCCATCCTCCCAATTTGACATTTATGAAATTGGCCTGATGTCCCCATAGAACTGCTTTATGGGTTGTTTTTTTGTTTTGTTTTGTTTTGAATAAACATAGAAATTGACCCTCTCAGTCTTAAAGCTTGAAACTTACATTGGTGTTATCAGTTATTTTCTCAGGAAACCAACCATCAGTCCTCCCAGATAGTATCAAAAAACTGAGGCTCACCATATCTGGACAATGAGATGCCAGACCCTCATCCATCATGATTGCCTAACTGACCACTTTCTTCCTATTAGCCAGTGCCTCTTCTTTACCTCTTCCTAATTCCTGTTTTTCCACATGTGGTTCTGCTACATAAACTTTGAATTTTAGTCAGTTGAAAAGATGATTTGAGACCTGTCTCCCATCTGCTCACCTGCAGCACCCAAAAAGTCTTCTTCCCTGGCAAAACTTGTTGTCTCAGTGATTGGCTTTCTGTGTGGTGAGCAAAAGGACCTAGACCAAACCCCTGGCATTTTGGTAATAGTAAATCCCATGAAGCAAGAAATCTTGCTGTGTTATTCATTGCTGTATCTCCAGGGCTGACACATAGTCAATGCTTAATATTGGCAGAATGAACATCGAACAGATGGGAAAAGTGATGCTCAGAAAGGTGAAGTAACTGATATGGTTTGGCTGTGTCCCCACCCAAATCTCATTTTGTGTTGTAGTCCCCATAATCCCCATGTGTGGTGGGGGAGGGACCCAGTGCGAGGTAATTTAATCATGGAGGCAGTTACCTCATGCTGTTCTTGTGATTGTGAGTTCTCACGAAATCTGATGGTTTATAAGGGGCTTTTCCCCCTTTTGCTCTCATTCTTCTCCTTGCTGCCACCATGTGAAGAAGGACATGTTTGCTTTGCCTTCCGCCATGATTGTAAGTATACCAAGGGCTCCCCAGCCATACTGAACTGTGAGTCAATTAAATCTCTTTATAAATTACCCAGTCTTGGGTCTGTCTTTATTAGCGGTGTGAGAATGGACTAATACACTAAATCAAGGTCATAGAATTTGAAACTGATTATCTAACTCATGAGCTGGTACTCTTTATATTGTTTCCTTTATAGAGCACCCCACAGTCTATTCCATCCTCATTCTTCCAACAGATCTTTCCTTCAGCCTTCTTTCCTTCAATCATTCCTCTATTTTGGCCGCACCCGCTGCCTGCAAATCTCACTTATGGAACTGCACTCTCCCTCCTCTCCTTCCTTCTTATTTCTTTCCATGGCACTCAAAAGTCATGCCATGTATTTTTCATGGAGTAAGACTCTCTCTTTTGGCAGTAAAGATCTAACCTCATGAAATTTCAGAAGACAATGTCCCTAAGATAGAAGTTCTTCATCTTTAGCACTTCAGTGTGACCCCAGCCATCAGATCAAAAGAAGAGAAAACCTATCAGCCTGACATCTAAGGCACCCCGACCCCACACACTGGCAGCCTCCCCTGGAAACCTGTGGCACCATCGTGTTTTAAGTCTGTTGCTATCATTGCTATTCAGAATGGGAGAGCCTGCATCATCCATTAATCCTTCAAATAAGCTACATCAAAATTTGGTCTGAAATGTTGCTTACTTACCCTTACCTTTTGAGTTATGTTGTTTTATAAAAGTTGCAAGTGCTACGATGGAGCCATGTATAAGGTGAGTCACTGAAGCTTGTGAAAAGGGCCGTGAACACCCAGGAGTCAAACTGGGACTAGAAGTGACACACACATGTGGGAAGTCACCCTCTGTGGAAACCTGATGCCATGACTATGGTGCCCCCACCTGTGTCAGCAGTCCCTGCGAATTGCCTGATGAGACTGGAAGCTCTAGGAGCATGAAGAGGCGCAAGCACTGTGTCTATGTGATCATGCACTTTTCTTAAAATCAAGCACCAGATATTTAATTTAGTGTTTAAGGAGCAATAACATGTCTTCATAGGCTCTGTGGGAAAGTCAGAGCATGAAAGATTTTTTTAAATTCCATAGTCTCGCCACTAACAAATAACATCAGTGAGTATTTTACAACGTACAATAGGACATTCATAACAACAATATTTATATCAAAAAGTGGGTTTATATTTACATTTCAATAGGTATATATTGAAATATTTTACAATATAGTTATATGTTTATATATTGCATATATATACTTGTGTATTTTATATTTTGTATTCATATATCATATAATAGGACTTGTATAAAGTATAAACATATATAGTACTTACATACAAAATTATATATAAGAATATACAAATATATAGATATTTAGATATAAAAGCCCCATTTTTGATATTATAAATAAATGCTGTTATGAACATCCTGTTATAAAGTCATATTGCTGATTATTCTTTTCTTTAGTGTTGGGTAGAAACCAAGCCAATTCTCTCAAGGTACGAGAAATATCTTATTTTTTTGAAATCAAGTAAAACATCATTGAAACCCCTCATTCGCGAAGGCTGGAAAGCAAGTCATTTTTGGTCATTCTATGTGGCTCCTCCAGGGAAAGGAGGGCAAGCCCTGGTCAGGGCTGCTCACCATGCTGTCTCTCCATGTAAATCTGGGGGAGCTTTCAAGGTCCCGAAGCCTCCCCAAACATTGTCTGCCCCTGTGCAGGTTTCACTCCAGGGCCTCGAGCTGCAGGCTCCTCAGGCCCACCCAGCACTCACCACTCCAATTCCCAGGCATCTGCCTGGCATTTCAAGCCTTGCAGACCAAAGGCCCCTAGTCTGTCACTGAAGGATTCATCTCATTTATGTTCTTCCAACACAAGCTCATTCATAATTTAACTTGTATTTGCACTGCCTCATGTAGGACGCTAGTCCACGTGCTATAAATATTGTTTCAACTTTTTAAAAACCCATTTAAATGTTTTATTATGAAAATATTTATATACACACACAAAAGATATGAAAATGCAGGCCAGGCGTGGTGGCTCAAGCCTGTAATCCCAGCACTTTGGGAGGCCAAGGCGGGCGGATCACCTGAGGTCAGGAATTGGAGACCAGCCTGGCCAACATGATGAAACCCCATCTCTACTAAACATACAAAAAATTAGCCAGGCGTGGTGGCACATGCCTGTAGTCCCATCTACTCGGGAGGCTGAGGCATGAGCTTGAACCTGGGAGGCGGAGGTTGCACAAGATGGCGCCATTACAGTCCTGCCTGGGCAACAGCGTGAGACTCAGGAGAGGGGAGGGGAGGGGAGGGGAGAGGGGAGGAATCATAGATGATATATCCAGAATTATAAAACACCATTGTTCTGGTGAGTTAAGTTCAAAATAGATTATTTCAATTCCCTTCAATCGCCCTATATACCTCTCCCTCATTTCAAAGGGAAACATGATTTTGAATTTTGATTTTGTTGTATTGGTACCTTGCTTTCATATAAAGTGTAACTGAATAATATCTATCCCTAAACAACTGTACAGTTTTGTTTGCTTGAAGGTTATACAAACAGTATTGTACTCTTAATATTCTTCAGAAACTTAGTTTTATCGTTCAGCATAATGTTTCCTTAAGATTCACTGTAACTGATGCATGCAGTTATGGTTAATTCATTTTGCCATAGTATTCCATCACATGAAAAAAAACTCCATTTATGTATGCATTCTCCTCTTAATGAATATTTGAGTTGTTTCCAGCTCTTTGCTATCACAAACATTGCTACTAAGAACATATTTCTGCAGTTCTCCTGGTACACACAAACAAGAAGAGATCTTTTGTGTGTACCTGGAAGAGGAATTGCTGAGTCAGAGATATTACTCATCTCCACCTGAAAAGATAATGCCAGTTTTTTTCCCAACATGTTTATACGCATTTTACATTCCCAACAACATACTGTAAGGTTCTGTTTTTCTCTACTATTTTTCATTACATAAGTTTTGTCAGTCTGCTAGGGGTGAAATGGCATCTACTTATAATTGTAATGTGCATTTCCCTGATTTCTAAGGAGATACTACATCTTTGCATATGTTTATGGCCATTTCAAATTTCCTTTCCTCTGAAATGCTTTATTTTTTTGCCCACTTTTTTTAGCTTGTCTTTTTCTTTTTGATCTGTTGTGAGTCTTTAGATATTAAATGATCATTGATTATATATGTTGAAAATATAGACTTGTAGTTTATCTTTATACTCTTAATATTGTTTGATACATAAAGTTTCCATTTTTTTGCCTTTTATGAAAATACAATTTACATACAATAAATTTCATGTTTTACACATATGGTTTGAAGATTTTTGACAATATCTACACAAGTGGGCAAAAAGATACAGTGTCCCATCACCCCAGGATTTCCCTTTGTTCTGTTTTTCAGCCAATCATTGGCACCCCAACTATCACTGATAGGATGTCTGTTACTGAAACACCAGGCATTCCATCTAGGTCCTGCTGCTCCCCACACAGAAAGCCAATGACTAAGATGATGAGTATTGCCAAGGCAGAAGAAGGCTTTAATCGGATGCTGCAGCCAAAAGACAGGAGCTCAGTCTCAAATCCATCTCCCTGACCAGCTAAAATTAGAGGTGTTTATAGCAGGGAAGAAATGCAACAATGTGTAAGAAAACAGGAACTAAGGAGGAGCAAGGAAGCAATCGTGATGAATGAGTGGTCTGGCATTTCATTGTCTGGATGTGGTGATCTGATGAGTTTCACTAGAAACTCAAAGTTTGGTAGGTTTAGAGGCCTGACGGTCATTTCCTAAGGAGGGAACTCGAATATAACCTTTTACTAACAGAAGGGTTAATTTCTATGTTTATCCCCCTCCCAAATAAAACTATGGAACTATTGAGTTGGTTTCATTTCTATCACCAATTATTAATCAGGCAGTTCAAGAATGTCTCATAAATGGCATATTTTGTGTCTGAATTCTTTCACTCAAAAGGTTCTGGAGGTATACCCATGTTGTTTTATCAGTATTTTATTTTTTATTGCTGAGCAATGCTTTATTTTACAAATTTACCACAATTTGTTTTTTTTTTGTTTGTTTTTTTTTTTGAGATGGAGTCTCGCTCTGTCGCCCAGGCCAGAGTGCAGTGGCCGGATCTCAGCTCACTGCAAGCTCCGCCTCCCAGGTTCACGCCATTCTCCTGCCTCAGCCTCCTGAGTAGCTGGGACTACAGGCGCCCGCCACCTCGCCCGGCTAGTTTTTTGTATTTTTTAGTAGAGACGGGGTTTCACCATGTTAGCCAGGATGGTCTCCATCTCCTGACCTTGTGATCCGCCCGTCTCGGCCTCCCAAAGTGCTGGGATTACAGGCTTGAGCCACCATGCCCGGCCACCACAATTTGTTTATCCATTCAATTGCTGATGGATATTTTACTTGTTTTCAGTTTGTTGATGAACGTGAATAAAGCAGCTAGAAACATTTGTGTATACATCTTTGGGCATATGGTTTTGTTTCTGTTAGGTAAATAGGGGTGGAATTTCTGGGTCATATGGTCAGGGCGTGTATACCTTTATGAGAAACCATCCAGCTCTTTTCAAATAGGGTTAAACTGTTTTATAATCCCACCAGTAATTTATGAAAGTTTGGATTACTCTACATCTTCAGAAAAACTTGATAATGTCAGCCTTTTTAATTTAATCATTTTGGTCAGTGTGAAGTGGTGTCTCATTGAGGTTTTAATCTGCATTTCCAAGATAATGTTGGGCATCTTTATTCACCACTTGTATGTCTTCTTTTTTGAAGTGTACATTTAAGTCTTTCGCCAATTTTTGTTCATACTCAGTTGTAAGAGTTTTATATTCTGAATATCTGTATTAGATATATATTTTTGAATAGTTTCTCCCGTGTGTCTTTTTATTTCATTTTCTCAAAGTAGATTTTGAAAAGTAGAAGTTACTGTGCTGAAGTCCAATTTATCTTTATTTTTTTTCTTCTAGGATTAATGCTTTTTGGGTCCTATCTAAGAAAGTTTTGCCTATCCCAAGATCACCAAGAATTTCTCCTATGTTTTTCTCTAGAAGTTTTATGGTTTTAGGCTTTGCATTTAGGTCTGTGGCCCATTTTAGATTAACTTTTGTGTATGGTAAGGGTTGATGTTCATTGTTGTGCATATGTATTGTAAATTGTTCTAACTGACCATTAGAACATTTCTTATTGAATCGTCTTCACATCTTTGTCAAAAATCAATTCACCATTTATGTGTGGGTTTGTTACTAGACTCTCTTTTCTATTCTATTGATCTATATGTTTACCTTTATGCCAATACCACACTCTATGGAATACTGTAACTTTATGTTAAGACTTAAAATCAACTCATATAAGTCTTCCAATTGTCTTCTACTTTTTAAAAATTGTTCTGTGCTATTCTAGGTTCACTGTGCTGGGCAAAGTGAATGACTCCTGACTACATTCACCCTGGTGATCTTTCCCTTTTTGGGTCAGATGGTTCCCTTCAGTTTAATGATCTTCCATTTGCTGAGCAGCCTGCTAGGCTCTGAAGAAGAAATTTCAACTAACATCAGACTAATTATCATCTGCCACTCTCCCCCAGTGCAGTAGGGCCTGCAGTGACATGTACCATTTCACCAAGCCTTGCCTATGGCCCACCAGCAGCATCCATGCGGGGCAAAGCTTGATTGAGAAGAATAAAGCTCATGGATGGAACTCGGGGGACATTGTTAGAAGAAAATAAGCCAAGAACACAAAGTCAAACACTGCGTGTTCTCATTCATATGTGGAAACTAAAAAAGTTGATGTTGGCGAAGCGCGGTGGCTCATGCCTATAATACCAGCACTTTGGGAGGTTGAGGTGGGTGGATCACTTGAGGTCAGGAGTTTGAGACCAGCCTGGCCAACATGGTGAAAACCCGTCTCTACTAAAAACACAAAAATTAGCCAGGCATGGTGGCAGATGCCTGCAATCCCAGCTACTTGGGAGTCTAAGGCAAGAGAATCACTTGAACCCAGGAGGCAAAGGTTGCAGTGAGCCAAGATTCCTCCATTGCACTCCAGCCAGGGTGACAAGAGAGAAACTTCAGTTGAAGAAGGAGAAGGAGAAGAAGAAGAAAAAAAGAAAAAAAGTTGATGATATAGGGGCAAATAGTAAAACAGGATATGAGAGGCTAAAAGGGGTGGAGGAGGGAGAGGATAGGGCAAGATTTGTTAAAATACACAAAATTACAGATAGATAGGAAGAATGAGTTCTAGTGTTCTGTAACACAGCCAGATAAGCATAGTTAACAATGTATTAGTTTAAATAGCCAGGAGATATTGAGTATTGAGGATATTGAAGGAGGATATGGAATGAACAAAGAAATGACAAATTCTTTAAATGATGAGTATAATGACCCAGATCTGATCACTAGACACTATATATGTATCACAATATCACTATGTACCCCATGAATATGTATATTATGTGTTAATTTTAAAAATTAAATGTAATTTAAGTATATATAGTGTGTGTGTATGTGTGTGTATATATATATATATATATATATATATATATATATATATATATAAAACAAACTTGGAACCTCCAGATGGGTATGAATCTCAATCTCTTTCTAGCTGCATGGTCTTGGGCAGTCCATGTAACCTCTCTGAGCTTCTATTTCCTTGTCTATATAATGTCCATAATAATACCTGATATGGTTTGACTGTGTCCCCACTCAAATTTCATCTTGAATTGTAGTTCCCATAATCCCCATGTGTAGTGGGAGGGACCTAGTGGGACGTAATCAAATCATGGGCGTGGTTCCCCCATGCTATTCTCATGATAGTAAGTTCTCACGAGATCTGATGGTTTTAGAAGGGGCTTCCCCCTTTGCTCAACTCTCATTCTTCTCTCCTGCTGTCTTGTGAAGAATGACATATTTGCTTCCTCTTCCAACAAAATTGTAAGTTTCCTGAGGCCTCTCCAGCCCTGTGGACCTGTGAATCAATTAATCCTCTTTCCTTTATAATTACCCAGTCTTGGGTATATCCTTACAGCAGCATGAGAACAAACTAATACCTACCCTAGTTATCCCACAAAGTCATTGAGTAGGTAGCATATGGGTATTGGTTATCATGATTGTCATAATGAGACAATTTAGTAAGAAGAGGAAATGAAAAATATTAGGAAAACCAATCATTGCAATGGGGAAATAAAAACAAAACCAAATGTATGAATTTGTCCCTACTTCATCTGCTGTTCTGGCCTTTTCAACAATTCAAAGGACCTACCTGCTAAAGCCCATCTTGGTTTCCTGATGGAAACGATACTGTGAGAGATCCACAGAATGTCATCAGATAAGATTACTGCCAACTAATGGGGAAATGCCAGCAGACCATGCACTCTTCCCTAAGCAGTCCCAGAAACACAGAATTTCCTGAACCCAAGACTTTCTCCATCCACCCAGGAAGGTGAGGGGTTGGGGGACACCATTCCTAACAAGAGCCTTATCTGTGTGCCTGACACTAGGTTAAGATTTTCACATACATTTCCTTATTTAGTCTGTACAATTGCTCTGCAGCATAGATATAATTATTTAATATAATAGTTAAGAAATTTGAAGCCCTTTAGAAGTTAAGAAAGTTGCCTAAGAGCTCACAGAGTCAAAGCTGAGATTCAGATCTTGCTTTGAATCAAAGCTAGTGTACTCCCATTTCCACATCATCTCCCAAGTCAAACTTGAACAAGCCATGACCAAAGGACTCCATGCTCTGCAATAAGCATTTATAATTTCACCCTCAATTCTTCCATTTATAGAGAAAAGTTTGCAGGTAATCAATTTAAGGATAATTCCTCCATAAATTATACTTCAATCTAGTTCTATATTTAAATAATTAAGTTTAAAACAGAATGACTAATGAAACTAATGGTTACCAAATTACTAGATTTTGAAAATCATTGATTTTCTCATTTGCCTGCTAAAATTAATCACTTATTTACATATACAGATTGCATTTGCTTTAGATTTGAGATATTTATTTTCCAAGTTTTTCCACCAGTTTTGAAATCCACTTGAAAAACACTCAGTTCTATTTCAATTATGCTTATTTGCATGGAAACCAAAACCTTATTGCTCTTCTAATTAATAATATTATGATTGTTCCTTTTATTTGAATACAATGCCCTTGTAACTTAAAGAATAAAGATTCAACCCAGCCAAGCAACTTTAAAAACACATATGGAAATGATCAGTATAATACAATTTCTTTTGGTAATAAGATAAATAAAAGCAAATTCTCCTGTTACAAAACACAAAAAACCCACTTTACAAAATACCTTTTTAGTAATTTCTACAAAATAATACTCTAAGATCTTATAACCATGTCATACTAAATGTTTACATATATGATGAGAAGGTATTTCCTGGAATGACTAGTGGGTGGGATAAGCCTAAAAGGATTTCCAAGAAATACAGAAACATAAGGATCCAATAATTTGAAAAAAGACTAAAAATATTCTAAGATTTTCAAAGTGCAAATTACCACGTACAAATTTGGTGGTTATAAGAAGCCTTTTTTTTGTAATAAAATGCAAATTTAATAGAAAACATATAGGAAGTGCAACTATTGAGTTGTGAAACTTTTGTTTCAGTTTTACTTTTTGTATGTGGGCATGTAAATATGAGTGTACAGGCTGGGTACGATGGCTCATTGTGGTCCCAGCATTTGGGGAGGCTGAGGCAGGCGGATCACTTGAGCCCAGTAGTTCAAGACCAGCCTGGGCAACATAGTGAAACCTCATCTTTACAAAAAGTACAAAAATGAGCCAACCATAGTAGCACATACTTGTAGTCTCAGCTACTCAGAAGGTTCAGGTGGGAGGATTGCTTTAGCCTGGGAAGCAGAGGTTGAAATGAACTAAGATCATGCCATTGCACTCCAGCCTGGGTGACAGACCAAGACCTTCTCTCAAAAAAAAAAAAAAAAGGGGGGGGTGTAAGACTGTGTGTGTGTGTGTGTGTGTGTGTGTGTCCTGAGTCATGAGTCATGGTCATGAAAGAAAATGTATTCGTTACTGTGGACTAAGGTCAAAAGTTTAAAAACCACTAACCCAATTGATCCATTGACCAGATGGAGTTTAGAAGGACTGATATTTTAGAGACTTCTGAAAATAATAAATAACAGACTTTGGCATCAGACAGCTAGTTTCAACTCTCAACAAATAACTCAACCTCCCTAAATCTTGGTGTCACATTTGTAAATGAAGATAATAGTAACAGCTCGCAAGTTTGTTTTGACATTAAAAAGATAATGTATGTGAAGTGTTTAGCACAGTGCCTGGCATATGATAATCAATAAATGTTGGCTATCATTTTCTAGAACTGCTGAAAAGCTTCTTTGTCTCTGATTAAAACATACCCACTTCAAGGTGTATTCATTTCCTCTGAGTGACATCTGTCACCTCTTTAACGAGTTTTTTACTTTGTCTATGTTCAGTTGCTTCTCCAGACAGCCAAGGACCAGAGGCAGAATTCAGTGACCAACCCTAAACATGAGAAAGAGCAGTCTCTCAGCAGTCCATGTGCATACTGATCCCCTGCTTAGCTTCAGACTCCACGTCACTCGAGGTGAAGAAATAAAAAGGAGGTGAAACTGGCCCAATTGTCCCATAGAACTGATGTATGGTTTCTTTTGAATAAACACAGAAATTGAACCTCCCAGTCTTAAAACTTGAGACATTTAGTTTTATCAGAGTTCCTTTTTCAGGAAATCAACCATCAGTTCTGCCAAATAGTATCAAGGAACTGAAACTCACTAGCCCATAGCATCTGGACAATGAAATGCCAGACCTCTCATCTGTCATAACTGCCTAACCAACCACCCACTGCCTGTTGACCAGCTCCTCTTCTTTACCTCTCACACATGGTTACATTTCTTTCCCCACTACATAAACCCCTAATTTTAGTTGTTGGGGAGACACATTTGAGACTGATTTCCCATCTCCTTGGCTGAAACACCCGATTAAAGCCTTCTTCCCTGGAAATACTCATTGTCTCAGTGATTGACTTTCTGTGTAGTGAGCAACAGGACCTAGACTGAACCCCTGGTGTTTCAGTAACAAAGGGTCACACATCCCTGTACCACCATCTTAAGCTACTTTTTGTTTTTTTTTTTAGACAGAGTCTTACTCTGTTATCCAGGCTAGAGTGCAGTGGTGCAGCCCCGGCTCACTGCAACATCTGCCTCCTGGGTTTAAGTGATTCTTATGCCTCAGCCACTAGAGTAGCTGGGATTATAGGTGTGCACCACCACACCTGGCTAACTTTCATATTTTTAGTAGAAACGGGGTTTCACCATGTTGACCAGGCTGGTCTCGAACTCCTGACCTCAAGTGATCCACCTGCCTCAGCCTCCCAAAGTGCTGGGATTATAGGCCTGAGGCACCGCACCTGGCCTATGCTACTTTCAAATAAAAATGCTAGTATAACTAGGGAGATTCTGGGTCATCCTGGAATTCTTCATGACTCCTGGATCCTTTTTTTCTGTCACACTTGTGTTCTTCAGTATGGTTTACTTAGGCGTGGAATGGGGAAAAGGAGATTCTAGAGAAGAAAACAACAACAACACTAAGTTTAAATACTGATGAATCCTGGGATAATGAGGTTTAGGGAGGCTCAAACATGAAAATATATATATATAGGGATATGCAAGATATTCCACTGAAAATACCATACAGAGGAACACAAAGCAAGCAAAGGGTTCTGAGCTTTATAGTGTAATAATAAACACAGGCAACAATTGCTGAGCCCTTCCTCACCACATGATGCCAAGTGCCTTTCACATATGAACTCAATTAACACTCACAACATCTACAGGGCAGCTTTTCTGCTAATCCTCAATTTTTACATGAGATTTTCAAGAAGCTCTTATTAAATGGTGAAGCTAGGATTCACAACACCTGGTTGTCTGATTCTAGGGCCAATACTCTTCAGGTTCTAGCACCTTCCATGGGTCAGAGGGGGGCACCAGAAGCTTTTTATTTTTTAATTTATTTTACATTTTGAGACGGAGTCTTGCTCTCTCACCCAGGCTGGAGTGCAGCAGCACGATCTCAGCTCACTGCAAGCTTTGCCTCCTTGGTTCACGCTATTCTCCTGCCTCAGCCTCCCGAGTAGCTGGGACTACAGGCACCTGCCACCATGCCTGGCTAATTTTTTGTATTTTTTAGTAGAGATGGGGTTTCACTGTGTTAGCCAGGATGGTTTTGATCTCCTGACCTCGTGATCTGCCTGCCTCGGCCTCCCAAAGTGCTGGGATTACAGGCATGAGCCACTGTGTCCAGCCAAGCTTTTTACTTTATTTTTGAGATAGCGTCTTGCTTCACTGCCCAGGCTGAAGTACAGTGGCACGATCCCGCCTCACTGCAACCACCAGAGGCTTTTTAAACTGAAGACTGCATGCAGAGGCCAGCATTTTCTCTGTTCTTTCTGTGCACTGTGCAGAGTAGACCAAAGCCAGGAAAACTAGAGTCAGGGAGCCCCCTCCAGAGGCTGCTCTCTAATGCAATAGTACAGGTAGAAGGTCAGAGCAGGCATTGACATTGGTGGTGGAGTGGGCAGGTTCCGGTTTTAGACAAATTTGAGAGATCAGATCAATACAGATAGGTGACTGTTTAAATGTGAGGCCTGTAGTGACCAGCATGGGATCCAGGAGGGCTCTTGGGGCTTCAGCTTGGGTAACCATGTGGGTGAAAGAGAGATCACCTGAAATCCCAAGTGAGGCAGGAGCAGGTCTGGGAGGCAGGATGAAGAGTTCAGTTAAGGCATGTTCTCTGAGGTTTGCACGGAACAGCCAGGGAAGACAAAGTAGATTTGTACACAAAGAAGCAACAGAGTTTAAGAGCAGCACTCTGGAGCCAGACTGCCCAGCTATGAATCTTCATTCTGACACTTAAAAGCTATGTGACGGAGGGTAAGTCAGTTAATATATGTAAAACACTGCCTGACACATAGAAAGAGCTCAGGAAACATGAGCTATTAGAATGATTTCATAACCAGATGACAGAACAGTAGGCACCGGCAGAAAGCATCCCCTGGCTCACTGCTTTCTCCCTTGTACCCCATTCTGGCTTTACCATATTTTAGGAACCAGTTTGAGACCACATAAGGAATAACAGACATGCCAAAAGGAATGAGAAAAGAACCCACCACTTGACATGGGTTCCTTCCCATTTGTTCCTAAGCTCTGGCCCCGTCCCAGTGAGACCAAAGTTGCAGATGGCCTCTAACTTCGTTGAGTAATTGTCCTAGACTTGAATTTGGAACGGACTGCTTTAAGGGACTGTCGTGAACAGTGCAAAGTTAGAGATAACCAGGTCCACGTATGCTTGTGTTTTTCCACAATGTCAGGCTTTTATTAATGCTATTTCAATCACAAAAGCCACGAGCTACGTGGTCTTCCCAAGGAGGCAATTCTCCTTCGTACTTCCCATTCACTCAGAAGTCACAGCTATAAATATTGCAAAATATATATAATAGTACACAATACATAAAAGATACAGATTAAACTTTCCACACAACAAACAAGGTAACATTTAGCGTCAAGAGAAAAAGAGATAGGACAAAAGGCTAATGAGCCAGTTCCAGGGAAGCAAAGACATCAGAAGGAATCCATGTCTGGGCCAGGCGATCAGTCTTGCCAGAAAGAGCCCTTGGCGGTAGATGCCGAGTTCTTATCAGGAGTGACTGCAAGACAACTGTCAGTTGACGGCTGTTTCAAGATGCCGAAGGCCCACTCTTTTACGGTCAGAGTCCTCTGGTGAGAACTGGTAGTGGAAGTGTGTGCTTGTTTGTGTCCGTATCTGGTTGGATGCAGTCTTTGTTATTTGATTTGTTTATTAAGCAAAACATCTTATCCTTGTTGGCAAAGTGCCCTATGAAATATAACATGGAGTCTTTCTCTAAGATGGAGTTAGTTATGTCAAGGGTGCTCTATAAGCCACCTAAATGGCATTACCTTTTAGATGTGAATCTGTCAGTCCTGCCTCCATCAGCTGGAAAACAATACACCCCTAAGCTCCCATGAGGACTCACTGAATGCATGGCCTCCATGGGAAAGGGGCCAAGGAGGAGAATTAACGTTTAAGAATTTACACTGCAAAGGGTACTTTATACCTTGTCTCATTCATTCCTCGCAGTGGGCCTGTAAAGCAGTAGGGTAAGGAAACTGAGGCTCAGGGAGATTAAGTAACTTTTCCAAGTCATTGAAGCTGGTGAGTGGCCGAGAGGGGCTCTATCCCAGGTCGTCCAACCCCAAAGCTAGTCTCTTTCTTTCCATCACTCCTAACAGTCACCATTACATGATTAGTCATCAAGGGCCAGGCCAGACCCAGAGATCCTGATTAACTTGTCCTAAAATGGCATAACTACATTTTCATTATTGCCCACTGAAAGATGAGGCTTACTAAAGGGTGAGAGCCCCAAAGCGTTAGATGCAGTCTCTTGCTTAAATTACTGAATTGTGGGGATAACACGCTCACTACCAGTTATGCTGACTGCGTTCCTCCCACCAGTGCCTATTAAGGTATCTATATATGCCAGATACTGTAGTGAAATAACTGAAAATTGTTTGCAATTTAAATTAAAACATGATGTAAACCAGCATGTAAATAAATACAACCACCAAGACGCAACTATCCATCTAGTTAAAATTTTTAATTAAATATTAACTAGATTTAATCTGGTTTTACCTTAGCAGGATTCCCCTACATCTTCCTTAGTATCAGAGGGCTCTGGCTACCATCTTGTTCCATGAGTTTTTCCAGGTCATAACAGTAGTGGCAAGAAAGGGAGCTGAGTATCCTCCCCATGAAACACCACCACTTCCCCCCATTTTCTTATCTCAATCAAGATAATGTCACAGTATTCACCATCCTGTGAATCTAATTGTCATTCCTTATCAATTCTTAACAGGCACTGCATGTCTTCATTTCCAAGCTATGTGCCGCTAGTTTGGGTTTTAAGAGCTTGTATTGTATTTGCTTTTTCTTTCTTACTCTTATTTTGTTTCAGCTAAATGCTTAGAGCTACTAGTTTCTTAAGGAGAATACATTTTTTGCTGGTTTAATATTTCCAGGTTTCCATTTCTACCAATAGAAGAACAACTTGTTTCAGAACAATCCTAGAAAAACTAGACTTTTAAAAAATCTGTTCGAAGGTATTGGAAGGCAACCAAGAAAGCAAGAATTTGAGGGACTAACCACTGGGTTAGTCACACCCAGAAAGCTGGAGACACGTAGCTGGGAAACTGAACAGAGATTTTGATGGTCTCAAGGAGATGGGTCCTGGTAACATCTGAGCTTCCTGTTGGAACCCCAGAAAGGCAAGATCCCTGGGATAAGGGCAAACAAAATCCAACTACATGCTAATTACAAAAAAAAACAACACCTAAAACAAAACCCAACTACATGCTAATTACAAAAAACAACACCTTATACACAACCCAACTACATGCCAATTACAAAAAACAATACCTTATACACAACCCAACTACATGCTAATTACAAAAAACAACACCTTATACACAACCCAACTACATGCTAATTACAAAAAACCTCATACACAACCCAACTACACGCTAATTACAAAAAGCTACACCTTAAACAAAACCCAACTACATGCTGCTAATTACAAAAAAACACCTTAAACAAAAACCAACTACATGCTAATTACAAAAAAAAAAACTACACCTTATACAAAACCCAACTACATACTAATTGCAAAGAACTACGTCTCAAAAGTAAACATATAGAAAGGTCAACAGTAAAAAGAAAAAAAATACTTCATGCAAACACTAACCAAAAAAAAGATGGATTTTTTGTACTACTGTAAAACAAAGTAACTTTGGCTTTAAGGCAAAAAGTGTTCCTGGAAATAAAGATAGTAATGTCATTATGATGAAAGAGCTCATCCACCAGGAAAATATAAAAATCCAAGTCGCCAATCACCTGTGTCAGTCAGGGTTCATGAAGAAGCCAGAAGTCACACAAGGAAATTGAGCAGAAAATATTTAATATAAAGAATCATTAATTAGGTAAAAAGAGGTTGACTAATAAAAAGGGTAAACAGGTGGCAACTTCCATTAGCCTGGAAATGAGCACACAAGGAAAGGACTTAGAAGCTCCTTCCAGAAGCTCACAAATAAACCAGATTCCTAGTTGGGTGCATTGGCTCACATCTATAATCCTAGCAGTTTAGGAGGTCGAAGCGTATAGATCACAGAGGCCACGGAGTTCAAGACCAGCCTGGCCCACATGGCGAAAGCCCATCTCTACTACAAATTCAAAAACTAGCTGGGTGTGATAGTGCAAATCTGTAATCCCAGGTACTTGGGAGGCTGAGGCACAAGAATTGCTCGTACCCAGGAGGCGGAGGTTGCAGTGAGCAGAAATCATGACACTGCACTCTAGCCTGGGCAACAGAGCAAGACTCCACCTCAAAAAAAAAAAAAAAAAACCGACTCCTGCCGATACTCTCAGTTCTGAGATTCATCAAGATGAAAGGTATTTATCATGGGCCTCCAACAAAAAATTATTGGTGACAATTTTCAAAGATCCATCAAAGACCATTTTTTCTCTTTCTATTTGGTCATGGTTCCCTCGCACCTTTCTGAAAAGATCCTTACAAAACAGAAGTAGTTTAAGAACCTTTTCTCCACAAATTCACAGAAACGATTTCTTTTCTGTTATTCTCAGCCACCAAGAACTCCCCCAGGCCTCCCCTTCTAACACAAGGCCCCACAGATTGTCCCTGGGATTCTCAGAAAACTGATCCAGATAAAAATGTTGTGCAAAGAGCTGGTGGCCAAATCATTTAGTAAGAGCTAAGGGCGACTTGTGAGCAGTCAGCAGCTTGGGAGCAGCTGGCTAGAGGCGTGCCTCAGCATGGCGGACCCTCCCTGCGCTCGCACACACCCTGCTTCCTCTGACGTCAGCCGCAGCCCTGGATGCATACAAGCTGGCAGGATTTGGCCTCCATGCCTTAACAACATGATTTTTCCCTTTGGGGCTCGATGTGTTTTGTGCAATTCTTCTCAGCTTCCACGCCACCTTTGAAAATCTCTTGCCTGGCTGGAACCCCCAGGGTTATACGAACAACTTTAAAACACAAACCTGAGAACCTCGCAGAGGAATTTCCCATCCGATCACCAGGATCTTGAGCTCCTAGTTGGGGAGTGACTTGACACCAGCCCAGCACCTCCCTAGCTATGACCGTCCCCTCTGTCAGGAATACACGAGGACTACATGGCTAGTTTTTTCCCTCTCTCCCACGGCCTCCGTCCCACTGGGGCTGACAAAAGAAACAGCGAAACAGGTTCCCAGGCCCACTCTCCCCAGTATGTGGCTGCCACAGTGTGTTTTGGGTACTTTCTTGCCTTAAATACTTCCCCTACCATCCAGACTAGATGTCTTAACTCCCATCCTTAGAAACCCTTCGAAATTGTTGGTTTCCAGATTCCAGTGTCAAAGCACAAATATTCTAACACTTTGAGACAGCATTTGCCAAAGTGCATTCCTAAGAATGTCCTGCAAAGTGTTCTATGGAAGGCAGTATCAAGGTTACGAAAAGAAAAATGGTTAAGTGGTTACATGTCTTCCTTGAGGGGTCATGATGCAAATGTGCATGTTACAGGATCTATAGATCCCACTCACAGTAAATCAAATTATTTTCTGTCCGGAATTGGTGGGTTCTTCGTCTCCCTGACTTCAAGAACGAAGCTGCGGACCCTCACAGTGAGCGTTACAGTTCTTAATGATGGTGTGTCCGGAGTTTGTTCATTCTTCCCCATGGGTTCCTGGTCTCGTTGACTTCAGCAGTGAAACTGCAGACCTTCGGGGTGAGTGTTACAGTTCTTGCAGGTGGCATGACCCAGAGTGAGCAACAAGACTTTTTGTAAAGATTGAAAGAACAAACCTTCCCCGATGTGGAAGTGTACCCGACCCGGTTCCCTATGCTGGCTCGGGCAGCCTGCTTCTATTCCCTTATCTGACCCCACCCACATCCTGCTGATTGGTCCATTTTGACAGTGTTGATTGGTACATTTACAATCCTTTAGCTAGACGCAGAGTGCTAGACAGAAAAGTTTTCCAAGTCCCCACTGGGTTAGCTAGATACAGAGTACTGATTGGTGTATTTACAAACCCTAAGCTAGACGCAGAGTGCTGATTGGTGCGTTTACAATCCCTTAGCTAGACATAAAGGTTCTCCAAGTCTCCACTAGACCCAGGAGCTCAGCTGGCTTCACCTAGTGGATACCGCACCGGGGCTGCAGGCGGAGCTGCCTGCTAGTCCTGGGCCGTGCGTCCGCACTCCTCAGCCCTTGGGCAAGGGTCGATCTGCCTCGGTGCCCTGAGGCACAGGGGGCAGCGCTCATCAGGGAGGCTCGGGTTGTGCAGGAGCCCCCGGTGGCGGAGGGGTGTGGAGGCTCGGGCCTGGCAGGCTACAGGTCCCGAGCCCTGCCCTGCCGGGAGGCAGCCAAGCCCCAACCAGAATTGGAGCTCAGCGTGGGCAGGCCCGCACTGCTGGGGGACCCTGCGCACCCTCTGCAGCTGCTGGCCCGGGTGCCAAGCCCCTCACTGCCCCGGGCAGCTGCGCAGGCCGGCCACTCTTAACTGCGGGGCCACCGAGCCCACACCCACCCGGAACTCACACTGGCCCGCGAGTGCCACGTGCAGCCCCGGTTCCCGCCAGCCTCTTCTTCCACACCTCCCTGCAAGCAAAGGGAGCCGACTCTAGCCTCGGCCAGCCCAGAGAGGGGCTCCCACAGTCCCGTGGCAGACTGTGAAGAGCTCCTCAAGCACCACCGGAGTGGACACCGAGGCCAAGGACGTGCTGAGAGTGAGGGCTGCTAGCATGTTGTCACCTCTCAATTTCACTATGTTTAACTCAGTGTATCCCAAAGAAAAAGATCTGATAGTGAAACCCTGTTTTGTTTTTACATCTGTAAACATCCCCCAAACTACTGCTTGACAGAGCTACTTTTGGAAAACCCAGACTTAAGCCCTTAATTTAGAATGACTTAGTGGGGCACCGTCCAGATCACTGAGTTGGAAGTGGAGAATGAAAAATGTGATTTTTTATTACTAGCTCTGTGATCTTGAGCAAGCCACTAAATATTCTGATCTTCCATTTTGCAAAATGGGAAATGGTAATGCCTATGTGATAGGTGGTGGTTGTGAGACTTGAATGGTGTAATGACTTTGAATATGGTTTGTAGTTGGTAAACAGGTTACTCAAGAAGTATTCACATCAGCATAGTTATTACTTATGTGGCCCTTTCCAGTTCTTATTTTTATGCTTGTCATTTCTGCCTCAATATCAGCTGGTAAGTGAGAAAAAGTGAGTAAGTTTGAGAGGGTGATGCAAATGCTGGTGAATCGACTATTCTACAGAGCACGGGGCAAGAGTCAAGGACCCACCAGGAGGCAGCCACAGTCGAGCTTGTGCCTCCGCGTCAGATCCTGTCTCCTGAATGGTTCTTCCAGCCTCTATCTGAAAGGGCCCAAGAGCCAAAATAGACACGTGTGTTTAAGCTCAACAGAACCCACAGACCTTGACACACATCTGTGGAAGGGAGCCATGATGGGGACAAGGTCTCTTGCACAGATTAGATCCCAGCTCTGGTTGTGAAGGGGTCCTCAAAGCTAAACCAGTGGAGCCCAGTCCATGGGTGAGCTTCACCTCTGCAGAACCTCACCTCTGCAGTGAGTCAGCCCACTTAGCATTGGGCTTGGGGTCAGCGAGATCTGGGGATGATGGAGTCAAATGTCACACGCAGTGAGGCCAGAAGACCAACTCAATGACACTGAAAACAAGAGCCTCTGAGACTGGGTGACACCCCTGCAACCTCTTAGCTGACACCTCACACTGACTACCTGGTCTATTTACTTACTTCTATTGCTGACTGGATGGGGAGCCCTTTAAGGCAAGGGGCATATCTTATTCACATCTTTGTACCCAGGGACGTGCTAACATATCACACACCTGAAGGAGCAAATGAGAAAATAAAGGAAATGCCATGACTTGGATGAGACCATTGACCTGGCAGTTCTTTATGCCACTCTTTCTCTTCTTCTTTGAGGAGGGACTTGGGCTTTTGTAAAGCAGAGAAGGGTCATGTCCTGAGAGTTCTATGCACAGAAAAAGAGTCCTCCTTTTCTTCTTCCCTGATAACCCACAACCAGGACCTATGGATTGGACAGGCACATTTGTGCACTTAACCACTACACCCCCATATGCCAAGTGAGGGGTCCTGAGATATCACATTTGATCTTAAAAACGCTCAAATATCCGTGTCTTTTTACAATAGGAACTGTCCTGGTCTGGCCAAATGAGGCTCCTAAAGCAAGATAACAAATGCCATTTGAGTGCCAATGCCTGGTTTTGAGGCATCACTCTTCAGATATTTCCCCAGCTTGTATTAGCAACATATTTTATTTCCATATTATGACACTTTGACCTCAGGGCCTTGCTGACCGCAGAGGAACTGCCCCTTCCAGGGTCACACAATTTCTAGAGATGGTCAGCGACTCACCTGGGATCACATAAATGCAAACCAACCAATCCAGAGCCCAGACCCCAACCACTTCCTCACTCAGGTTCTCACATTCTGGCCACTTGCCACCTGCTCTAACATCCCAGGGCCAGAAACCAGAAAATGAGTGACAGCCCCTGTGCGCCACAGCCTACTGCTATTACGCAAACTAATGCCAAGCTTACTGGTGGATTCTTCCACCAGTATCTTCCCACAGAAACCATAGTCAAGGCTCTTGCCCACAATTTCCCCTCTCCCTCTGACTGCTGATTGATCCCAGTGTTTCCCCACTGGGCCCCTCATGGCATGAAGTGACCCCTCCTCTTAGGGGATATGAGTATAACAAATTGCCTGTTCAAGAAAAGTCATCTCCTTGTGTGTTGGCCTTGCCATACCTAAATAAAAATAAATCTATATTTTAAAACAAGGCCTTCTAAAGATGGTCATCTAATTTGAATTAATCAGAATAACTGACCCCACATCATGGACTAGACTGCACAGTTTTAGTAGACAGCAAACTTAACCCAGTAAAAACTACTGCAAATAACAAAGAATAAATAATCAGTGGTTTTGTCTTCCATACTGGATAAGCAGATTGCAATTGGTCCTGTCCCAACACTAACCTCACAGAAAAGTAATTCTATGCAAACATGCCTGCATCATGTGTTTCTTGAGGGCAGGAATCAAAGCTAACCTTGCTATGCATCTGTCCCAATACACTTCTGGTTTTGCCCAGGCCCTGCAGTGGGTTTATTAGGACAAGTTGAGGGAAAAGCTGGTGACTTCATAACCAGCTACTCAAATGTGATGGGAGAGATCAACTCAGGCCTCCCAGACACCCCAGAGTATGCATCCCAATCAGACATAGTGCCTCTGATGTGTGACTCCTGTTTAATAATGCAAACATTAACCTTAATGTCATTCAGCACTGAGGTCTCCAATCTCAGTCGAGCCCTCATGGTGGCTCAGAGATCCTGCTGTGTGTGCCCCATGCCCTCCAATGTCATTGTTCTTGTTGAGTATTGCAAAGGAATACTCTTCTCTATCCTCTTCCAGCCCCTACCACACCGCTGCTACCCTATCTCATCAGATATAACCTTTTCAAATATTTCACCGAGAAAATGGAGACTGCAAGAAATTAACTTCCTCAACTTCCTGTCCCCAGTCTTCAGTCTGTGTTTGTCCCCAACCGTACCATCTTTCCTCCCAATTCAGAGGAAATAGACCCACGCCTCTACTCCAGAGTCAGCCCCTTTATCCTAAACCATAATATTGTATTGATGCTGCTCTCTTCTGAATAGTCATTCTCTTCTTTGCTGGTCATTTAATGCCCAAGTTAGCCCCAGATTGGATTGAAAAAGACACTCCACAAATATTCAGTACTTATTAAAAGACACTATACTAGGGCCAGGTGCAGTGGGTCACACCTGTAAACCCAGCACTTTGGGAGACGGATAAGGGCAGATCACTTGAGACCAGGAGTTGGGGACCAGCTTGGACAACATGGTAAAACCCATCTCTACTAAAAATACAAAAACTAGCCAGGCGTGGTGGTGCATGCCTGTAGCCCCATCTACTCGGGAGGCCAAGGCAGGAGAATTGCTTGAACCCAGGAGGGAGATGTTGCAGTGAGCTGAGATCATGCCAATGCACTTCAGCCTGGATGATAGTGAGATTCTGTCCCAAAAAAAAAAAAAGACACTATACTAGAAGGTGAGAGCACTCAATTCTTACCTGAGATCTCTTACTGAAGGAAAGCAGAGACAGACAAGCAAACAAATGCTGCACTCTGATTAGTCCATGGGCACAGAAAGGCTTGGTTGATTTCCTGGCAGGCATGAGCCAAAAGAGGCTCCCTGAGAAGGTAGAACTATGCCTTGACCACAGGTTCTGCTGTAACTATTACCTCCTCCCTGCTTGCTTGCATAGCTATGTTTCTAGAAATGTAGTCCACCATGAACATTCCCACTTCCTCAACAACCTCTCGGTTCCCTTCCAATCAATCTGGATCTGAGCCAGACTCTCAAAGACACAGCTTCCTTTGAGATCATGTGATTGTCTACACCAGTGGGCATTTTTCATTGCACTGATCTCTTGATCTCCCTGAAACATTTCACACTGCACCATGCCCTTTTTATTTAGCATTTGAGGTATCTTTCTCCCGCATCTCTCCCTTGTCCATCCATCTTTCTCTCTCTCTACTGTGGACTCCTCTTTTAATACAACCTTGAACTGTTGACACTCCCGGAGGTTTCTCTAGGACTCTCTTCATGTCCCCGTGCGCAATCCTGGATATTCTTTGTATCTGTTGAATTCCCACTTGCCCTCAGCTCACTGCTCATTTGTGACTTTCTCTCTAAGCAAATAAAATCTCCCTGCCATACCCTCTGATGACACCATGCACCTCTCCCTCATAGCACTCACCACTGCTGAAATTTTGCATTCATATATGTGGCTGCTTGCTGAATCTCTGTCCTTCCAATAGACTGAAATGTCATCTGGGCACTTTGTCCAACAACGGGATGTTGTTTAAATAATTTATTGTACACATACTTGATGAAATAACATTAACCAGTGAAAAATCACCCTAGGAAAAAAAAATTACTTGGAAAAATACTCCTCGTACTTCTATGATCTGAATGTTCCTTATGTTGAAATCTACCCCCCGGGGGACAGTATTAGGAGGTGGGGTCTTAGGGAAGTGATTAAGTCATGACTATGGAGCCTTCATGAATGGGATCAATGCCCTTGTAAGAAGAGGCCTGAGAGAGACCCTTTGTCCCTTTCACCACATAAGGACACAGGAAAAAGTTGCTGTCTATGAGCCAGAAAGCAGGCCTTCACCAGGCACCGAATCTTGGACTTTCTAGCCTCCAGAATTGCAAGAAAATTTCTGTTGCTTAGTTTGTGGTGTTTTGTGATAGCAACCAAATGGATGAAGACAAATACATATCACGTGATCTTTTTGCAAATAAGTATATACATATGTGCAAAAATACTGGAATGACAGACAACAGCCTATAATCTGTGTATATACTAGGATAGTATAATTAAAAGAGATTGTTACTTTTTCAGCAACAGCAATAAGGCCGTTACAACTCAGGGTTAATTAATGACTCCTCATTAATTGCATGCTTAAGGCTTCCCCGGGTCCATCTTTTTTTAAACTCAGCACCTATTATATGCCAACACTGACTAGGTATTTTCAAATTTATTATTGTATTAGCATTATATATCCAGATGAAGGTGCTAGAAATGTAGTCAAGCTTTTCTTTGCTTACTAGAAGAGAGAGAAGCAGCAATAAGTCAGAAAGGTCGAGAGCTGTGGGCAAGCGCTTCCCGGCCTACCCTGGGTTCCTTTGAAGTTCTGTACTCATTCCACAAATATTTATTGCACAGCCCTGGCTAGGCACTGATACAGGGCCAAATTGGATGCATTCTTTCAGCATAAGGAGTGTTCCCCCAATGAGAAGGCCAGGTGGGAAGGAGTCTCCAAGGAAACTCCACCCAGCCTGTGCACTGGGGTGGAGCCACAGAGGTTTGTACCATCTACAGCAGGGAGGGGCCTGGCCCATCCTCTTCCTGGGTGGTACATAGGATTAAATCTGCAAGGCGGGAAGCACACACTCTCGCTTTGCTGAAACTGTTTCCCCTTTTCTTCCTTTTCATCCAATAAAACCCTGCCTTACTCACCCTTCGAAATGTCTGGAGCCTAATCGTTCATGGCCATGTGACAAGGACCCCGTCTTTAGCTGAACTAAGGAAAAGTCCCATAACGCCTATTCAGACATGAAAACTAAAAGGCCAATAAGATTTGCAGATGCTGTAACAGAAATTCATGGGGGCACAAAGCAGGGAGTTACCATTCTGACTGGAGAAGCAGACGATGAGAGAAGCAGCTCGAGGAAGCCTCTGAGGACGATCAAACAGTGACTCACATGTGCAGAATGCGCTATAGACTTCAAAGGTATTTCTGACTTTTTATTCCATCGCTTATATCTATCAAATGACCCAGGTTGGCAGCATTATTCTCATTTTATGTTGCAGATGAAGAAATAATAGGTAAGACTTTTATAGCACTCCCAAGCACTTTACAAGTATTAATCTCTTCTAATTCCCCATAACAACCTATGAAGGCAGGAACCATTATTATCTTCATGTTACAGCTAAGGAAAAAGACCGAAAGAGGTTAAGGAATTTGCCCAAGTCATCAGTGAAGAACCAGATTTAAAATACAGGCAGTGTGTGTAATCCCACCACTTTGGGAGGCTGAGGTGGGAGGATCACCTGAGGTCAGGAGTTCGAGACCAGCCCGGCCAACATGCCGAAACCTCATCTCTACTAAAACTACAAAAATTAGCCATGCATGGTGGTGGGCGCCTGTAATCCCAGCTACTTAGGAATCTGAGGCAGGAGAATTGCTTGAATCCAGGAAGCAGAGGTTGCAGTGAGCCGAGACCTCACCATTGCACTCCAGCCTGTGCAAGAAGATCGAAACTGTTTCAAAAAAAAAAAAAAGATACAGGCAGTGTGGTGCCAGGGTCCAGACCAGGGCCAGCACTCTGCAGTGCTTCTCAGGAAAGCCACAGATAGCTCAGGGAAGGCAGGTCATTTGCCCAAAGTCAGGAGGCTGGGAAATAAAAATCCTGCATGAAAATTCAGACACTCAATCTGGACGCCCACGTTATGTCCATTTTTCCCATCATCGAATAATTTTCAGAGGGTCTGGAAAACCTAGAAATGGAAGAAGGAAGAAGAGAACTAATTTTTGAGTCCTATCCGCCAGGCACTGTATGAGGCGCTTGACACATGAAGGCACTCAGTCTGCAGTGCACCCCTAAAAGGCTGTAGATGGAATTGCCCCCTTCCATACAGAGAAGACCTAGTTTCAGAGGGAGAGCCACTGTCAGCCTAGAGTCCCAGAGGCTAGGCCCACTGATTCCAAGGAGCAGATTCTTGTTCCTGCCCCAGTACCCGGGAGGGCGTGCTGCCAGTATCCACCCGGGCAGATGTGCCCCCCAGAAGGCCAGCCATGTGCCAGGCACTGGGAAACGGATTAATCACTGTGCTGTCCACCCTTGAGGAGACCTTGGCATGGAACAGTCCTCCCACCAGGGACGGGGACAGAGGTGGCCCAGGGGTCCCTGCCTATCCCTTAGGTATTCTGCACTCCCTCCACCCCAACCCACCTCCAAGCAGGAAGCAGGAAAGGAAACCTCGCGGTCCCAGTCACAAGGCCTCTGCTGGCTTTCCAGAAAGGCCAGTGCCTGGCGCTCACTTGTGGCACAGTTTTGTTCCCCAGCACGGTCACATGAAGCCTGCGGAGAGGCCGCTTCTGATTCCGTCTGCGACCCATGGCTTCCTGCACACTGTGTGTGCTCCAGGCTGCACGCCCACACAGAGCTTCGTGTATTCTCATTTCCTCTGCATCTCCCACCATGACCCAGCGGCCTCTGTATTTATTCTCCTTTGCTTTGCAAAAGGCCCAGGAAGTGCTTCGTCTACTTCATACACTCAGGAAAAAGGAGAACTGTTTCCTCCCCAGCTGATTTACACTTTCCACTTCCAAATCCCTTTGTACATGTGACCTGAATGTGCTTAACAGCATGTTGAGGGAAATTGTGCAACTTACCCATGTGGGGGAGGAAAGGAGACTCAATTATTTTATGGGTTATTTTGGCAGAAATCCCAACCAGGATGCTGATGCCACAGCCCTTGACAGAACACATCAGTCCAGCCGGGAGCCCCAGCAACGTGCTCACCCCTGCCCTTCCGGAAGAGCCAAATGTTTTACTATGCACATTTCAAGAAGGCAGTGGCTTGATCTCTAAATGTTTCTGCTCATTTTCAAAAACAAAAAAGGAGTCAGCCAACCCACAGAGAGATTTTAAAAAGGGGCCCGAAAGCTAATAGACTTTCCTTCTGCAACATACAGTTGGTCAGGCTTGATGATTATCAGTTAAACTGGAAGTGAAGACTTCCCTTGAAATGTCCTTGAATTTCACCCAGAACAGTGGTTTGCCACTTTCAGAGCGTATTTGTGGTTGGTCACCCCCACCCTTGCTTGTGGCCCCAAATAAGAATAAGCTGGGTTCAGGCTCCATTCTGGAAAGAGAGCAGCTAGATGACTCCAAACACTGGGAATACCAACATCTCAACAAGACATTGGTCTCCATCCCAATGGCTTCTGCTCTTAACTTCAGGAGGCTTCCATTATTGACTTGGATGTCAATGCATTGACAATCCCCATTAAGCGCTACGAAAATGTGCTGTAAGTCTCACGTGGTGAGATATTTCACACATATTATTCGATTTAGTCCTCACAGGAAGCCTTTTCTACAGCTGTAGAAACTGAGGTCCTAAGAGGATAAAGAACTTGCCCCAAGTTAATGCAGCCACTAATTGGCCATCATAGGTCCATCTACCTCACTTCGTTAAATTGACTACGCAGCTAATTTTTAGCATAACTACAGACAATGCATTTATCATTCGATACAGGAAGGTTTCTTTTATTATCTCCAGCCACCCCTCATTAGAGAATGGGGCATCTCTTAGGCAGACTGTGGCCCATCTTCAACCAGCTTTCATCACTTTACTTTTGTATTATCCCTACTTCTAGTTCTGGGGTCACTTCCCACTCGGTCTCCATCCTAGTGGCCCTGCATTTTACCAAGACCAGTGTAGACACTCTCATTACCCAAGACGCAGAGGTGAACTACAAGTCACAAACAGTATGTGTGTAGGTCTGGCTACTTCTAATCTCAGCTGCTCTCCTCCACCACTGTCCAGGTCTAGGACCCCAGGCACATTGCCTTCACTCCCACCCGGACTGATTCCTGTTAGGCCTTCACAACTATCTGATGTGATAAGTAGGGCATTTTTATTTTCATTTTATAAACAATGAAGTTGAGATTCAAAGAAGACATCTGATAGACAAAGTATAAGCTTTGGAATCACAAAGACAGGACTTATAATGCCTGCCCTCCTACTTACTGAATAACTTTGGCCAAATTATTTACTCACCTTGAACCTCAGCTTCTTTGTCTGTAAAACAGGAATAACCTACCAGGTCATTGAGAAAACTGAATGAGACAACATGAAAAATACAAATCCCTGTCAAGAAATAAGACAAAAGAAGTATTAAGAAGCAGGGCAGCAATGCAGACTTAGTGAAGGGAAAAGGAACACCCAGTTCCAGGCTGACTGAACTTAATCCTTAAAGGAAGTCTCAGTTACTGAACTTCATTTTGATTTCAAAAAGAAAAGAAATTTAAACCAGATCATTAATATGAAATCAAGAGGGAGATTGTTTAATCTCCCTTTAAGAAGAACTCTTAACCCAGTCAATCAATGAATATGACCTGGGATCTCATTGACCAACATCCAGCTCCTGCAGGAGCAGAAGCAGAAGACAGTCCCTACTCTCAGTTGCATGAGTCTTCAGTAGGGATGCTAAACTCACGTGGGTGAAATAACTAGAAACCAAATGTAAAACCCACATGGTACAAAAGAGGCTTAATACATACCTGGGAAGCAGGGTAGATACAACTGGTAAGAAGGTAGGGTTTGAATTTGGAGATGAAGCAAAGGTGGAGGTTAGGTTGAAGGTTTCTACTCAAGGTAGCCAACATTTTTAAAAAATCAGAAGCCGAGTATGACCCAAATTCCTTATAAAATAATAACAGCAAAATCTTCTATTCATTGAATGCCTAGTACATGCAAGAGCTCATTTGATTTCCTCGTAATCATGAAACTATTTTACAGATCATGAAACTGAGACCCAGAGAGTTAAATCACTTCGCAAAGGCCAAGCAATTAGTAAATGGCAAAGCCAGGATTCAGACTCAGACCTGTTGGATTTGCTCCACTGTGATACAGATCAAGTAGGCTGAAATCCAGAAAATCTTGAGTTCAAATATCAGGAGAAAAGAGAAAACTAGCAGACAAAATCTAGGGTCAAGGTGTGGGAGGAAATCTAATGGACTGTGACCCAGGGCAGAGAAGAAGCTGAGAGTATGGCTGTCGAACTACAGCAGAAAACCACGGTTCACCTTTCCCAGCCATTGGCCACACGTCAGTAGAGTGGGGCAGACTGTTTTAATGTTATGGTGTCTGACTGGGGCAGACACTTTTGAACTTCAGAAGAAAAAGGACCAGGAATATGGAAGCAGTCAGGGAAGGCTCCCTGCACAAGCTGGGTGGGTAACAGCTCACAATTGTCCAATGTTATAAGACCTCCAATCTTCTCCAAGCGGGCACCTGTGGCTACTTTATCTTCTTGTACGTTTCACTTGCAAACTAACAAGATGACATACTTCTCACCTCCTAAAATAGGTTGCCTTTTTTTGTTGACTTTATTGATCTTCTTAATATCTTCTAGGATTTGGGGCAAATACAGGGAATATTAAAAATTGGTATACCTCTTTTAGACATAAATGAGGCACTGTTTCAATTAACTACCATTTATTAAGCACTTTCTATAAGCCAAACATTGCCTTGGTTAGCAAGGATACAAAATACAAGTCACTGGCTTTAGGGAACTCCAGAGCTGACAGGCAAGAAAGGAGTAGAGAGACAAGCAGCACTCAGAATGCTGGGCTTTCTGCTTAGGAAAAACACAAGGCACACTCATAAGAAGCCACAGAACTCCCTGCATCCCAGTTTTATGGTCTGTAAAATAGTTTCATGGATAGACTTTCTGGGTAAGTCTATTTCTGGAATCTATGTACATAAGTATGCTTGCTAACGCACAACTTTTAATAATTGGAAGGTAAATGTCATAATTTAAAACACTAAATATTTTATGGTACATCTATTCTGTGAAGAATTTTGTTTCTATTAAAAATTGGTTCTTATCAATTTGCAAAAATATGGAACGAGCCCAAATGTCCATCAATCAATGAGTGGATAAAGAAAATGTGGTATATATGTACCATGGACTACTACTCAGCCATAAAAAGGAACAAAATAATGGCATTCACAGCAACCTGAATGGAATTGGAGACTATCATTCTATTATTATTATCTTTTGAGACAGAGTCTCACTCTGTCACCCAGCCTGGATTGCAGTGGCACAATCTCAGCTCACTGCAACCTCCTCCTCCTAGGTTCAAGTGATTCTCTTGCCTCAGCCTCCTGAGTAGCTGGGATTACAGGCATGCAAGACGCTCGGCTAATTTGTGTGTGTGTGTGTGTGTGTTTTTTAGTAGAGATGGGTTTCACCATGTTGGCCAGGCTGGTCTCGAACTCCTGACCTCGGGTGATCTACCTGCCTCGGTCCCCCAAAGTGCTGGAATTACAAGCGTGAGCCACCGTGCCCAGCCAGAGACTATTATTCTAAGTGAAGTAACTCAGGAATGGAAAACCAAACATCATATGTTCTTGCTCATAATTAAGAGCTAATCTATGTGGATGTAAGAGCATAAGTATGATACAAATGAACTTTGTGGACTTGGGGGAAAGGGTGGGAGGGGGTTGAGGGATAAAAGACTACACATTGGGTACAGTATACACTGGGTGATGGGTGCTCCAAAATCTCAGAAATCACCACTAAAGATCTCATTCATGTAACTAAACACCACCTGTTCCCCAAAACCTATTGAAATAAAAAATTTTTAAAAATGGTGTTTATAAGTTTTTTTTTAATACCAAGAGGAAATGTTTGTGCTTTTATGTTAAATGAAAACTTAGATACACTAGGCTTAAAACAGAGAAAAAGGTTGGAAGGTGAGGTGTGTTGAATTGTTTTAAGCCTTTGGTTTGTATCTGGTTTGTTGGCATGTGCCAGTTGCTGCGCTCTGAGTCCTCCCCCCGTGGCATTTCTAGCTGCCAACATGTTGTCACTATGTCTCTGAACATAGAACGGGGGATAGTTGTACACAATCGGCTTTCCCAAGCTGGCTCAAGCCAACTTCAGCACACCACTGGCAATAATCTCAAAATGTTTACAGGAATGTGAATGATGTAATTACGGGAAAGGTTATTTTTCAACTATATTTTCCAAATTTTTTGCAATATAGTGGGGGGTGGGGGGGTGGGGGAAGGTGTCATGTTTGTAAAGCTTATTTTATCAGGAAAACAGCCTCTTAGCAAATGTGACCTACCTGAACAATATGGTTTAGGGCTTCTTTTGTACACTGGACTAAATCGTTCTTGTTGTTCAGTTTCACATTTTGTCCAATAATGTTGAGAGCTAGAGTGAGCTAGAGATCAAAGTCCATTCTTTGTCCTGATCCAGCCCACCCAGCAACCTCGGAATGATGTAGGCAAAGAATACTCTGATATCCAAGCAGGAGGAAAGAGGTCACCCTGTGATCATGCTACAGCCAGCTAGAACCCTGACCAATAATCAGGCAGGCACAACTGAGACAAAATCCTTTCCTTGTGCTGTTTTTTTATTTTTTTTTTTTTGTTTTGTTTTTATTTTTTGGAGACAGGGTCTCACTCTGTCACCCAGGCTGGAGTACAGTGTGCAAACCTGGCTCACTGCAATCTCCACCTCGAGGGCTCAAGCAATCCTCCCACCTCAGCCATCTAAGTAGCTGGGACTACAGATACATGTCATCATGCTTAGCTAACTTTTTAATTGTTTATAGAGTCAAAGTCTCCTTAAGTTGCCCAGGTTGGTCTCAAACAATCCTCCTGCCTCAGCCTCCTGAAGTGCTGGGATTACAGGCATGAGCCACTGAACCTGGCCCATTTTTTTCTTAATGAAACTAGAAAACAGCAATATCCTCTAAGAAGTATGATGTCATATAAATTGCTAAGTGCAGTTTCATGCAGCACATGCACAGAATATACTTCGACTGAATTCACAGAAAGTGCACTCCACTCCACTTTCAGAAAACACAAGTGCTAATCTCTCCAAGCAAAAAGTACAAATAGATATCAATGCCAAGAGCTGAGTCCTTAGGCAAGTTATTCTCTCCAATCTTCAGTTTTCTCATCTATAGAATGGGGCATTCATATACATTGGTAACCATTTCATAGTTGTGAGCATTGAATGAGATAACAAATGTGAAGTGCTTGATAGTCCTTAATAACAGACATTGGTTCTTATGTCCCCCTTTTCTTTCTCCACTCCCTTAGAAGGAAAAGGTCCAAGGAAGTGTCAACCACCAGAAAAGGGCTGAATGATAAATGAGAAGCTCATGATCTCACAAATAGCCCCAGAGGCTTCAGAAGAGTGGTAGCACACATCTCCTATATGCATTTGCATGAAACCACACATTTATGTCTTTGCAAAAGCCTCAAACAGATTTTCCCTAAATACACAGCTATCATATAGCAAGAAAAAAAAAATCAAGGCTCTTTTAGAAAGTCCAATTTATTTTGCATCCAAACCTGCAGCTCAGACAACAGGGCATGATTTCGGAAAATAAAACGCACAAGATTTCTGCCTGTAATAAGAGCCACTTCCAGCTATCACCTTCCCGCCAAGAGATAAAGAATTTAATTGGAAGAGGTGGCAAATTGCTAAGTGCAGTTTCATGCAGCACATGCAGAGAATATATACCTTGATTGAATTCACAGAAACAGCACTCCACTTTCAGAAAACGTAAGTGCTAATCTCTCAAAGCACAAGGTACAAATAGATATCAGGGCCAAGAGCTGCAGAGCGTCAGACGGCCAGCCAACCTGGCTTTCTCTTCCTCGCCTAGGAGGGCTTAACTCATCAGACTTCTGGCACCAAAGAAGAAAACTCTGCTTGCTCTGGGAGAGAATGGGGCATAGATCCTCTCTGGTTCTCTGCAGATGCCAACGACCAACAATAAATGCTATCCTTCGGGACAGGACTACATAACTCCCGTGGTTCCTCTCCTACTACTCTGCCCAGAGTTCAGGCAACAGAGTGATTACATTTTTTTTTTATTTTTTTCAAGCCCTTTCTATATATTTAATGATTTTTTCTTTTCTATCAAGACAGCAGCAGGCACTGGAAAATAAATCAATTTATTTTGCGCTGGACTCTCACTCTGTCGCCCAGGCTGGAGTGCAGTGGTGTAATCTCAGCTCACTGCAAGCTCTGCCTCCCGGGTTCACACCATTCTCCTGCCTCAGCCTCTCGAGTAGCTGAGACTACAGGCACGCGCCACCACGCCTGGCTAATTTTTTGTACTTTTAGTAGATACGGGGTTTCACCATGTTAGCCAGGATGGTCTCAATCTCCTGACCTTGTGATGTACCCGCCTCGGCCTCCCAAAGTGCTGGGATTACAGGCGTGAGCCACCGCACCTGGCCGGGGGGTCTTTAAAAAGTGATTAGAAACAAACCAGCTGTGATGGTTTGTTTTATGTGTCAATTGGCTGGACTATGGTGCCTAGACGTTTGGTCCAACACCAGCCTAGATGTTGCTGTAAAGGTATTTTTAGATGTGATTAACATTTAAATTGGTAGACTTTGAGTAAAGCAGATGACCCTCTATAATGTGGGTGGACCTCATACAATCAGTTGAAGACTTTAAAAGCAAAGACTGAGGTTTCCCAAAGATAGAATGCTGCCTCCGGACTGCAACACAGAAATTCTGCCTGGCTTCCAGCCTTTGGACTCAAGACCACAAAATCCACTTTTACCTGAATCTCCAGCCTACTGCTTAGTCTGTGGATTTTGGACTTGTCAGATCCCACAGTTGCATGAACCAATTCCTTAACATCTCTCCAGATAGCTAGATAAATGTATGTGTAGAAAGATACTATAGATGCAGATATCGATTTTATATATAGGTAGCCCATGGGTTCCGTTTCTCTGGAGAAGCCTAATATGCCAGCAAATACCACCACTGTCCTCAAAGAGCAACCAGCCGAGTGGGGGCAGGGGATTTGCCAGCAGACCTGGGGAGGTTTGTGGAGTGTGGATCCGTGCTGCCGAGGAAGGCGTGCAGACACAGCCCCTGCATGGTGGGCTGTTGGTGTCTCTCCTCTGAGGTCTGTTTCCATCGTGGCCTCAGGTAAAGGCCTGGCCTACAAGGCTAAAGTGCCTCCAGGCTCCTGCCCTTCTTCCCAAGTTAGGAAATGATACTGGAGCCTTTATTCACACAAGCAAGGATGAGAATTGCAACAAGGAATTCATCCTTATAGAAGAATAAATGGGGAATGACACACTGCCCAAGGAGAAGAACCAATTTTGCATATAGTTCCCTGGGGTATTGCAAAGCTGTGCTGGGTCTGAGTGAGGAGAAGGAAACAGATGGCGAGATAAAAATAGTGAGAAGGTGTGTCCCAGAGGAGCAGTCTCAGACTTGAAGTACACAAAAAGGGTGTCACTAAGGGAACTTTCTAAAAAATGCAGGTTCCAGCCAGGCACAGTGACTCATACTTATAATCCCAGCACTTTGGGAGGCCAAGGCAGGAGGATCACTTTAGCCCAGGAGTTCAAGACCGGCCTGGGCAACATGGCAAAACCTTATCTCTACAAAAATATAAACATTAGCTGGGCATGGCGGCGCGTGCCTGTAGTCCCAGCTACTCATGAGGCTGACGTGGGAGGATTGCTTGAGTCTGTGGAGATCAAGGCTGCAGTGAGCCATGATCACACCATTGCATTGCAGCCTGGGCAAGAAATTGAGACCCTGTCTCAAAAAAAAAAAGGAAAAAAAAAAAAAAAGCAGATTCCACAGCTCCCACAAGAATACTGATCCAAAATGTAAGGATGGAGCCAGAAAGCAACTTTCAACAATGCTCCCCAGGTGATTCTGACACAGATGTCATGTGGCCGCAAGCTGAGACCATCTTGTCGGCAAGGCCAATACCCAGTGAATACGCCTATGGGAAGGGAGACCCTCTTCATCTCACTTCACGCTGCAACTCAAGAGTCAGGAGAAACATAGAGGCTGAAGGCGGAGGATGGCCACAAGCAGGCAAGGCAGAGAGTCCCTCTCTGATCATGCCAGCTTTCCCATCTCTTTCTGACTCAGCAGGATGCAAAGAGAAATCTCTTGGGACAGAGATGGGAGATGGGGTCCTTATGATTCCTGCAGGAGTGTCAGCATAGCTTAGAACTTTGGGGGATGAAAAACTAATTCCAACTGTGGCCGCCAGTCAAGGTTAATTTCAAAGGGAATTAGCATTGAGCTGACATGCATTTTCCCTTCTCAATTAGCAGAGTCCTGGTAAAGAAAATGTCATTAGTCAATATGAAGAGTTGGAATAGATTCTTATTCTACCTTGATATTCAAACATAAGGGTTGCAAATTACTCCCTCAATGCTGTAACCTTCTCAGTGGCAACACTTGACCAGCTCGCGCCTCTGTTCATGTTCAGTGTCTCACCCCTTCCTTCATTTTCATGCTAATGAGGCTTCTCCAAATCACCTCATTCCCTTTCCTGACCCCCATTCCTGCTGACTGCTTATAGCCTGCAGAGGCTTCTTCTCTGCAAGAAGCATTACCCAACCATCTTAATTACTCCTTCCTTTATCCTCAGTGACCTGACCGGAGGCTGAACACCACCCCATATTTCTCCATCAGTCATTTTAACTACTCCGCAGTTGCTCATAAGTGTCCTCTGTTCTGTTCATCATTGAAGTACCCAGGGCTTCCTGAATAGCACATAAACCCAACCACACTTGAGAATGAAGGATGGATAAGCATTGCACTCTCTAACCTTCATCTATAATAAGAATGCTAAAAAGTACAAAGGGCAGAGCTGGAGGTTAGAAAGAAAGAGGAGAGAGGGAAGGAGGGGGAGGGTTCATTGCAGAAAGGTTCTATGCAGTTTCAGTTTGGAAAAGATAATGAGAGCAGGCCTGTCTGTTTGGAGGAAGGGAGGTGAGAGGTGCAGGAGGGGTTGGGGAGCTGGGCTGGAGAAGGTTGCAGAACTCCACCCTTGGTAGCAAGTATTATCAAGGACAGAATTAAAGCCAAACAACATTGTGCTTGGGACAGGGAATGGGGGTTATGTTTTGGGGAGGAAATTAGGGTCTTAGAGGTTCCCCCCATAGCTAAGCTAAACTCTGTGAGTTAGTAAGCATTATAAACATTCTTCCTCTTCTTAGCAGCCAAGTGGCTGTGTCTCTGTAGTCGTGAGGCAGGTGACAGGTAGAGATTTTAGGGAAATGTGCAGGAAGAAGCAGCTACTGGTCCCAGACATGTACAGACACACAGAGTCCAAAACTAAACACTGTACTGCATGTAGTGGATTGCTCTGCTAATGCCCAGAATGAATTGGGCAAACTCTTTTGTAGTCCCCTCCCACATTGGCTCAAGGTTGATCATACGACTTGCTTTAGCCAGTAGGATATCAGCAAACAGGACACAGAGACTTAATAGGCTCATTAGGGTTTGTTGTCTTGTAAATTGCTGCCACGATGCAAGAAACCCAAACGATCCTCCTGCAGAAGCCATGGAGAGACCCACTTAGACCTCTTGGCTGACAGCCCTACCTAGCAGTCAGCAATGAGAAGGAAGTCACCTTGAACCATCCCACACCAGCAGAGCAGCTAAATAACATGAGTGTCCCAGGCCAAGTGGCAGCATATGAGCAAGTAAATAGTTGTTATCCAAAACTGCTCATTTAGAAGGATTTGTCAGACAGCAACAGATAACTATTACATCACACTTTTAATTGAAAGTGCCTGCAACAATTCAGAGAAAATGAAACACTTCATAAAATCCAACATTCATGCATATTTGAAACTCATCAAGAACTGGAAATAAAGAATCCTTTTAATCTCATGGAGTCTCGGACAAACACCCACAGCAAGCAAAAATATAATGGTGAAATATTAGAGGCATAACTATTACAGTAGGAGCATATGCCTGCTGTCATCGCTTCCATTTAACATTGTATTAGAAATACTCAATCCAATAGGCAAGAAGAAGAAATAAAACGAAAAAGAATTAAAAATGAAGTAAAAAAAGAAGCAGCTTTACCTATTTATAGACAATGTGATTGTCTATTATGGGCTAAAAAATGACTACCCGGAGATATCTAAGTTATAATCCCCAGAACCTGTGAATGTTACCTTTTATGGCTAAAGGGACTTGGCCAATGTGGTTAATCAAAGGGTTTTGAGTTGAGAGTATTACTCTGGATTATCTGATTGGATACGATGTAACCATTGGGGTCCTCATGAGAGGCTGGCAGGAGATCAGACGAAGAGAAAGAAGTGTGACAACAGAAGCAAGAGGTTGGAGTCATGTAAGGAAGGGCCATGAGCCAAGGAATGCGGAAGAAACTGATTCTCCCCTAAGCCCCAGAAAAATACAACCATTGCTGACACCTTGACTTTAGCCAATGAAACCAACTTCAAATGGCCTCCAAAATTATAAGAGGACAAATCTGTGTTGTTTTAAACCACCAAGCTTGTAGTAACTTGTTACAACCACCATTGGAAACTAATATCCTGTTTAAATAGAAGATCCTAAAAGAATTTATGGATAATAAAACTAAAAAGGAGGATCAGCAAGTATGTTGGATACAATTTCAACGTACAAAGTCAACAGCAACATCCACACATACCTTCAAAATCAATCAGGCAACATGATGACAAAAACGAAAACGCTCTCAGGTGCAAAGGTAACAAATCCATAAAAGAGCTCAGAGTAACCCAACAAAATATGTGCAAGACTTTTCTTAACAAAATTGGGCCAGGCACGGTGGCTCACGCCTGTAATCCCAGCACTTTGGGAGGCCAAGGCAAGTCAATCACCTGAGGTCAGGAGTTAAAGACCAGCTTGGCCAACATGGTGAAACCCCGTCTCTACTAAAAATATAAAAAGTAGCTGGGCATGGTGACAGGCCTGTAATCCCAGCTACTTGGGAAGCTGAGGCAGAATCACTTGAACCTAGGAGGTAGAGGTTGCAGTGAGCTGGGATCATGCCACTGCCCTCTAGCCTGGGTGACAGAACAAGACTTCATCTCAAAAAAAAAAAAAAAAAAAAGTAAAATATTTTGAAAAACATAAAAGGCTTTTTAAATGGGGAATTAGCCATTTATAAAAAGTTATGAAGACTGGCTAGGTGCAGTGGCTCATGCCTATAATTCCAGCACTGTGGGAAGCCAAGGCAGGTGGATGACTTGAGGCCAGGAATTCAAGACCAGCCTGGCCAGCCTGACAAAACTCTGGTCTCTACTGAAAATACAAAAATTAACCTGGCATGGTGGCTTGGGCCTGTAGTCTCAGCTATTTGGGAGGCTGAGGTACAAGAATTACTTGAACCTGGGAAATAGAGGTTGCAGTTAGCCGAGATTGCACCACTGCACTTCAGCCTGGGGGACACAGTGAGACTTTGTCTCCAAAAAAAAAAAAAAAAAAAAAGCTATGAAGATTATCATAGAAAAAGCATTTTTCCCCAAGTTAATCTATATTCAGTACATGAATCCCAGCAAAGTTTTTTTGGGGGGAAATTGACAAGCCAATCCTAAAATCCAAAAGAAAGAGTGGGCAGGAAAGGTTAATTGAGCAGCCCTGGGTTGCCCAAATCCTGCACATTCCAAAGGAAATTCTGTCTTCAGGACTGGCCTTTGGCCAACTTTTGGGAGATGTCCTCTAAATTCCAGGAATATTCTGCCCAATAAGAGCATTTCATATGCCTGAGGCTTTGGGTCATGCTGTATTAGTTTGACTAGATACGTTGATGCAGACACTGATCTATGGTAAATGCCCTGAATGCGTGTTTTTCCTTGGGGACAGGGAGGCAGTGGGGAGAGGTGGTGTCTAGAATATGAGAAGCTGAGTTCAGTCACATTAGGTGCTGCATGACTGTGAAACTGACCCACAAGAAAAGCCTTGGACGCCAAGACTCAGCAGCGCCTCCCTGGTTGGGCACACTCCATGTGTGTCGTCACATGTTCATCCTCAGAAATTAGACATCCCAGCCAGGCGCAGTGGCTCACGCCTGTAATCCCAGCACTTTGGGAGGCTGAGGAGGGCAGATCACCTGAGGTCAGGAGTTCCAGGCCAGTCTGGCCAACATGGTAAAACCCTGTCTCTACTAAAAATAGAAAAAAATTAGCCAGACATGGTGGCATGTACCTGTAATCCCAGCTACTCAGGAGGCTGAGGCAGAGGAATTGTTTGAACCCGGGAAGTGGAGGTTGCAGTGAACTGAGACTGCACCACTGCATTTCAGTGTGGGCGAAAAAGCAAGACTCCATCTCAAAAAAGAAAAAAAAGAAAAGAAAGAAATTAGACATACCTATGCAACTCCCCTAGGAGGATACCCCTGAGTGCTTCTGCCTTATTTTTCCTAGACTTTACTCCACACCCCTTTCCCTTTGCTGATTTTCATCTTTGATCTGCAGCCTTTCCCTGCAATAAAGTATAACTGAATATAACAGCCTGTGAGTCCTGTCCATTCTTCTAGCACATCATCAAGTTCATTTTGAAGAAAATCAACAACATGGGACGAAAATGTATCATATAACTATAATAAGAAAGTTAGATGGCATTGGAACAGAAGGATGAATGGAATGGAACAGAAACTCTGATGATCACTCTTCTCCCACAGATCACACATTTTTCAAGCCTCCACATTTCCTTCAGGTTGAACGTTCATTTTGCAATGCACTACTTCTACTATTGAACTTCTACTAATTCTTACATTCTATTAAAGTGGCATTTGTTTTATGAAATTTTCTCCAGCTTCAAGGAAAAGGAATTGCTCCCTACTCAATGCTCCCATAGAAATTTGTTCTGGCCTCAGCACTAGTCACACTGAAGCGATGTTGTACAGCCCGTATTTATCTGTCTTCTCTCCCGCTAAACTGTGGGTCCCAGAGGGCTCAGTCAGTACCTGATTCATCCCTGTCTCCCTGGCACATATCACAACATAGAGGACCTCAGTAGATATTAAATATATAGTTAATGAGTAGAATATTAATAATGATGAAAAATCAAGTGTTGTGAGGTAAGTAAATTGTAGTGTTCAATAGGAACTATGGAAAAGGATAAAAACCTGAGATTTACATTTGGCATAAATAATGTGTCATCCAATGAATAACTTCAGGATTTATTTGATTTCACATACACACACCCACAAAATGAAGGCATCATAAAGACCAGACTAATAATTACAGAAGATATATGTAGAGTTTGCCAATTTGTTATAGTGATTGAAGAGTGTCTCCAAATAAATATGTTTTTTCAGGAAGATGCTTCATGGTGAACTGCAAACAAGCCTTGAAAGTTAAACTATGAAAACCGGGTAGTTTCATTGAGTCACAGTCTGATATCAAACTTCCATTCATGATGGAATCCATTCATCTGCCTCTAGAAATAGTTTTTTACTTAATTTTAAAGACTCTTGCATCAAATCTAAGCACTCCAAAACCACATTACTTCATGCACACTAATTAGAAGAACTTTCTTTTAAAAGATAGAGATTAAAGGAGAATCTCTCCTTTGCATTATTTATAGATAAAATATTTGCTATCAAATGAATACTAGTAATGCTATTACAGGAAGAACTCAAAACCCTCAAGTAATCTTCCATTTTCTTTCTCAACCTGAGTGTTCTCTACTTGCATTACACAGTATGGTAGCCACTAGTAACATATGGCTAAGAATCATAAGGGCCCAGTGTGGTGATCACGCCTGTAATCCCAGCACTCTGGGAGGCCAAGGTGGGCAGATCATGAGGTCAGGAGATCGAGACCATCCTGGCTAACATGGTGAAACCCCGTCTCTACTAAAAATACAAAAAATTAGCCTGGCATCGTGACAGGCACCTGTAGTCCCAGCTACTCGGGAAGCTGAGGCAGGAGAATGGCGTGAACCCGGGAGGTGGAGCTTGCAGTGAGCTGAGATCGCGCCACTGCACTCCAGCCTGGGCAACAGAGCGAGACTCCATCTCAAAAAAAAAAAACAAAAAACAAAAAAAGAAATGGGGCTAGTACGATAAAGGAATTAAACTTTCCATTTTATTTCATTTCAATAGCCACATTGAGAAGTAGCTAGTGGCTACCATCTTAGATAATGATATAGAAAATTTCCATCATCTCAGGAAAGATATACCGGATGGTGTTGACTTATACTCTAGATGTCTAAAATTCAGTCAATATCAATGAAATTAACAAACAATGACAAGTGTGTAGTTTATCAAAATATAAACTCTGACACTGACCTATATAAAGATGAAGGGTGGTCCCTGTCTTCAAGGAGACAGATGTGAAAACAGTGAATCATCCCTAATGCAAGAAGGCAGAAAAATTACATGAGGGAGCTAGTAGATCAAAGAAAGCTTTAGCAGAGACGTGATATTTTTACCAATTCATATACAAAAGAAAAATTTGGACAACAAATGGGATGGGGTTAGGGAGCCCTTAAGCCAAGGGAACCACTGTGTATAAAGGCACAGAAAGGCACTGTGAAGGACCATGGCATCTGGTGGGCAGCACATGGATTAGGGAGGCTAGAAGGGAAAGTGATAGTATAGCGGGGAGGCATGAAGACCTTGTAGATCAGGGAGCTTAGAACAGTCCCTTGGAAAGATAGGGAGCTATATTGGGTTTTAATTGAGCAACGATATAGAACATAGGATCTGTGTTCTATAAATGTCATAATGGCCAGGCACAGTGGTTCATGCCTATAATCCCAACACATTGGGAGGTGAGTGGATTTCTTGAATCCAGGAATTTCAGACCAGTCTGAGCAACAAAGTGAGACCCCATCTCTAAAAAATAAGTACAAAACTTAGCTGGGTGTGGTGGCACACACCTGTACTCCCAGCTACTAGGAAGGCTGAGGTGGGAGGATAGATTGAGTCCAGAGGTCGAGGCTGCAGTGAGCCATGATCATGCCACTGCACTCCAGCCTGGGTGACAGGGCAAGACCCTGTCTCAAATAAATAGGTCATAATGGCTGCTGAGGGAGAAATGGAGAGGATGGAGATAGAGCAGAGATGAGGAGGCCAAGGAGGACACTGTGACCAGCAAGCAGAAGAGAAGCGACCACGCTGAGCCAGGACAGAGGAGGTGAGGCTGGAGAAGAAGCAAGCAATGCAACAGTTGTTTCTTCAAAATGGGTTAATATTTTTTTAAAAGACTATTTTTTGAAAATATAGCAAGTGAGAGACATGTAATCATTCTGGCATCCCAACAGCATATGCTGCGAGAGAAGGTGTTGCTGCAACTTTTAGGATGGGCTCTCCTTAAAGCTCACAAAACCACTCCAAAATGCTGAGCATGCAGCAACCTGAGACAGCCCATTGCCACCTGCTGCAATCGCTCAGCCAGCACAGCAGTTGTGTGATGGATTCTCAGGGTCAAAGTACATACTGGCCATGGCAGGCGAGCCAAGCATGGCAAAGAGCCAACTGGGCACGAAGATGCCAGACCAGGCCCTCCCAAGGCCTTGCACAAAGCTCTGGAAAGGGCTCACACAGGATGTGGGCTCACACAGCCCATGTTCTAGGGTCCAGCTCAGCAACTTACCAGAGCCAGGCCTTTGAGTGACTCACTCAACTCTAAGCTCCTAATTTCCTCACCTCTAGAATGAGGCAATGCTATTTATCTCATAAGGTTTATAGGAGCATGACTAGTGCATACTGAGTGTCTTAAATGAGTTAGTTCCCTTTACCTTCCCCAAAGCAGGCTTTCTAGGTAGCCAATCCCAAAGCTCTAGTGGGAAGAATTCATATTTAACATGGAGCCTAAAGTCCTTCCCACTTTCATGTCACATTTTTCTTTGGTGTCCCCAGTCCTTGGTGGAATCTAAATACTCTACAGGCTTTCGAAGAGCCCGGGGAGTGGGCCTCATTGAATAGCTTTGTGAGGATATTTTATTCAATAAATCTATCCCTAGAGTAACTGAGGGGAGTCTATTATTTGCTGGAAAGCTTTGAAGCGGGCAACTGAGCTAGAGAACATGTTGGAAACGTCTCACAGTTAGAGTCTAAACAATCTAAACTGAACTTTTGCAAACCATTCATGTCTTACATAAACTTAATAAGGTCCTGAGGGATTTTTATTTAAAAGAATAAAAATGCCCATTGCTGCTTCTGGAGTGGTTTCTATGGGGTCCTTTTCACATGGCTACTCCTTGCAATGATCCTGTGTGGTAGATTGTTGTTACGAACTGAATTGTGCCCACATTCCCCACGCCAAATTCGTATGCTGAAACCCAAACCCCAAATACATCAGAATGTGATTGCATTTGGACACAGGCCCTTCAAAGAGGTAATTAAGTTAAGCAGACCTTAGAATAGATCCTAATCGAATCTGACTGGTGTCCCTGTGAGAAAAGAAGATTAGGACACACAGGGAGATGCCAAGGGAACCAGCCATGTGAAGAGACAGCAAGAGGGCATCATTTGAAACCAAGGAAAGGGCCTCAGAGGAAACCAATCCTTCCTGCATTTTGGTCTTGGACATTCGGCCTCCAGAACTGTGAGAGAACAAATTTCTATTGTTTCAACTACCCCGTCTATGGTATTTTGTTATGACAAGCCTAGCAAACTAATACATGGGTTTGATATTTTTAAACTCCTAATTTTTTGGATGAACAAATGGCTTGAGTTTGCACAGCTACACTTGAATTTGAACATGGACTTGCTTGAAAACCCATGCTTTTAACATTACCTTGTGCTATGATTCAAACGTGTCATTCAAATTTTATGTGTTAAAAACTTGATCCTCAAATTCATGTGCTGATTGGAGGTGAGGCCTTTGGGAGGTGTTAGGATTAGATAAGATCATCAGGGTAGGACCCTTATGATGGGACTAGTGGGTTTATAAGAGAAAGGGAGAGCTAAACTGACACACATGCATATGCAAGCCCTTCCTCATATACTGCCCCCCACCAGGTTATGATGCAGCAAGAAGGCCCTCACCAGATGCCAGTGTCATGCTCTTGGACTTCCCAGCCTCCAGAACTGTGAGTCAAATAAACTCCTTTCCTTTATAAATTTCCCAATCTGCAGTATTCAGTTATAGCAACAGGCAACAGATTAAGACACCCTGAATATTTGCAAAGCAAGTTAGGTTTTAGGCATATTTTATGAAGTTACTATTTTTAAGTAAGTTTGCATGAAGATAGTATCTCTACAGTCAGTTCCACTTTCATCTTCTATCTCCAAATGGTTAATTCCCACTCTAGATCACTACTTGTTTCAAATCACAATAAACACTAGCCATGCCATGACTAAACTGTAGCTGTGTAGTAAGGCTATTAAATTCACTCTCCTATGACCAAGATAAAGAAGGATAAAATGGAAAAAATTGAAACTCTCATTCCTACCATCTTTAATCTACTACAGTAATAATTATAACTTTTTCCCCACTTATTCAGACAGATTATGCATGGAAATGGATATTAAGGGAGTGGGTTAATGGAAGAAACACAAAATTGGATCAGGACGTATTTATTGATAGGGAACCACTAAGTAGAGATTCTGGATTTAATGCTGTACCTCAGGGAGTTAGAAAGGGCTCTATTTGGTTGTGTTGGGGTCTGCGTGTTTCCTAAACAAAGGAATGAACACACAAGACAACACAAGACAAGACAAACATGGTGGCCACCTCGAATGGCATGCTCTGCTTTATTTTATACAGTCGTTTGTGGAATGTTGCCAAGTCACAAGACACATCATTGTTTTTCTGACCTTTCCCTGACTTTCTGGATTTTCAAGATGTTTACACATAAACAAGCCCCCAGGGTCTGCTGTTTGCAGCTGGCTCCTTTGTCCTCCCTGTTTACAGGGAAGGAACGCCCTGCTTCATTTGCAAGAACAGGACTTACCGGGAATGCCCTGCTTCGTTTGCAAGAGCAGGACTTATCGGGAACGTCTCATTTGCGAGCACGTAGTCCTTTACAAGTTGGTTTGTTGGCTGAAACATGAACTAAATGTGGCCTATACTAAATGAAGCTGAAATGCCATAACTACTTTGGTATACTACAAAAGAAGATATCCAAAGACTTAGACTGGATGTTAGAACAGATTTAACATGTAAGATCTGCTCTGCTCATCTAACCTGCAAGGATCAAAAGGACATAACTATGACTATGAGTGGGAGAAGTAAACTTGTATGGGGAGCCCCATCAGCCTTGGAGAGTTCTGGGGTTGTTTTCCCTGTAAGTCAGAAATCACAGTACGTGCTGTGTCCTCTGAACTGGGGTCTTTAAAGGCAATGGGGAAAATTGGATGCAAGGGTGGGCCAACGGGGCCAAGTAATGGCATTTAATCACCAAAGACAAGGCGGGTGTGGTTACTGTAATGGACAGCAGAGTCAAAGCAGCAATCTGAAAAGTCTGACTCTCAGAGACCTGTGGTGTTAGTTAATTGATCATTGTATCCTTAGAAGAGAAATACGTGGATATTCAACTAAATTCTTACTTGATCTGTATAAGCAGAAGAGTCCTAGGTTGAATAAAGAGAAGTCCACCATGAATTATCAAAAACAGAGAGTTGAAATCCTTTCATCAATTCCCAGACTTTAGCCAGTTTACAGACATGGAATGACCTCAGTGAAGTGGAAGCCAGTTCCCTTGAGGAGGGCCCCTCACCATGGTGCCAAAAATTAACACTGTCCATCTTTTTCCCAGCCTTCCCCAAAAGGATCTACAGTCTTCTACTGGAGTGATTATGCATTGGAGGAAAGGAAATAATCAGACTTTTGGGCACTACTAGGCACTGACTCTGAATTCGCACTAATTCCAAGAGACCCAAAACTTCAGTGTGGCCCACCAGTCAGAGTAGGCGGCTATGGAGGGCAGAGGATCAGTGGAGTTTCACTCAGGTTCCTCTCACAGTGGATTCAGGGGCTGCCTGACTCTGGCCCTAGTTATTTCCCTGGTTCCAGAAAGCAAAAACCCCACATGTCTATTTCAAATATGTCCTCCAACCTGCCTACAAATTAGCACAAATTTTATTGCCATAAGATCATTGGGATCTTTCTTTCTGTCCTTCTTTCTTTTTTAAATTATAAAGAATGTGATTTTTTAAAGTTTTTTTTTTTAAATCCTAGGCTAGAGAAGAAACAGGTCATGCAGAATAGTTTAAAAGTAGTCATGAGGCCGGCGCGGTGGCGCATGCCTGTAATCCCAGCACTTTGGGAGGCCGAGATGGGTGGATCACGAGGTCAGGAGATCGAGACCATCCTGGCTAACATGGTGAAACCCCGTCTCTACTAAAAATACAAAAAAAATTAGCCGGCTGTGGTGGCAGGTGCCTGTAGTCCCAGATACTCAGGAGGCTGAGGCAGGAGAATGGCATGAACCTGGGAGGTGGAGCTTGCAGTAAGCCAAGATTGCATCACTGCACTCCAGCCTGGGCGACAAAGCGAGACTCTGTCTCAAAAAAAAAAGAAAAGTAATGAAAGTGCTTACACTTACTGGTGCAGTTTTGTAAAGAAACTTTTAGAGAAAGTCCCTGCTGCACACCGTCATTGATCAAGGGTGGCCTGTCATTTTTCAGGTCTAAAAGGTACATTAACTTCATCAAGCAATTATGGCTCTTCCAGGCACTTCTGGGGACATCAGGAGTCCACAAAGTATCAGACGGAAATTATCTTCCATTTCCTTCCCTTCCAGAGTTCTACCAGGTTCCTCCTCATCTCTGAACTCTGCCTCATTTGAAAGGACCGAGACCATCCGTCCCCCCATGTCTCTGTCTTTTGAGCTCAAGTCCATCTTGACAGCTCCAGTGACCCCAGCCAGCCAGGGGTCACCCACATAACAGTGTGGCAATGTTTCTGCCATTGATCATGGCCCCATCTTCAACATCTGTGAGAGGCAGGGCACACAGTCTCCCCTGAGAACATCCTATTAAACTATGATTCCATTTTCTCTCTCCATTTCTTCATAGCCCATTATTCCATAAATGATAGCCTGCCTGGAAACCAAGACCTAAACCCCACTGTTTGGGCCTCACACATATAATTCCTCACAGTCCAGACCATGCCTGTATACGGATGGATGAGGGAGTAAAAGTTCCCAGGGGCTCAAAAGCTGCCAAGGGCCACTCTGCCTCCAGCTGAAGGGGCTGCACTGCAACACTCATCTTCCAGGGAAAGAGCCAGATAATGGGGAAGCCGCCTGTGTGTGGGAGCAGGGTCCATCCCATGCCTCTGGACTTTGCTCATGGGACAAGGGTAAAGATGGGCAGGTGAAGAGAGGATGTTCTCGTTCCAGGACATGTGTTTTGAGACCACTTTCTCTCTGCTCTGCCCCAGGATCCTTTCTGGGCCCTTGGCTGGTTCTCACACTATCGGTTTCTTCTCAGCTCCAGGCCTCAGGAGGCCTCTAGTGATTCTCTTTCCTCTCAGAAACTGGCACCACCCACAATGTTCCCTGACGAACCTCTTCCCCCAGGGCCGTCCCTACCCTTCCCCTGCTCAGCTGTGAAGAGGTGAAGTCCTTCCCAGATACCTTGCTTCCTGGTCGCCTCTGAAGAGGAAACTCCAGGTTGTTTGCATTTGAAGAGTCGTACCACCGGTGCCAACGAGGAGATGGGATAAGTGAGTCCCAGACCTGAGACTCTGGGATCTCATGGCCTACATGGTTGCAGGCCTGGTGTCTAGACACAACCCTCTTCAGATCTAGAAGGCCATGGCATACCAGTAAATGCTGCCTTTTCCTTCTTCCCAGGAGAGGTTTGCCAGCCCTCCTTTTACCCTGCCAGGGAGGACCCCCAGAGGTAGCACATAGCAAGACCAAGTGATGAACGCTGTGGCATGCAGAGAAGATCACGCATGGGTGGGTGGCAGCTGGCAGCTCCAGTGAGCTATTGGACCATGTAGTGGCCCAAGTGGAGACAGTGGCGCTCTAGGCAACTCACAGGCAGAGACACCACCTGCTGCGGAAGTTCGGAGGCTCGGCCACTGGACAGGAAGCATGAGGAGGCCTCAGTCACAGAGAATAAAGGAAGAGTTCTGTCCGTGGACGTTCATGCCGGAGCTCATCCAGCACACGTTCCCTGGGTGCTTGCTATGTGCCAGGGTTGGTCTGAGGACCCAAAGAGGGACAGGATTTAGTCCTTGACCTCCAGGGACTCTTATTCCCAAGCGGGAGACAACTTATTACAAAACGCGAGTATAAAGTAAAGGTCAATGCTCCCTCCCATACTAATCCCATCCCTGTATGTTAAAATGTTGGCACATATTCACTCAGAAATGTTTCTGTGACTACACCAAAAATCAAAAACCAAGACGCTAGAACCCACCCAAATACCACCACGGCACCCACGGCATGCAGTGCACAGAGGCCACCACATTACCCTGTGACCAGTGCCGTGGGAGTCCTGAGGGTGCAGCGGAGGGAGGGACACACCCCAGGCAGGCCAACAGGAATGCCTATTCAGGGGCTGCCCTCTGTCCCCCTCATCCCCTATCCTGGAAGGTACCCGGTTTCCATCTGCAGGTGGGCTTAGGGCCAGGGCTGGAACCCAAGGACAGGACAGGACTTGGAGCTCAGTAAGATCTGACCAATGCTCTGTGTCCTGAGTCCCTGGTAACCCTGTAGGGAAGGCAGTGAAGAGACAATCCTCATTACAGAGCCATGTTAATGGACACAGAAAAGGGGCGGCAGGTTGGGAGTTGTTGCAGGGCTCCTGTCTCTGGGGACAGACAACAGTTTGCACCAAGGTCCACACCCCTTCCCACACATGTCCTCAGAGGCCTCCTCTACAAGGGGACAGGAGGGACCAGTCAAGGGAAAGCAGCCTCCCGAGCAGGGCCTGAAAGCATCACCATCTGCACTGCCCATCCTTCCCAGGCAGAGGGAAGGAAAACTGGCTGGGACCAAGGAGAGGCAGTGGCTGGGGAAGTGAGGTCAACCTCTAAATTTTATTCTGGTTTACTCATTGTATTTTTCTTTTTTCCCGAGACGAAGTCTCGCTCTGTCGCCCAGGGTGGAGTGCAGTAGCGGGAATCTTGGCTCACTGCAACCTCTGCCTCCCAGGTTCAACAGATTTTCCTGCCTCAGCCTTCCCAGTAGCTGGGATTACAGGTGCCTGCCACCATTCCTGGCTAATTTTGTATTTTTAGTAGAGAGGATCTCACCATGTTGGCCAAGCTGGTCTTGAACTCCTGACCTCAGGTGATCCACCCGCCTTGGCCTCCCAAAATGCTGGGATTATAGGCATGAGCCACTGCACCCAGCCTACTCACTGCTTTTTAGTGGGTGGTCTCCAGTATAATCCCCTCTACCCTCAGTTTACTCTTCAATAAAATGGAGATAACAAGTTCTTTCTCCTGAGTTTCTGTGAGAATGCAGTGAAATCGTATGTAGGAAATGCTTAGCCCTGGGCCTGTTGCCTGAGGACACCAATAATCAGGGCAGCACTTATGAGCACTGTGCGCAGGGCACTGCCTTAAACACCTGTGTGTGAATGGTGTTTAAGGTGCCTGGACCAGTCTGTAGGTATTCAATAAACAGTAATTAATAATTAGCATTACTTTCACTTTAGTTGAGGCCAATATAATGCATGCACAAAGCCAGCCCCCATAGAAGGTTCCTGTATTGATCATCAATTGCCACAATAACACTACATAACAAATACCTCCAAACTTCAATGGCATGCAACAAAAAATGTTTGTTTAACTCACAAGTCTGAGGGACTGGAGATTCAGGCTGGGCTCATTCATGTTATGTTTGGGCTGGCTAGGTGCTGGCTGATCTGGGATGGCCTGCTTGGAACATCTGAGGCAGCTCCGCTGTGCCTATCCTTCGTCCTTTAGTGAACTAGCCCAGGTTTGTTCTCATGGTGATAACGGAGCATAGGAGCAGGAAGCCCAACAAAGCAAGGACTTTTCTAGTTCCTCTTTGCATCCTGTTTGCTAACTTCCCACTGGCCAAAGCCAGCCACATGGCCAAGCCAAAAGCCAGAACAGGAAGACTCTGCACAGTTCCAGGGAAGAAGATATGGACAGGGCAAAATCTTTCACAACTGCAAACCCAGCGGCTTGTCTCTGAGCTGCTGCCAGTGCAATTATCCGAACACTACACACTCCTCCTCTGGGAGAACTCCTTCCCCTCATGACTCTTATGTTAAGGTTTCCAAACTCCTCGGGCTTGGTTGTACCCTTCATCCTTCTGAAGTCAGCTTGTTCAGTCAGTGTATGCCAGAAACTATGGTGGCCACTGGGGACAGATCCATGAACAAGACAAACAAGGTCCCTGCTCTGAAGGAGCTGATATTCCAGTGGAGAAGACATGCACCTAAATACATATTATAATTTCAGTTCATGAAAAATTATGTGAAAGAGATTAACCAGAATTATTTGAAAGAGAGTGCTGGGATAGTCTTGGAGGACACTGACCTTTGAGAATCATGTCTATATTCTCAGCCCTAAATCTAGTGCCTAACACAGAATAGGCTTCAATAAATATTGAAAGGAGGATGGATGGATGGATGGACAGACGGACGGACGGATGGACGGACAGCCAGGTAGGCACTGAAACCTACCTGGCACTTCCTGCCCTGGCCTCCTCACCACCTTTACTCTCTATGGCCAATAGGATACAAGAAAGATCCCAGAGAGAAGACCCAGTTTCCTCTCCACACCTGGAGGGCCAGCCCTATGGCTGAGCCATCTCAGGTCTCTGAGCTTAGCAAAAGGATTGCCTTCCTTTTGACCTCTCTGCCCAGTGTTGGAAAAGTATCCGCAGAGCAAATGCTGCCCGCTGTCCCTTCAGAGAAGTCCAGACCTGCTCCTCATGCTTTTGTGTATGCCCTGGTTTAGGGGTGTGAAAGGAATGTAAGAAGCAGAGGAAGAGGCCACCAGATCCTACTCCTCCCAGGTTTCCCTGAGCTACACCGGCAGATCCATTAACCTGATATTTTAACTTCTTGCCTCCATTTACTGAACAACTAGAGGTTACTTGTATATTTACTCTTCACAATAATTCACTGAAGTTGGTTTTCAGTGTCCCACTTCACTGAGAAGTGATTTGCTTCAGGTCACTGTTATTGAATGGTAGAGCTGTCACTCAGAGCCAATCTTGCAAAGTCGAAGCATGGAAATAAAAAGTTCTTCTAGTCCTACAAACATGAATTGAAATCCACATCCAACCACTTGCTTAGCCCTGTTACCAGGCCATGCTAAAGCAGAGATGAGTGTGACCAAAACCAGCAGACACAATGACATCCACAGCCTTTCAAACTTGTCCTGGCAGAGCACGTCTCATGAAAGCTCAGATGTTGGTGGCTTGCATTTTTCTTTTTTAAAATAACTTATAGAAGCAACTGACAAGGCAGATTTTAAATCTGAACACAGTAATAAAAATTACCAATCTTCCCAGTTGCATGTGCCTACAAACAAAATATCATAAATGACACCTTCTCCTTTGGCAGCCATGGCAGGCTGTCAGACAAAGGTTCCAGATGTGAGCCCAGGTGTTTCACTGGACACTCTTCACCAGAGCCTCTCTCTGACGGAAGGTGGTGACATTTGAGGCAGATGTGGTGAAGTTGGCGGGAGCAGGCACAATGAAGGGTCTTTGCACCATGCTCTGGGACAATTTATACTATGGAAAGTTATTTTTAATTTGTTCCATATGAATCATGAAAAACATGATTTTCATGTTTTTCAGGGGGTTTATCATAATTTTCTATTAGATAAATACTGTGTGCTCATGCAATTTTTAAAAAATGGAAAATAGCTATTTAGTCCAAGAACTGCATTTTTAAAAGTTAACATAAGGAGGTGATTTCCTAAAGAGCCTTGTCTGAGATGAAACACCAGCTAAGCCTTCTTAAGGATACAGATTAGATTTATCACTTTGGTTATGTCCCTTGACTAGGACAAGGCTTAAGCCATGAGCTATCCAAGCAGCAAGATTAAATTCTGCAGAACCCAAGCATGTGCTTAACTATACCATGTAGCTCCAGCTTTGCTGTATCTGGGTCCTGCAGTCCCACTTACCCTGATGCAATCTACTGTCTATGCAACCCTGGGCAAGTTGTTGAGTCTCTCTGAACTTCGGTTCTCCCATTACCACAATAGCTAACTTTTTTTTTTTTTTTTTTTTTTTTTTTTAATGGAGTCTCGCTCTGTCACTCAGGCTGGAGTGCAGTGGTGATCTCAGCTCACTGCAAGCTCCGCCTCCCGGGTTCACGTCATTCTCCTGCCTCAGCCTCCCGGGTAGCTGGGACTACAGGTACCTGCCACCGCGCCCAGCTAATTTTTTGTATTTTTAGTAGAGACAGGGTTTCACCGTGGTCTCGATCTCCTGACCCTGTGATCTGCCCGTCTTGGCCTCCCAAAGTGCTGGGATTACAGGCATGAGCCACTGCGCCCGGCCCACGATAGCTAACTCTTATGGCAGGTGAGAAGATTAAATAAAATCACAGAGCTTGTTTGGCAAACTATGACAATGTTAGCGGCTGTTGCTTTTGTAGACTGAAAAGAAGACACAGTATTTTGAGGATCCATCCTAAGCTCAGCAATGTACAAGGAGCCAAGAAAAGATGTACAAGAAAAGCAGATATCGGTCTTAGCTCCAAAGAGGAAACAAAGAGAATCGTGTAAGATAACAAATAAGCAAATTAATATTTTTATGAGACAGGTTACAAACAGGCAGAAGATTTTGGTGTGAGTGGCCACATGCATATGGCTATAGGAAAATACAGTGGGGGGGAGGGTAGGTCCCCCATGAGACATGAGCAAGGCTGAGAAGACTCACATCTCAGACACCAACCTGACAAAGTCAGTCAGATCTAATTTAAAATATGGTCCTGGTCACATACCTGTCACCATGCACCTCTGCAAGTGTGGCTCTGATCCAGGTGAGCTAAGATTTGGAGAAAGCCCAGTCTCCAGGGCAGCCCTGGCAGAGCCACCCCTGTGGACCCAGGTTCCTCATTTGCAGCACAGGCCACCGCTGGCCCCTTACCCTACACCCTGCACATGGGCCTCCACTAGCAGGAGCTCAGAGAGGGCAGGCAGATGATGCAGAAAGGGAACTGAGGATCTCCCCCAGAAAGAACAGCAGGTGCAACAGGGAAAAACAGACAAAATGAGGTGGAAGGGAGACGAGGAGGACAATGCCCATTGACTGGGTGCCTGCTGTGTGCCAGGCACTGTGGTGTGTGCTTTACCATCTGTATTAGACTGCTATCTCACTGCCATAAAGAACTGCCTAAGACTGACTCACAGTTCCACATGGCTGGGAAGCCTCAAGAAACTTGCAACCATGGCAGAAGGTGAAGGGGAAACAAGGCACATCTTACCATGGCAGAGCAGGAGAGAAAGATAAAGAGAAGAGGAAAGCACCACACTTTCAAATATCAGATCTCACGAGAACTCACCATCACGAGAACAGCAAGGGCAAAGTCCTCTCCCATAATTTAATCACGTCCCACCAGGTCCCACCTCCGACACGTGGGGATTACAATTCGAGATGAGATTTGGGTGGGGACACAGAGCCAAACCATATTATTCGTTATCCCACTTAACTCTTTCAACTGGAGTTGAATATCCCTATTTTACAAATAAGGAAACTGAGGTTCACAACAGTTATAAGGCTACCACAAGATCCCACACCTAATAAATGGAGGAAAAATTTGAACCCAAGTCCTTAGACAGTGAAGCACTGGCTCTTTGAGACTTATGGAGGAGGTGAAACTGATACAGTGCAGGTGAGCCTGAAAGCGGCACTTAGCCCATAAGGGTTCTTGGCTTTGCTCAGGAAAGAATTCAAGGGCAATCCAAAGGTAGAAGAAAATGGTTTTATTGAAGAGCTGTGTTACAGCCCCATGACTGTCCCTACAGAGCAGAGCTAGGCATAGGGTAGTAGCTCAGGGCAGTTTTGCGGTCATAAGTATATCCACTTTTAATTGCATGCAGATTAAGGGGTGGTTTATGTAGAAATTTCTAGGGAAGGGGAAGTAACTTTTAGGTCATTGGGTCATTGCCATGGAAAGCGGCAGTAACTCCTGGGTGTTGCCATGGCAAGTGTAGACTGACATGGCACACTGGTGACTGGTGGGAGTGTCTGATTGAAAGCTGTTTCTACTCTTGCCCTGTTTTTGCTAATCCTCAATCTGGTCTGGTGTCCAAGCCCTGCCTCTGGAGTTGAGTCCTGCCACCTACCTTAGAACAGACCATAAGCTGGGGAGAAATGGCAGGGGCAAGGGCAGGGTAAGCATCCTCCACTTCTCTGCCTTTTCCTCAGCTGGGAGAAGAAGAGGTCTAAGTTGGAGATACTTTCTTGGCCCCTTTGGAAAGGTCTTAGAGGCTTGAAGAAATGGAGCCAGAGGAATAGAACAGCTTAAGGAATAGAATAGCTCACAACTCCCCCAAAACAGAGACAGGAGCACCCCAGGGGTCCAGCCCCAAATATCTCAGTTGTGAAGAATGGGAACCGGGGGTACACTCTGTCCAAGAATGAAGATGAGGCATCAGATAGGGCACTTTCCAGAAGGCATGTCTGACCCTGCCCTGGTAGCCAGGACAGGTGAGATGGATGAGGCTGGTCTCAGAGTGCCACTGGGGAGAAGGAGGGCCAGGAGCCTGGATCTAGCAGCTGGGAAGGACACTACCCATGAGGGTATCCAGCCAGACCAAATATGGGGAGAGGCTGGGCGCGGTGGCTCACGCCTGTAATACCAGCACTCTGGGAGGTCGAGGCAGGTGGATCACTTGAGGTCAGGAGTTCAAGACCAGCCTGGCCAAAATGGTGAAACCCCATCTCTACTAAAAATACAGAAATTAGCCAAGTGTGGTGGTGAGCATCTATAGTACCAGCTACTCGGGAGGCTGAGACAAGAGAACTGCTTGAACCCAGGAGGCAAAAATTGCAATGAGCCAAGATCATGCCACTGCACTCCAGCCTGAGTGACAGAGCAAGACTCTGTCCAAAAAAAAAAAAGTAAAAGAACTGAAAGCACAAGTCAAAAAATCCAGGAACCCACATGCATGGAGTGGGCAGGCCTACAGCAAGCCCCAGGATCGACTTGCTCCATCTCCCTCCAGGATCAAAGCCAAGTCATTTCAAATAATACATTTACATTAGCACAAACTCGGAAAAATAGAACAGAATTCAAAAATCTACATAGATTTTTAAAGCACAACACAAGACTCCAAAGAAATTTCACCAAAACTCCAGCCACTGGGCTATGCAATGGGAATTTTCAAAAATGAAATTCGAGGAAAAAGGAGATAGCAACACGAGGGAGAGCAGCAGGACCAGGACTCACGGGAAGATGGGGCTGTGGAGTTCCATCCCTTTAGATAAGGGGATCTAGGAAGCCAAATGGGTGAGCCCTGGGCTGCAGTTGAGGATCCACTTACACAAATTTGGAACATGTCGCCAAAGCAAATTACAACTCCTGCCCATCCGGGGGTTGAACACCAACAGAAATTGTCCAACTGAGAGTGTGTAAACTGTAAAGGGCTCCAGGACATAAGGAATCACCATCCTTGCCAGACAGCCTAGCCTGAGCAGCCCTGCCTGGCTCCTGAGTGGTCCTCTCCTCCTGACCACGCCCACCTCCTCTGTAGCTCCACCCACCTTTCTAGCCAGCCTGAGACACATACCAGTCTGTGCTCCAAGCCCTGGGGCTGCCACTGTGATCTCTCTCCCTCACCTCCCGGTGCATGAGTTGCAGATGTGAGCTTTGCTACTGTTTGCTCCCTTTGGCTGCTGTTTCTTGGACCCACAGTCCAGACCTGTGGACAACTCTTCACCGCTCCCCAAGGTCCGTTCTGGCTGAGCATCCTCTGCTACTCAGGCTGCACTGGGAGAGATGGTCCACAGCGCCATGGAGCTGGCATGGAAGGGGTGCGGTGGGGGCGCAGCAAGGGTACCTGTTGTGAGCTGAATTGTGTCCCTCCAAAACTCCCATGTTGAAGTCCTAATCCCCCTCCCTGTGTAGCTCAGCATGTGACATTATTTGGAAATAGGGCAGTAAGTGGTTAAGACAAGGTCACGCTGAAGAAGGGTGGGTCCTAACCTACTATGACTGGCATCCTTGTGGAAAGGGGAAGCTGGGAGACAGATGTGCACATAGGGAGGAGCCATTTGGGTGATGCTTCTGTAGGCCAAGAACAAATCCCCACAAACTGGGAGAGAGGCCTGGAGCAGTCTCCCTCACAGGCCCAGAAAAAAACCAACCCTGCCCACAGCTTTGTTACAGGAAAGGGATCCCAATCTAGACCCCAAGAGAAGGTTCTTGGATCTCACACAAGAAAGAATTCAGGGCGCGGCCATAAAATGAAAGCAAGTTTATTAGGAAAGTAAAGGAAGAAAGAATGGCTACTCCATAGGCAGAGCAGCCCTGAGGGCTACTGGTTGCACATTTTTATGGTTATTTCTTGATGATATGCTAAACGGAATGGATTATTCACGCCTCCATTTTTTTTAGACCATAGAGGGTAACTTTCTGAGGCTGCCACAGCATGGCGCTGGCGGGAGTGTGTAGCAGTGAGGACGACCAGAGCTCACTCTCGTGGTCATCTTGGTTTTGGTGGGTTTTGTCCGGCTCCTTTACCGCAACCCATTTTTTCAGCAGTCTTTATGACCTGTATCTTGTGCCGACCTCCTATCTCATCCTGTGACTTAGAATGCCTAACTATCTGGGAATGCAGCCCAGTAGCTCTCAGCCTTATTTTACCCAGCACCTACTCAAGATGGAGTCACTGTGGTTCAAATACCTGTGACAGTTTGAGCTCTGACTTCTGGCCTCTGGAACCTTCTGCTGTTTAACATCCCCATTGGATGGTATTTGGTTACAGCAGCCCTAACAAACTAATACAGAACTCAGTCTCTCACCTGCTAGTCAAAGAGGGCTTCAGCAAGTAGTGTGGCCTGAGCCAAGTCTTAAAGAATGGAAAAGAGAATTCCTGATAGACAAGGAGGAGAATGGAAGTTGTTCTAGGCAGAGGAAAGAAGCTGAAGCATGAAGATTGTTCCGAATTAACCACTAGGAGCTTCTGAAAGTGAAAGTCGCTAACCACTGGAGAGAAAGCAGGGGCTGCCAGTGACGGCTCATCCATGGAAAGAGCTAGGAGTTGGAAATGCTCTCAGAGATGTAGTCCAAATCTCTCATCTTATAAATAGGAAAATTAAGGGAAAGGGAGGGGTAATAAGCCACCCAGGGTCACACAGGGGTTACAGCCCAACAGAACTAGAATCCAGCTGTCCTGATATTCGGCTCTGTAGACACCACACTGATTTCTGCCTAGGACGTGACTGATGTAAAATGAGCTATGATTGAAAGCAGGTTTCTGTTTTAAACAAGGCTCATTTAAAACAAAAATAAGCCTCGTTTACCCATTGCTTTTGTTGGTATCTGTACAAATACTTTCTTTTCCATGTAATCAGTATTGCATAAACTTGGTCTATATGGAGAGACGCATAGGAGAGACGGCAGCACCCAGGGCAGACGGGGAACACTGTCGCCTGAGTAAAGTGATGGTTTTTCAATCAGGGGTTCTTACCAGCAAAATTGTTCGTACCTTCCTAAGGACGTTCTGTCCTAGACCAGATGAGGAACAGCATCCTGTACTCCCAGCCCGCATGCCTGATGACTTTAACACGTTCATTGTTCTGCTCAGATGAAGGCTGTTGGGTGACTCACTCCTCCCCTTAGTCAGAAACTCTAACCAGATTTAAGGAGAAATTTTGCTGTAAAAGTCATCGGGTGGTTGGACAGGAGTGGCATCTAATCCCACTGCGGGTTCACTGGGCTCTCTCACTGGGAGGTGATGGGCCCCAGGCCGGGCAAGGTGAGGTCAGGCCAGCCAGGGGACCCCAGCCTTCCAGGGACAGACTTCTCCTCCAAACACCAATAGGAAGAATTCAGCCGTCACTGTGATATTCTCACCCCAGTTTATCCTCTCACAGGCTGCATGATACAGGACAGGTCCCAGCCTCTCTGGGATTTGGTTACTTCATGAAATTCAGCTTACCTACTTCACTTGGATGAAGACAGAGCACTGGTTGGATGAACTTTAGATTTCTTCTACACTAAAAGGCTGTGCTTAATGGGAAATGGAAATATTAGGATTAACAATCAAAATAGGCTTGAGCTGGGGAGCCACTGACATGAGCTCCCTTGATACCCCTTCTCGCTACCCTTCTTTGAGACCTTACCTCTCTCTCTTCTTGTGCTCCAAAACTAACCCCTCACTCCAGAAAAGGGAAGAGGACAGACCAATGTCCCTCTGGCCCTGGCCCTGGCCCATGGCTCTGGACTAAACCCTTTATGGAGTACACATCACCTCATTTAACTCAGAACCCTGGGAGGGGCTACAACTGTGCCCATTTTATGTATTTGGAAACAGAGGCTCATAGAGGTGCAACAAATTGAGCCTTGTCTCTTGATCTCCAAATATGCCCGTCTACTTTGACATTGCATCACAGTACCAAGCTGTACTTGGGTTCCTCAAAATATCCCTTTCCGCCCTTCAGGAATCAGGCTCCAGCCCCTTCCCAACTCCTGCTCTCCCATACTGCTTCCATCGTCCCCATTTCACCACCCTCTCCCCTTTCCCCTGTCCCTGTGGCCTCCCTCCCTCACCACACACTCTCTCCCTAACACTTGTATTTCCAGCCTTTCTGTTTCTGCACAAAATATTTTATTTTTCAATGTAATCAGCATAACATAAACTTGGCCGATATGGAGAGACACATAGGAGAGGCTGCAGTGCCTGGTGCAGACTGGGGACATTGTCAACCGAGTTAAAGCATGGAAGCATGGTTTTTCTTCTTTTTTTTTTTTTTTTTTTTGTTGTTGTTGTTGTTGCTGCTGCTGCTGCTGCTGCTGTTGGATACAGGGTCTCATCTGGGCTGAAGTGTAGTGGCACAACCTCAGCTCACTGCCTCTGCCACCTCCTGGGTTCAGGGATTCTCCTGCCTCAGCCTCCTGAGTAGCTGGGATTACAGGCATGAACAACCAGATTTGGCTAATTTTTGTATTTTTAGTAGAGACAAGGTCTCGCCATGTTGGCCAGGCTGGTCTCAAACTCCTGGCCTCAATTGATCTGCCCGCCTCAGCCTCCCAAAGTGCTGGGATTAGAGGCATGAGCCACCACGCTCGGCCTAAAGTGATGGTTTTTCTATCAGGAGGTCTCAGTGTGCTCTTGATAGCCCAACCCAGTGACCTTTCCCCCTGCCAGTGCCTTCACATCATCAACAAATTACCCAAGATGGTTCCCCCTATCCTTCTGATCCCTCCTCCTCTGCCTCTTTTATTCTCTAGTATGGGGAAAGTCATGACTTCGAGTTCATACTCAATTAGCTACTTCCAAGCCTCACTGATTTTTTTCTCCTGATTTCTGATTCTGCCTATTCCCTGCCAGAACAATTCATACTTCCCCATCAACTACTGACCTGTTGGAAATCACACCACAGTGAAACTATACACCAGACATAGGGGGAAAGGTGCAATTATTTTGTGGAATCATCACAATATGCTTACAAAGGAAAATAAAAATCAGGTCATGTTGCCTTCTTAAGAATGCTGATCTAAATGCAAAATTCAGATGCCACAAAATCATACTGTTTATTCAGATGGATGCCAAGGAAAAAGCTGAATGTGTCCTAATTCAGGATAATTTAAGTGTTCTCTTTTCAATGGTCTGGAATATTTACAGTATTTAGCAAAGGACAAATTAATATATTTGAGTAAGAGAGACAGGAGGGAGGCACTTAGGCTCTACATTTTGAATATGATGCTAACATAATAGTGTGACATCTTAAAAAGAGAAGATTCTACATCTCAAACTGCTAAGGATATTATAAGATCCACCTTCTGGTTCTGACCACTCTAGACTTTAAAAGTACCCACTCTTTCTTCTCAAGTCCTCCTAAATAATGTTTTTAAAAAAAATTAGCCAGGAATACAATTTGAACTTTGAATTTGTCATAGCCAGAGCATAAACAGCTAATCATAAAGAATGGAAGGAGAGGCAGCCAGATGGTGATCGTCTTACATTACAATTGAAGGACAAACCAAGGTATCATAGACAGAAGGACTGAGCCCAAATTAACAGAGGGAGAAATCAGTCCTATTGAAAAGTCACCGTCTCGGAATAATACCTCTAATAATATACTTCTTACATATTAAGAGTCATGAAAGTGTTGTCCAAAATTTGAAGAGTTCAAATCATTTCCTTAGCTTCTGTTTCATGATTTCTAAAAGGAAGGTAATAATGGCATTGCAGGATTGTTGAAAGAAATAGATGATTATATAGAGACTGTCTCAGTGCTCGGCACCTACTAAGCATTCCATCGCCTCATTCTTATTGTCCATTTGACTGAGGGAGCAGAGCTATTGAGGGTCCATTGTACATTCAGGACTCTACCAGGTGCTACATAAAGGAGAATGTTTATGCAACCTAGGAGATATTTGACATGAAATGGTTTAAAAGCAATATTCTTCCTAACTCCCAGCTGTTGCAGCCATGATTACTTTTAATAGTGTGATGCCGAAATTGTCATGGTATCTACATTTCTATCTGACAGTGAAATCTGTTTCCAGCTCAGATACCAATAAAGAAGTGAGCCTACCAAAAGGAATTCACAACATCTCTGCTTTCTCCACAGAGCAGTAGGACTCTGAAAGAGAAGAGGTGGGAAGCTAAGAACACAAAGAGAAGCCATGCAGGGATTCACAAAAACAGCAGGCAGCCAGTGTTGCTGATGGAGTGTTGGAGGAAGCTGTCCTGTTAAGCAATACAGTAAAAATGACTGCAGTGAAAGAAAATGGAACAAGTGCATACATTGACAAGAAAGACATCGATTACTGTACACAAAGACATTGCCAAGATGGCAAGGGTGGCATTTGTAGATGATGGGCAGAGAGGCTGGCCCTCCCACACTAGGTCAGATTGGCTAACAGTCATTCCTTGGCAGGGAAGTTCCCAACCCTGGGTGCATTGCACCATCATCCGTGAAAGATCATTTTATTTTAAAATCAGATTCTTGGTTACACCCTAGCCCTACATAATTAGGATCTCTGGGGATTATATCCTGCCATTTCACAAATATTAAATGCCATTATGTTGCCTGTTGACTACTGTCCCCAATTCTTCCGTATCTTTCCCATCCTCCTTCTTGCTGCATCAGTCTTCGACTTTGAAGAGAACTCTAAAGCCTGGAACTGTCCAGTTTTCCCATACGGTTAGGGTTCTCCAGAGAAAGAGAACCAATAAGATATATATGTGTTTGTATATGTGCATATCCTTATATATATATATATATATGATTTATTATAAGGAATTGGCTCACATGATCACACGATCATAGTGCCTGAGAAGTCCCAACATTCTGCAGTCAGTAAGCTTAAAACCCAGGACAGGCTGGGTGTGGTAGCTCACACCTGTAATCCCAGCACTTTGGGAGGCCAAGGTGGGTGGATCACCTGAGGTCAGGGCTTCGAGACCAGCCTGGCCAACATGGTGAAACCCTGTCACTACTAAAAATACAAAAATTAGCCAGGCATGGTGGCTGGTGCCTGTAGTCCCAGCTACTTGGGAGGCTGAGGCAGGAGAATCACTTCAACCTGGGAGGTAGAGGTTGCAGTGAGCTGAGACCACGCCATTGCACTCCAACCTGAGGCAACAAGAGCAAAACTCTATCCAAAAAAAAAAAAAAAAAAAAACAAGAGAGCCAATGGTAATTCCAGTCCAAGTCCAAAGTCCTGAGAACCGGGAAAGCTAATGGTGTAAGTTCCAGTTCAGTCCAAAAGCAGGAGAAAACCAATGTCCTAGTTCACACAGTCAGACAGGTGGAGTTCCCTCTTACGCATCTTTTTCAGGCTTTCAATGCATTGGATGATGCCACTCACATTACACAGGGCCATCTGCTTTACTCAGCCCAGATTCAAATGCTAACCTCTTCTAGACCTCTCTTCTAAACACAACCAGAGTACTGTCTGACCAAATGTCTGGGCACCCTGTGGCCCAGTCAAGTTGACACATAAAAGTAACCATCACAGACCACATGGACCACGGGGATGTCTTCTGCCATCCCTGCCCAGTAAGACCCAACATCTGTGTTTCTACACCCAAGTGACAGACCACTCGAAGAGACATCTGACCTGAAACAATTACAAATATATCTAATGCCAGCTAGATCATCAGCACCAGCCCTCACATCCTTCACTTACCCTTACACACCTCCACCCCAAACTCCCATTATTCCACACACATTTACTATTTTCCCCACTCCCCTACTAAGCCCCTCTCATGGCCTTACTACCTCATACCTCCCTGTCAATCCAATCTCTCATCCAAACTGTCAGTCCACTCCCATCATCGCCTTATTCCCCATTTCCTCCCCTTCCTCCCCTGTGCCCGTGATATCCACTATCATCACTTTCCCTGTTTCCCTCCCACCTCCTTACCCTCAGATAACATGCTCAATCCTCTCCCATCCCATGACAGACACTATAAAGCCCCCACCCAAAGATGACCACATCCTCATTCCCAGAGCCTGTGCATATGTTACTTTATATGAAAAAATGGACTTTGCAGATGGGATTAAATTAAGAACTTTGAGATGGGGAGTGTATTAGTCCATTTTCATGCTGCTGCTGAAGACATAGCTGAGACTGGGCAATTTATAAAGAAAAAGAGGTTTAATGGACTCACACTTCCACATGGCTGGGGAGGCCTCACAATCATGGCAGAAGGTGAAAGGCATGTCTTCCATGGTGGCAGACAAGAGAGAATGAGAACCGGGCAAAAGGGGAAAACCCTTATGAAACCATCAGATCTAGTGAGACTTATTCACTACCACAAGAACAGTTTAGGGGAACCACCCCCATGATTCAATTATATCCCACCACATCCCTCCCACAACACGTGGGAATTATGGGAGCTATAATTCAAGATGAGATTTGGGAGGCGACACAACCAAACGTTTTCAGGGAGATTTATCTGGATTAACCAGGTGGGCTCCAGTGTAATCATAAGGATCCTAATAAGAGGAAGACAGGAGGGTCAGAGTTAGAAAAGATGTGATGACAGAAGCAGAGGTGGGAAGGAGGCAAGGAAGGAACCACGGGCTAAGAAATGCAGGTGGCCTCCGGTAGCTGGAAAGGGAAAGAAAATGGATTCTTTCCTGAGAGCTGTCACAAAGAATGCAGCCATATTGATGCCTTGATTTTAGGGCCTGAGTCCTCCATATCTATAAGAATAAATTTGTGCTGTTTAAGGCCACCAAATTTGTTGCAATTTGTTGCAGCAGTCACAGGAAACAAACATCTGAAGATTACCTCCTTGAATCTAAATCCCTCCTTAGCCCACCGTTCCATGACTTTCCCTCCTCTCCAAGTTTCTGAAATAATTGTCTGATCTTATTTATACTTCCTCACCTGCCATTTACCCAACTCATTGCTTCCTGTCCCATCCCCATCGACATAGGTTTTATAATTTATTATTTTAAATAACGTATGGCCGAAGGCAATGCAAATCAGTCAAATATTGTTGAAAATGCTCCATGAGTTTATCAAATGCGGCAGCTGGACTGCCACCTACATACTCATGCTTTGAAATCTGTGACTCCAGACTGGCTTTTCCCATAGCTTCACACTATAGGGGGCACTGCCTGGTACACATTTTCACACAGGCACCCAGTAGAGCCTCAGACTCAAATTGTCCAAATCAAAATTTATTTCCACTATCTCCTTCATCTGCCCCTCAAAAACAGCCTTCTAGTGTCTTTCTCAATTTGAATTACAACAATAAACCAAGTCACCCACGTAGGAAATCAAGAATTCCTCTTTAAATTCTTCCCCTTCTTTGGGTACCACATCCCATCAATCTTGCTAGTCTACACCCTAACCATCTCTTAAATCCATACATTTTGGAGGGATTTTGTTGTTCTGGTTGTTTTGTTGTGGTTGTTGTTTTGCTATTTGGTTTGGGTTTTTTGAGAGAGTCTCATTCTGTCACCCAGGCTGGAGTACAGTGACGCAATCACAGCTCACTGCAGCCTTGACCTCCTGGGCTCAAGCGATCCTCCTGCCTCAGCCTCCTATGAGTAGCTGGGACTACAGGCATGCACCACCACGCCTGGCTAATTTTGTTTTGTTTTTCCATGTAAACAGGATTTTGCCATGTTGCCCAGGCTGGTCTCAAACTTTTGAGCTCAAGCAATCTACCAGTCTCAGCCTCTCAGAGTGCTGGGATTACAGGCGTGAGCCACTGCACCTGGCCCATTTTTTTTTCCATTACCTATTTTATTTGAAGTCACCATTATTTCTTGGAATTACTTCTTAATTTGTCTTATTGCTTCCATGTGCATTGATCTATTATCACCATGGCAACCAGAGTGGTTAACATAAGATGCAAATCTACCTACTCCTCAGCTTACCCCTTTCAGTGACTTCCCAGATGAAGCAAAGTAAGCTGTGTGGCTTAACAGGAGCCTCAGTAATTTAATGCCTACCTACTGCTCCAGCCCCACTTAACTTCAGACACTGCCTCGAACTCCATGTACCATCAACCCTGCATATACCAAGCTAATCCTTAGTTCCATGTCTTTTGCTCTTGTTGGTTCATGTCCTCTAACTTTGTTTTTGCAATTACTCATCCTTCAAGCCTCAACTCAAGCATTACCTCCTAAAGAAAACTTTTCTAGACTGTCCCAGGCCAGAGTTAGGTTCACTCCTTTAAATTCCCAGAATGTGTTTGCCAGCACTTGGCCCAGTGCCCAGTCACCCAATTTGATAAACTCATTGAGAATTTTCAACAATATTTGACTTGATTTGCATTGTCAAATATGTACTGATTTGCATTGTCAAATATTGTCAAATATGTACTGTCAACAAACATTAATGGGACTGTAGGCATTAATGGTTTGTTGGGTGAATAAATGAATACACACAGTCAATTATAGTCAATCGGTACAATAATGGAGGTGAGAAAAGGATGCTATAGGAGCACAGTGGAGGGGCACCTTGCCCTCCTGTAGAGCCAAGGAAGGTTCTATGAAAAGGAAGCAGCAAAGCCAAGCATGGCAGGTGACCTGGAGGGAGAGGAGAAATCCTGTTCCAGGCAGATAAGCAGAGACAGCTACGTGACCACATCATCGGTGAGTCGCATGGGGCCCCTCGCTTGCTATAGGGCTCTGCTGTCACTGTCTTGAACTTCTTAATTTTTCAATATGGAGACCTGCATTTTCACTTTGCAGTAAAGGCCACAACTTAGGTAGCCAATTGTGCAGATGAGACCAGCTTGTCCAGAGACACAGGGACCTGGAGAAAGAGTTCAGCAGACCTGAAAGTAGCTCTGGTCTGACTGTGCTCCCCTGGGCCAGACTCTCAACCACAGTAAGAAAGCATCTGCCTTCCCCTGTGCATCTTGATCTATTTATAAATGTTTAGAGTTTAGGAGGAAAACACCAAATCCACATTTCCAAGCCTTTTTCTGCTCAATACTTAAATGTGCATATCATGGGCAAATCAAATCCATCTGCTACAGATTCATTTACACTTTGTTCAGGAGAAGGGCCCCCTGCTCCCTCCCCATGAGGGCTATCGTGTGTCCAAGAAGTTATCTAAGCTCTCTTGGAGCTTTTGGGTTTAAAGAAAAGGGTTTTGCAAAATCTTAATTTAACTCAAGAAAACGGAATTTAAACCTCAAAAGGTCTATTTATATCTTGCTGCTCTAAATCCTCCAGTTCAAGATGAGGGCTCACCCCAGTATCCGTGTGTGGCAGGCACAGTCCCCCAAAGAGGGACATTTCCTCCTAAGACACAGCGCCTTGGTTGTACATTAAGAGCTGGAAACTCAGAGGAAATCTCTCTGCTGCTTGAGGAAAAAAAAAAAAAAAAAGCCTCTTGCTCACATCACTGTATTTAGAATCACAAATCTTTAGAACTAAAAGGGATAATTGAGATCATCTACAATAATAACCACCATCTGTACAGCACTTTACACTTGATACATCACTTTTACACTCATTTGCTTATCTAATCCCTGCAGCTATTTTGTAAGAAGAGGAGAACTGTTATCATCACCTTCAATTCTGTAGCAAAGGCAGATGAGGCCCAGAAAGGCTATGCGGATCCCCCAAGCTCACACAGCTAACAGTAGCAATGCCAGGACTCAGACTCGGCCCTTGACACTCCACCGTGAGGGTTTGACCTCAACCCCACCCACCATTTCTCAGGGAGAAACAAAGTTAGCACCGTCCAGGCTTTCACCAGCCTCGCCAGGAGTCACTCGCAGGGCAGGGTGACAGCCACACGCCCACCTCCCTGCCTGGCACCCTTTCTACTCCTCTCAGTGATCCTTGTCTCCCTTTACTGAAACAAGTCAGGAAAGAAAGAGGCTGATTGCTTTTCATTCCATTCAAAGAAATGATTTCATTGTTGCCGACATTGCGTCACCCACTCCTCTGAAACAGCCAGAAACAGAGCTATTCACTTTAACATACACCATTTTTCAAATCCTCACAACAACCTGGCAACATCAATATTTTGCAACCCATTTTCCTCAGGGAGAAAACTGAGGTTCTGGGAGGATAAATCACAGGCCCCTATGAGATCAATGGTAAATAGCTAGCAGTGCCAAGACTGCAACCCAGGCTTTTTGGCGCTGAGCCTAAAGATGCTTCCACTAAGTCACATTGATAGCATTTGGCTACAATCCCATGAAGACAACCAGAGGCAGAAAATGGAGCTAATACAGGAGAAAAGGGAGAGAGACAAGACATTTCCCAAGGCCTGGACTGGGACAGATGACTATATAAATTGCCTGTTTGGTCGCAATCACTAAAAACTGCAGGAAAATCTTATGCATGAGGAGTAAGACAGCCTGGAAGGGGGATCAGGGGCTGGCCCTAGAGCAAAATCTGAGGAGTGTGTATATGCATACAGAAGACACACAGTTCCATCTCTTTCAAGTATATGCAAACTAAGCTATAAATTAGTACTAATCAGTACCTGTGAGGTGAATTAATTAAAAAGTTACAATTCACAAGAGGCCAATATTACTTGATAATGTATCACCAAAGCTTATGAATATGAGAATTAATTGCTTGGCCCAGATGTTGAAGGAATGCTTAATTTCTTGAGCTCTTGGTTTGAAGCATCCATTGATTTTATACAGCATTGAAATAACGCTAGCATTATTGTGTGTTTACTAAATTATCCTTTTAACAAACAACCACCATTTATTTATGAGTTAATATTCGGTGCTTTGCTGTGCTAAGCATTTTCTACACATTTCATTTAACCCTCAAAACAGCTACCTAAGATAGACACAATTATCAGCACTTCACATTTGCTTAAAAAAAAAAAAAAAAAAAAAGTAAGCTCTGTGATCTAAGAAGCCAAGGTCACAAAAATTAACTGAATAATCAAATATACAAATTGGTGTCTGCCCAATTCTGCCCATAGCAGTGACTCTTAATTCAAATGAAGCCCTTGACAATTCTGACTTACTAGAATATAAATGACTAAGAATTTGTTTCATTTGTAAAACATTTAGCTTTGCCTGTTTTTTATTTGAAGCTTAGGGATGAACTTGAATCTCACATCTGCGGCACATAATTCTATTCATTTTCATGCTATGTGTTCATTCCTAACTTGTTCCTCTTTAACCAAAACCAAAATCAACTGTTTCTTCCTGGTGGGTAGAATGAATACAGAGCCAGATTATAGTAATTGTTTTGAGGTTGCAGGAGCAGAGTGAACATAAAGTCCCTAAACCTCATTGTAGGCAGCTGCAAGAAAAAGGCAGCAGTGGAGAAATTAGAATTTTAAAAATCTGGATTCCATGGATTTTGAGTTCAGATGTTTTAAATTTTTAATAGCATGGTTTTATTTCCTAGAATAAACATGTTTTTCTTTTGTAATATGAAAATACACTTTAATTATTAAAAATACAAATGATAGTTTGGCTGGGTATAGAATTTTTAAATAACAACCCTTCATCCAAACTTTATAAATGTTGTTCTGTTAACTGTCTTTATCCAATGCTGTAGAAGGAATTATGAGGCTTCCTTGATTTTTTTTCCAGTGTACTTGTTTTTTCTTTAAGTATTTTAGGATTCTTGTGTTATCCTTAGAATTTAATCCTTTTGTGAGAATACATCAAGATATTTTCCAGATTTAATTAGATTTTTTTCAATAAGGTTCACAACTTACTTTGGTTTCAGTAAAATTTTATTCTGTAGTATTTTGAATAATGTTTCTAATTTTTTCTTTATTTTCTAGTTCATGTTTAAGTCATCTTTTCTCTTTTATTCTTCTGTCATTTTTTTCTCCATCCAACTTTCACTCAGATTTAGTCCTCTACCACTTGGTTCTGTATGACTCCAAATATCTACTCTGGTATTATTTGCTTTCTTACCTTATTTTTGGAAACTTTTTTCCCAATAAAGGTAATAAAATTTCAATCAAAATATAACAGAATATCATGGGAGACTTTAAAAAATCTTCTAAAGTTTCCTATAGGAAAAAAACATAAGACTAAATGAGACATTATGGGGAAGGGAGCAGAAAACAGTAGAAATGAAAAGAGAGAAGCCCTGCAATAAAAGAAATTAAAATGAATTTTAAAACTAAGTTAATAAGAACAGAAAGAGTGTTTGCCTATTGCCAAGATAGGCAGGCAAATCAAGGGGGCAGTTTAATTTTGTTTATTCTTCAAAAGATATTTTAGGAGGGAAAAGGTTTCCACCAATGGCAATCAAACTCCTAGCTAACCATTTAGGAAAAAAATATCACACCAGAACCCTGGCTTACATTTTATAACCTAAACTCTAGATGATCTTTAAAGATCTCATTTTTTAAAATATGTAAAATTATTTAAATAAAAGTTATATATATTTACACAATATTCATAAATAAGAGGACTTTCAAAGTATTTCACCAAAGACAAAAAGCATGAAGCCAAAATCTGAGAAATTTAACTCTATGTAAATCACCTAGAAAAGTAGGTACCCACAGTAATGGGAAAAGATACAAACAAAAAATTTACCAAACACACACACACACACACACACACACAGGGAGGGGTGGGGGGGCAAGAAAAAATAAAAGAAATACAAATGCCCAATTAACTTATAAAAAATATTTTAACCTCACTATAATCAAATGACTAAATTAAAGAAAACTCTTGACATGTTCTCAACTTTTATCACTTGCTTCATAGACTATTTTTCTGCATTTGTGAGATGGAAAAAGAGAGATTTGAATGGAGACACTTGTAAGACCAGATGTTGGCAGAACATGAGGGAGATGGGTGAAGAGAGGACATAACATTCACTAGAATAACATAACTGTGCCAGCAATAAAAATACAACAGGTGGCCGGGTGCAGTGGCTCACACCTGTAATCCCAGCACTTTGGGAGGTCAAGGTGGGCAGATCACAAGGTCAGGAGATGGAGACCATCCTAGCCAACATGGTAAAACCCCATCTCTACTAAAAATACAAAAATTAGCTGGGCATAGCAGTGTGTGCCTGTAATCCCAGCTGCTCAGGAGGCTGAGACAGGAGAATCAGTTAAACCAGGGAGTAGGAGGTTGCAGTGAGCTGAGATCACACCATGCACTCCAGCCTAGTGACAGAGTGAGACTCCGTGAGACTCAAAAATAATAATAAACTAGGACTAGACTCCAAGGACAGAGAGCTCGCCAGGACCGAATGTAGTCAAAGAAGACATTCAGGAAAACTGGGCCCTTGAACTTGGCCTTGAGAAAAGGAAACACCAGTACAATAGACTTGGATATACTCCAGTCTTTCAACCTGCCTCAGGTGACCAAGATGGCTAGGAATTTGAAGGTAACTGAGCAGAAGGAAATTAATGCAGGAAAGTATACTTGTGTATCATGCTTCATAGTTCAAAAAAGTTCTTTAGAACATTATTTTCACATAATCTTCAAACAACCTTTAGTATTTGACGATGAAGAGGTCATTACCCTCACTTTAGGAAAAGAAAACTGAGACCGGGCACAATGGCTTGCGCCTGTAATCCCAGCAATTTGGGAGGCCAAGGTGGGTGGATCACAAGGTCAGGAGATCAAGACCATCCTGGCTAATACGGTAAAACCTCGTCTCTACTAAAAACACAAAAAATTAGCCAGGCCTGGTGGCACGTGTCTGTAGTCCCAGCTTCTCGGGAGGCTAAGGCAGGATAATTGCTTGAACCCAGGAGGTGGAGGTGGAGGTTGCAGTGAGCCAAGATCGTGCCACTCAACTCCAGCCTGGGTGACAGAGTGAGACTCCATCTAAAGAAAAAAAAAAAAAAAAGGAAACTGAAGGTTGGAGAGGTGGAAGAATTTGCCTACAGCCTCACTACTGTATAACTGGAAGGGCTACTTGAGCCCCATCTCATAGGGGAGTCCTGCCTTCTTCATCATGCCTGTTACATGTAGAATAAAAATAACCCACTTCATGCCTCTATATAACAGCTACACTGGGTTCAAAGAGTGGATTCTCATCCAAGTTTCAAGTGTGGTTATGCTAAGGAATAACAACTGGTGTTGGATGTAAAATGCTGTCAGATGAGAATTTTCTAGAAGAACCCAGACGCTCTTTTAACCCCTCAAAAAGCCCTTTGCTGCATCTGGATCCTCTTCTGGTGGGAGTAGAAAAACTTTTTAATAAAAGTATAAAAATTGCTGCCAAAAGAACATCATAGCCATCACTGCATAAATTAGAATACACTTACTGGTGGGTGTACCCTGACCACGGCAGAACTTGCTGTGTTAACTCTCTTCCCATCAGAACTCTGTTTCTCCAGGTGAAAAACTAAAGGGTCTGGTAAGATACTCCCTAAATTCACATCTAGCTCTGAACTTCATGGGCACCAGAGTTTAAGAAGGAAGCAGACACACACTCAGAAAAGAACAAACAGGGTGAGGGGCTGCACGTCACATTGTGATAAGGGGTGGCCAAAGAAACCAGGGACTAGAGATGAGAGGACACTGGGGAACATGAGTGGTGTGCACCTCCAAATGTCCTGTGTGGCCACAGAGAGGGAAACCAAGGCCAATGGGTGAAAGCCTCAGGGAATCAGAACTTGCTTGGAAAACTCAGCCGCCCAGGCACAGTGTCTCACACCTATAATCCCAGCACTTTGGGAGGCTGATGCAGGCGGATCATGAGATCAGGAGATGGAGACCATCCTGACCAACATGGTGAAATCCCGTCTCTACTAAAATACAAAAACTTAGCCAGGCATGGTAGTGCACAACTGTGATCCCAGCTACTTGGAAGGCTGAGGCAGAGGAATCACTTGAACCTGGGAGACGGAGATTGCAGTGAACAGAGATCATGCCATTGCACTCCAGCCTGGGCAACAGAGCAAGACTCCATCTCAAAAAAAGACAAAAAAACCTGAACCATCCAAAGATGAAACAAGCAGTTTCAGTTTCTAGAGGAGAGAAAGGGAAGAGAGAGATAAGAAAACACATGTATTGAGCTCTTGTCTTCAGGCAGGCAGGACCTCTGACTCTAGACACCCATGAACTCTAACTCCCACCACATTCATGCCACTTGGGTCTTATCAACTCTGTTTTCCACGTTACAAAACTGTAGCCCAGAGATAAACCACTTAGGGAATGCCCCATCAGCAAGACACTGAAGTGGAGGATAAAATACTAGTTTAAGCTTATTTAAGCCTCCCATGTAGAAGGCTGGACAAGAGGCTCTTTGTGATCCCTTCCAGCCAGGAAATCTCATGATTCTGTCTATTGTGCTTGGGTGCTACTTCCCAATCACCATGAAGAAGCCTGATCTCAAAATGCTGAATGGAAAGAAAAAGGCCCATTGATGGTCCAGCCTCCACCACCATGACGACCGCCATCACCACCACACTGGGCACTAGCCACGCCTATGAGCAGAGATACCGGCTGCCATTACATGCAATGGCTCTCAAGGTAAGGGTCTTTGTCATTTCACAGGGGAGGAAACTGAGCCTTGGCAATGCAAATTATTTATAGAAGGTCATCTAGAAAGTAAGTGGCAGAGTTCCAGCCCAAAACCAGTCTGTCTGACTCCAGAGCTGCAGCCATCTTCAGAATACCCCACTCTCTCCCTAATTCTCCCTGCATGCTGCCATGATGATGGTGCACCTGGGCACAGAATATTCCACATTAAGAAGTAGAGGACCAGGTCTTGGACCAGTTTCTGTTCCCATGGCTTAAAAACAAATGTGCTCTTCTGCATGAAGCTATCGCAAATGTTACTCCAGCAGCGCCTGCCCTCCTTGAGGAACACGAAGAACTTGATGGCACGAGAATCTGCCTGGTTTCTCGACTTGCTGTGGTTCTGGAAGGTGGCTCCAGGACACTGGTCCTGCCATCTGGAAGCCCTACCCGGAGAAAAGGCAAGATGCTACCTTGCAGAGTGCAGCTCATTTGAAAGATTCATTCCCCCAGGGCCATATGCCCCACTCCGGGGACGCTGACTTGGCTTGCCTTGCTCTCAAGGTACCAAGGCCGTCAGTAACTTTCCCCACACTCAGCACTTTCTCTGCCTCTCTGACTCTTTCAGCTGAGGCTGCAATGTTAAACATGTAGTTTTGTAAATTAATTCTTTGAAGATTCACTCTTGTCAGCTAACTTTTCTCTCTGCAATAAGCCAAGGAAGTCACTTACTAGCAACTGAAATTTCCACTTTCATGTGCTCCCAAGCTTTTTAATTTAAGACAGTGCTCCAAAACCTCTATTCAGCAAAACTCCCCAGTTATATACTCAAAAATGTTCACTTAAAATTAATGGGGAAAGTGAGCATCCCATCTTGGCCCCGGATAAAAACAGGATCTCAGTGTATCATCCCGGGGGGAGAAAGAAGCCAGAAGACAAGCCTTTAGCTAGCGTTCAACTGCAGACAGTCCTAGGTTTTGTTTCTCCTCTCCAGCCTCAACTCACAGCCATGTATGCCACGAGCTGTCCTGCGCCAGGTTGGGGGTAAGTGTCCCTACAGAGAAGAACCGAGAAGAGTGAGAGACAGACTCTGCCCTCTTAGAGTGTGCACTGAATCAGGAAAGGACGCACAATCCACCCCAGGACAGGGCAGGCAGTCCCCAGAGGTGCAAGGGCATGCCGGTAGCAGCGTGAGACTGGGAGGCCTGAGTCCTCCGCAAATTTGGACAAGTCATTTCCCCTTCTCTGAGATTCTACTTATTTAAGAAAAAATTTTAAGTAGACCCAGATTTTAACTAAGATGCCTTCTATCTCCAGCTTTCTAAGATTAAGAGTAGCAAATGCTCCAGGAGAAAAACAAATGTTCCTGCAAGGATAAGGAGAGTGGTTCCCACCCAGCAAGTCTGGGAAGGGGCTGGGAAATCAGCGAACAGGAGCTGGCCTCAAGGAGCAGCCAGGATGCCAACAGGTCATGGGTCCAGAGAGGATGGCTGGAGACCCTCTCGTCAAAGAAAAGATTCCCACCACTTCCGCTGCTGCCAAAGGGGAGGGGAAGGGAACACAGAGAGGCAGGGAGAGAGAAACAGGCAGAAAGAGGGGAAAAGGGAGAAAAGGAAGAAAAAAAAGAAGACATCAAAAGAGGAGGAGGAGGAACAGACGCAACACCTAATAATAATAGTAATAATAACACCTACATAGCCCTGAATGGTTTAGAGAAGTTCTGCCCACATAGGCTCATTTAACTCAACCCCATGCTGGGAAGCAGGGGTCGGCACGTTCACCACCTTCACAGACTCAGAGTTGGCCTCAGAGTTGGGAACTGTGATCTGATAGCAGAGAGCCTCCCATCGTACTGCTCTGACCTCAAGCTCAGCATGCTGCCACCGTGCCAGGGGGTGTCCTGAGGAGCTCTGTGCAGGTGCCCTCAGCATGTTCCTGGCTGAACAGTCTCTAAAGGCAAGCAATCCACAGGCAATCAAGGACACCCCTGTTGTATTCTGCTGCAACCACTGGGGAAGGTTCTCTCCTTCACTAAACTCCAGCCAGGCTTCACTGAGCCCTTTCTCAACGAGGCCTTACCCTTGACCTGTAAAGACTTAAACACAAACCTAGTTTCTCACAACTCAAGGCCACATCCCTAGGATGACTCCAGCCCCATTAAAATGATCAAGGCTGAGGAAACTCAAGGCTACCAAAAGAATTCAGTGTGTTCTAGTTAACACCTAAAGATAGGTCCCTGCCTCCGAACCCCAGCAAGTGCAGGAGCCTAGACCCCGATGGGTTTCACGTGGGCTCACCACCCTGCCTACCTTTTGTAATTTTCACTTCTGACTCTACCGAGCCCCTACTCACCACCTCCACCCCACTGTCACCTCCCTCCCATTTCGTCATGCCCCGTCACCTCTGTACAAATCGCAGGCAAGTTCACTTCATGCTGGACTCTTCCCCCTGTTGCAACGGTCCGTTACTGATGAAAATCTGCCCCTACCACTTACCTAGAGTCTGGCTTTGTCTAACTTTGTCACACCTCAGGCCTACTGCTTTCAGTTTCAGAAGTTGCCTGCCTGAAACATTTCAGAGGATGGAGAGAGTTTTTAAAGCCAGGTAGGTACCTTAAGGAAAAGTGCAGGGTCTTGGGTCATTTGCGTTGAGAAGGAGAATTGAAAGGGTGCACAGTGCTGTTGCAGGATTATCTAAAGGGCTGTTGTATCAGCCAGAATCCGGCTGGAAACAGATTGCTTTATCAAATTGGGTTAATTAGAAGAAAGCTTGTCAGCAAAGGGACTATTCACAATGCTACAGGTGTGGGAGAGCCTAAGGACGAAGCAGTAACCCGGAGCCAGCAGCAGAGAAGCTGTACCATGGCCAGGCACAGCAGGACACAGAGGAAGTTGTTACCAAAACCAGAAGAAAGTCATGGAGAGAGAAACTCTCCTTGAAGAAACAGTGACAGTCAGGGACAAAGCCAATCAGAGGCAATGCGACCCACCACGGGAGCCCAGGGAATACACGCAGCTGGATTCCTTCTCCTCCCTCCTTTCAGTCTCCTGCAAGGACACACCTTTGGCCAGGTCCAGCTGGAACTCAGAGTACATAGGACCCCAAGGACAAAGAATTCCATAAGCATCAGATTCCCAAGGCAGAGAGAGGAGTGAAGAAGGATGAAGAGAGACCCTGGAGAGGCAAACAGAAGTTATCAGACACAGCCATCGTGTGGGAAAACCAGATATGGGCGTGAGACCCACAGGGAGACTGGGAGAGGAGGGAAAGAATCAGGATGGAGGGGAAGGGTGGGGGCGGAGGGGATAGAGGGGAAGGGTGGGGGCGGAGGGGATAGAGGGGAAGGGTGGGGGCGGAGGGGATAGAGGGGAAGGGTGGGGGCGGAGGGGATAGAGGGGAAGGGTGGGGGCGGAGGGGATAGAGGGGAAGGGTGGGGGCGGAGGGGATAGAGGGGAAGGGTGGGGGCGGAGGGGATAGAGGGGAAGGGTGGGGGCGGAGGGGATAGAGGGGAAGGGTGGGGGCGGAGGGGATAGAGGGGAAGGGTGGGGGCGGAGGGGATAGAGGGGAAGGGTGGGGGCGGAGGCGAGGGGACAGGGGAAGGCGAGGAAACGGATAGGGGGCGAGGGGACGGGGGGGGCGAGGGGACGGGGGGGGCGAGGGGACGGGGGGGGCCGAGGGGACGGGGGGGGCCGAGGGGACGGGGGGGGCCGAGGGGACGGGGGGGGCGCGAGGGGACGGGGGGGGGGCGAGGGGACGGGGGGGGCGAGGGGACGGGGGGGGCGAGGGGACGGGGGGGGGCGAGGGGACGGGGGGGGCGAGGGGACGGGGGGGGGCGAGGGGACGGGGGGGGGCGAGGGGACGGAGGGAGAGAGAAAGAGAGTAACAAAGAGTTGAACTAGGAAGGAATAAGGTTCCATAAAGAGTACTGGCTCCCCACCATTGAATTTCAAGTCAAGGTTAGAAGATGACCAAGTTAGGAATGCTCTAGAGGAAATCCAGTGTTAGATTGGATTAAATGACTTATAAAGTTGCTTCTAACTTGATATCCCAATATCTTATAAAAAAGGAGATTAAAAAGGTTTGTTGTTGTTATTAATTAAACAATTGAGATTTCCTCCAATCTTCTTTCTCAGTCTCCTCCCAAATTAAATATCTGCGTTCAGCTTGCCTGGGAGATCATAGAAAATGCTTATTAAGTGTGCCACCAGAGTTAAATTTCTGATTAGGTAGAATTTTGAAGTCACTTGAGATTTTTTAAGAAACCTGTCCTGTTTATTGTGACAACAGAATGACCTTGACAAAGAAAGGAAATATTTTCTAATCCACACAACTTCAGAAGACCACATTCTTCATCACCTCAAGAAGTATCGCATTTGCTCCTAAAATTTCATTCATAATTTCCCCACAGTCTCTCTCAAATGGAGTCACACATTACAAATGAGAGAGCATCTAAGAACTACAAATTTTGTTAACTTTTATGCTTTTACCCTATAGTTTACCAAATAATAATGTTTTCTCCTCCCATTTACCAAGAGCTATGGTCAAAGTTAATTAAAATCTGGGGTAGCTGATGCTTCCATTTCCTGAACGGAAATGGAAATGATTCAAAGAAGGTTAGCAATTCCACAATTACTCATAGTATATTTTATATACCAGAGGCATCTCATGTGGGCTTTGTATTAAGTGAATAATAGCAATGTTGTTTTGACTGAATAATATTTCAGTTAACTCCATGGCCACTAAGTAGTTTACACTTAGAAAACCAAGACGACCATTTGGAAATGTGTGCATTGAAATCTACCATACATGGTTACACAATATGCTTTTCATTATTGCACAATGTCTTCAAGAATGGAACTAATAAAGCTGATATTTCATGGTGCGGGGTGCAGACTAGCAGTTTGATGTAATGTTTCAGCTCACAGTTCTTGTATACAAGGAACGGATTAAACTGTTCAGCTGCAGACAAAGACCACCCAATGTTTAGCTGCACAGGTGAGGTACAAAAAATTGGCTCACAACTCTTTTTCTCCCAGAATGAATGTAACTGATTGACCTATCTCCAAAACAAGCATGACAAAGTCATAAATTGATGAATTCCATTCCTGTTCTGAGAAAATTATGAATTAATTCAGTTATGTTCAGTAAGCCAAAATGTTGTAGTCATTAGTGAGTTTAAGAGCAGTGGTTTTGTTGTCTTTGTTCCTGCATTGTCAGTGGTAACTGGAAGGCTTGGTGTTGTGATAGATCCACGTGATGGTGCATTAGCAGAAAGCTGTTCACACAGACATGCCGTGTGGGACAGGCAAAATGAACCCTCTGTATCCCTGGAAAAATGATCAAAATGTGACTCTCAATGCCAGAATTTCACCCAATCACTAAGAGATCCTCATCCCTCACATAACCTCTCCTACCCAGTGTGGGCCTTTTAAGTCCTAAGCTGAATAGGCACCACCTATCTCTTCTCTGCATTCATGTAGCAAAGTCCACTTTCATTTGTACATT